>NC_091980.1:108796769-109132185 GCF_044704955.1 Pristiophorus japonicus
TGAGAACTGGTTGTCAGACAGGAAGCAAAGAGTAGGAGTAAACGGGTACTTTTCAGAATGGCAGGCAGTGACTAGTGGAGTGCCGCAAGGTTCTGTGCTGGGGCCCCAGCTGTTTACATTGTACATTAATGATTTAGACGAGGGGATTAAATGCAGTATCTCCAAATTTGCGGATGATACTAAGTTGGGTGGCAGTGTGAGCTGCGAGGAGGATGCTATTAGGCTGCAGAGTGACTTGGATAGGTTAGGTGAGTGGGCAAATGCATGGCAGATGAAGTATAATGTGGATAAATGTGAGGTTATCCACTTTGGTGGTAAAAACAGAGAGACAGACTATTATCTGAATGGTGACAGATTAGGAAAAGGGAAGGTGCAACGAGACCTGGGGTCATGGTACATCAGTCATTGAAGGTTGGCATGCAGGTACAGCAGGCGGTTAAGAAAGCAAATGGCATGTTGGCCTTCATAGCGAGGGGATTTGAATACAGGGGCAGGGAGGTGTTGCTACAGTTGTACAGGGCCTTGGTGAGGCCACACCTGGAGTATTGTGTACAGTTTTGGTCTCCTAACTTGAGGAAGGACATTCTTGCTATTGAGGGAGTGCAGCGAAGGTTCACCAGACTGATTCCCGGGATGGCGGGACTGACCTATCAAGAAAGATTGGATCAATTGGGCTTGTATTCACTGGAGTTCAGAAGAATGAGAGGGGACCTCATAGAAACGTTTAAAATTCTGACGGGTTTAGACAGGTTAGATGCAGAAAGAATGTTCCCAATGTTGGGGAAGTCCAGAACCAGGGGTCACAGTCTGAGGATAAGGGGTAAGCCATTTAGGACCGAGATGAGGAGAAACTTCTTCACCCAGAGAGTGGTGAACCTGTGGAATTCTCTACCACAGAAAGTAGTTGAGGCCAATTCACTAAATATATTCAAAAGGGAGTTAGATGAAGTCCTTACTACTCGGGGGATCAAGGGTTATGGCGAGAAAGCAGGAAGGGGGTACTGAAGTTTCATGTTCAGCCATGAACTCATTGAATGGCGGTGCAGGCTAGAAGGGCTGAATGGCCTGCTCCTGCACCTATTTTCTATGTTTCTATGTTTCTATGACACTCCAGACATTTACAAGGCCCTTTTTTTTCCCCCCCTTTTTTTTTTTTTTGTGTTTTTCTTTTTTGGTTTTTTTTTTTGGGCACTAAATTCACAGTTTTCCCCAGTGCCCCCTATAAAAGGGAAGGGGGACACTAAAAGCACCGGCAATTAAAACAAATTAAACTTAAAAAACGTAAAATCAAATTAAAATTTGGTTGCCGGGCGTGATGATGCACTCCAGTCCCTCCGGTGCCCACCTCTCGCGGAAGGCCGCGAGCGTACCGGTGGACACCGCGTGCTCCATCTCCAAGGACACCCTGGACCGGATGTAAGAGCGGAAGAGAGGCAGGCAGTCAGGTTGAACGACCCCCTCGACCGCCCGCTGCCTGGACCGGCTGATGGCACCCTTGGCCGTGCCCAGGAGCAGTCCTACGAGGAGGCCTTCGGACCTACCCGCTCCCCTCCGCACAGGGTGCCCAAAGATCAGGAGAGTGGGACTCACGCTGCTGAATGCACTCCAGTGAAATGCAGGTGGGAGCTGGCATCCCGATGCGATCAATTTCAGCACTTTTTACGGCCCACCCATTCCCGAATCCACTCACTACTGCTGGTAGAAATTCCCCCCACTGTGACAGGATCATAGGGCCCAAGTTTGCCCCCCGCGGTTAAAACGACGCACCTCCGTGACTTTGTGGAAGAAAAACCGCGCCGAAAACTTACCTCGGTATTCTCCCCGCTCCTGGAACATCGCAGGCTCTTGGCGTGGCGCAGCACAAGCAGTGGGGGGGGCGGAGCCAGGTCCCGGCGCTGAAAACAGTGCCGGGACCTCTGCACATGCGCGAAAGGGTGTGCGCGCATGTGCAGTAGCTCTTCGCCCCCACAATCTCTGCGTATGCTCTGCAGGTTGTGTTAAAGGGGCCCGGAGCATGCTGCCCCTAGCCCTGGCCAAATGGGCTCCCTCATCGGCGGCCCACTGCCTTATCCAGCCACACGGTTGCAATAAGGGTTAAGATCAGGGCTCAGGCATTTAATTGGGAAGTGTTTATCGACTCAATAATGGCGTCTTTTGAAAAAAATCCAGACAGGAAAGGCATGTCTGTAAGGGCCAGGCTTCCGATGGTAAAAGAGGATGAGGTAAATGGCAGGAGTTTATGTAATCCACCCATTTTTCGAATGTCGTTTTTGTCACTTAAGTTGTGGATAATTGAACCCGAGCAAAGAAGAAGTATTGCCTTAAAGAAAGAGTGGGTGCAATTATGAAGAAACAAATTGGGGCTGATTTAATCCGATTGTAACTATTATTAGGCCCAGTTGGCTTGATATTGAGAAGGCAACTATTTTTTTAATGTTGTTTTGGATGAGTGTACATGCGGCAGTAAATAGGGTAGTTAAGGCCCCCAGGCAGAGGCATGTTGCTAATGTTAGTTGATTGTCTTGTATTAGCTGGTGTAAATTAATTAATAGGAAGATGCCAGTGACAACCATGGTGCTCGAGTGGAGTAGGGTAGGGACTGGCGTGGGGCCTTCAATTGCCGCCTTACCTGTAAAGCAGCTGTGATCAGACCCCCTTAATTAGCCAACTCCCCCCACGATTGGACATGCCTCCCCCACACTACCCGATGTCAGCTCCCCTCCCAATAGCGGACGCCAGCTGTGGCGTGGATCCACAGGCCTAGCCACCCGACAGCCAGGGGAGGTGCGTCGGAGACCAAAATTGGTCAAACAACCCGGCATGGCCAGGGTTGCCCCTCCATCCTTTCCGCCCGCTCACAGGCCTCCTTGCCTCCCCGTCCAACCAGTAGTTTCCCCCCCCCCCCCCCCCGCACCCGAGTCTCCCAATCGAAGGCATCCCCCCAGTCTTTCTAATTGAATCGCCGACCACGGCTGATGCTCCCTTCCCAGTACTGGGGACCAAACCCAAAGGTCCCAGGCTGCAGTCTCCGGCCCTGCTGGTCCCTCCCACCCACCAGCCAGACTGTCCATTTGGCCAGCAGCTGGGCAGGAGACAGTATAGACTCTGTGCAACAGTACCCACATGCTAGTGTTTTTCTGCAGTAAAGCTTTGCTGAAGGTAGGACTATTTTTTATTTGTTTATATATTTATTGATTGATTGATTGATTGATTGATTGATTATGTGGTCCTAAATTCTTGTTTGGTTCTTGGTGCTAGCTGCAGGTCCTTTCAGCTTCCTTGTATTTTTTATTTGTTATTGAATGCTTATTTTTGTGCTTTGTTTAGTGCTTTGTGCTTTAAATGTATTGCTTTGTTTAGTGCTTAGTGCTTTAAATGTCCAGCGTTGTTTAGTGCTTTGTGCTTTAAATGTACTTTTGCTTCTTTAATGTTGTTCTGAAGATGTTTAGTGCTTTGCAAGGTGCTCTCTCTTCCCTTCCCCTCCCTCCCTCGCCCCCCCCACCCCCATCTCTGGCAACCTGCACTGATTTCTTAACTCACTGCAAGGTTTTTCTGTGTGGCCACATATGCTGGCCTAAGTTAGTTTGGAGTAACTTTTAGCTGTCTAAACTTGATTAAATGGCCAAAACAGACATAAATGGTTGTTTTGAAAAAAAAGAAACTAAAAAAAAAACCTAACTAACTCACTTACACTGGAGAAATTAAATGGGCAGAATTGTGATTTTTAAGATACTCCAAAAAAATCTAGTTGCTCCAAAAAAAACAGAACAACTCCTGGGAAAACTTGGGCCCATAGAATCCAGTTTAGTGCCCACCATTTCCCACCTGATGAGTTCCTAATCTCAGGCAATTTGTTAGTGCTCGGCTGATTCCAGATAAGGTGAGAACGTTTTTGTGAATTGCATAATGCACCTCTTTGCAGTTGATTACAGAATTACATTGATGGGAACCAGAGAACACACCCTATCATCTAAGTACATGATTCTGAAGGACCTGAAGTTTAAATGGAAGACAATATACTTCTTCTGCAAACTTAAAGAATTGTTACAAATTTTACGTTTCTGTAATACATAGGAGTGGAATCCCAAGAGGAATCAACTCTTGTGTGATTAAATTAATTTCATAATTGTTAAGTTTACCATCCAACTTCAGTTTTAGCAGTATCTGTTGAGTAAGAGGCACATCAGATAGATTGGAGTATACTGTTGACTGTGCATTGTTGTAGGTTACACTTAGGTTAGTGACAAAAGAGCCTGTATGTGTGCTTGGATAGTTAATTTTTTATGTAAGGACAGCATATGTGAAAACAGTTTCATATTTTAATATATCTCATGTGAAGTTATATTAGTATTCGATGCCTCTTGGAGGGGATCGCACAGCTCTCACCTTTACTGCATGTGGGAGTCACGTTGGGACTGGAATCCCAAGTTATACTAACACTTTCTCATCAATGTGAACTCAAAACTGAGTTGAGCCAATGATAAAGTAGCAGCCTCGCTGAACCCTTTCAGTCTTTAAGTAGAGATTAACTGATTTGGTTTCATCGGCAGTACAGTAAATGGAGCAGTAAATTGAACTGTCAATTCTAATTCTGCTACTTGCTTTATGCATTGAGAATGCTTACAGTGGTACAACGATGTTCCAGCAACTAGTAGGATCAAACATGCAATTGAATGCTGTACAAGGCTTGCCAAGTACAACAATGGGCCGTGTGCTCTGTCGCATGAACCGAAAACAGACCAGTTCAAGCAAGAATGCAAATCATACCCGTTTATCTCTTTCATTTTCATTCAGGCTCTTTATTAATGACACCCGTGAAGAACAGCTTAGCAATGGCAGCAATTACTGGTGGTAACTATGCTGCCCTTCATGGTTATTACCTTTAGAATTCCCTGTAGAACAAATGAAAGTGAAAATGCTTTAATTTAACACAAAGTTACAGCATAAGTCCCACTTTAGATTTTAAACAGGAAATAATTCTGGGAGAATTTGTTCATCTTTAAAACAATACATTTTCTGAAGTTAGAAACAAATTTTCAAGTATCTTGTAAAAACGTACTCAATTGTGTAAGTAATTTTTCTAAAGGTGAACCGATAACCTCAGTGTTGTGATTTTTAAGTTACAACATTGAATTAGGCTTGTACAAATTATTGAACTAATCAATACAAAGCAGATCTAGTCTCGATTTTATAGACTGTTCTGAATCACCCTTTTCGTATTTTTTAAAGTAACATTGATTCAGTCAATTTTAACCCATTCCAAGTTCTACAGTGCATAACATTATTTACAAATCAGTAAAGAGCTCAGGTATCAAAGCCTTTGGTGAGACTATTTTAGATTAGTGTTCTTTCAAATTTGCTGTCTGGAATAATTTACCAAAGTCTGTTCCAATCGGATCATCTGAGATTGGAGTGAATGTTACACTGCAACAGCAGCACTGCAGTAATTCGCACTCAGCTAAGGGACTGCCAGACACAAGAGGAGAAATGTTATGTTGTTCTATCTGCGACACTCCATTGCCACTTCCATTTTCTTGGGGCCTCCGCATGCGTCTCCCTGGTGCCTGGCTGTTTAAGGTGGGTGATTCATTCAAGTATGGTAACCGGTGTCCTATGATATACATAGGACCCCAAAGCAATTTCTAGGTATCAATGGGAAGAGCCTGTGCCATGCACACTCTTCCATTGGTACTCGGTGTTGAGCAGCCTAACCAACAGTCCTTAAAGGGACTGTTGCAGGCCAATCAGGGAAAGGTTTGTTTGTTTATGTTAATTTTTGTTGGGCCAAGAGCATGAATTCTTGAATGCTGTGCCTGCCCCCACAAAATTTTTTCCCCACTGCTATTTGATATCCCTCTCCTTTGATAACATTTTTGGCTCAGCTATGCAATGGAGCTGCCAAAATTCCACAAAATACCTCAGGCTCACCCACAAATAAAATTGATTTCAAAATATTCTGTTCTTTAACAATGAGCAGCATAAACACACAAAACACACCCACAACAGTAAATGGAGAAAATAGGAGTGTTTGAAAAGTAATTCTCTCACTATTTATACTTTAGCTTTTACGAGACTGCACAGCTGCTAGCTACCTTATCAACACTGTTTGGGAGCACGTATTTTACTGGTAGTAGTTATCAATAGTCTGAAATAATTTGTTTTAAACTTATTTCCTCTTAATTACGAAACTAATTTAGCATAAAGATGAGAAACCACTTTAATATTAACAACACCGTGCATTTATTCGGTGCCGCCCAGTGTGGGGGCGGTAACAGCCGCGAGGCGGGAGTTCCTGGGCCAGGCGGTCATTTCTTTTGCTGCCGCACCTCCTCTTTAATTTGCGCCCTGTGAGCAGCTTACAGCCCGGGACGTGCCCTGTGAAACTATCACAGACGCTGCCGAATTTTTGCTCTGGGGTGACAACGGGTCGCTGTGCACGGTGATGACGCTGTTATTACCGGCCCAAGGCGCTACCGGCGAGAGTGGGGCATTACTGGTTACCACCGCCGCTAAACTCCCACTGAATTTCGTGGGAGTCGGTAGACATGCTCTATTTAGGCAAAAAGTTGTTTGCACCCTGTTAGTGCCCCTGGGAGCGCTAACGGGAGGCGCAAACAACCCAAATTGTTCCCCCATAGTATCACCTTACATTATGTCCCAAAATGGTTTACAAAATTAGTAATAAATAGAACAAAGATCATGTCAACAAGAACGATTACAGCAGACAACTGAAGGGCAACCCAAAAGGATAGGTCTTGAGATTTTTGAAGGAGGGCAGAAAGGTGGAGGGAGTTCCAGAAAGTAAAGTTAAGGCAATTGAAAGCTGTAGTGAAGGAAGCGGGAATACATAGGAGGCCAAAGTCAAATGATCTGAGAGTGCAAAAGGGCTATAGCTGGAGGTAACTGCAGAGATATGGAGGTTTAAAGCCACAGAGAGATTGAAGGCCAGGATTCTGCATTGGATGCATTCACGGATGGTGTGCATATATAGTGTTGTGTCCTTACACACTACTATAAATTCACACGAGGAACATTCTGCAGACAAAGTCACTCTGTGACCTAACCTTTATTCACAGGACCAAGAAGTGATGAAGGTGGATAGAGCTTCCCCTTTTATACCTGAAATACCAGGCTAGGAGTGTCTCCCACAAGTTCACACCCTGTGGTCAAGGTGTGCATTTCTTAGGTGTATATAGTATGCAGTGTTGTTACATGAAGGTTACAGTTACATGAAGGTTACGTACATGACATCACCTCCCCCCCACGTCTTGTGGGGTCAAAGATTAAGCCTTTCGGGTGGTCTACGCTCTCTCATGAAGCGCCGCAGTTGGGGCTCTGGTTGTTGAGCCTTGGCATGCGTCTTTGTCACCTGTGGTGATTCCAGCTCATCCGGGCTGGCCGCAGGGACTGTGCATGCTGCTGAAAGTTCTTGTTGCTCATTCACTGGGCAACATCTCATGATCTTCCTCAGGTTCCTCAGTGTCCATGCTGAACCTTTTTTTTACTTGGTCCAGATACTTGTGATATATCTGTCCATTGTTAAGTCTGACCACTATGACCCTATTCCCCTCTTTGCCAATTACAGTACCCTCAAGCCACTTGGGCCCCAAAGCGTGATTAAGAACAAATACAGGGTCATCGATTTCTATACATCTTCCCTTTGAGTTACATGGCATTCATTTTGGGACTGGCGCCTGCCCTCAACAATGTCTGACAGGACTGGATGAATGAGGGACAGCCGAGTTTTTAGTGTACGTTTCATGAGTAGTTCCGCGGGCGGGACTCCCGTGAGCGAATGCGGTCGGGACCTATAGGCCAGCAGGAGGCGCATTGAAGGGAGGGTCCTTGAATCCGGAGCATGCCTTGTTTTATGAATTGGACCGCACATTCCACCTGGCCATTGGAGGCTGGCTTCAACGGTGCTGTCCTGACATGCTTGATGCCATTACCCGACATGAATTCCCGGAATTCATAGCTAGTGAAACACGAGCCGTTGTCGCTAACCAGGATGTCCGGCAAGCCGTGGGTAGCAAAGACCGCATGCAGACTCTCCAACAATGGTGGATGTCGTGCACAAATTCAGTATGATGCACTTGATCCATTTCGAGTACACATCAACAACAATGAGGAACATTTTTCCCATGAACGGGCCCGCATAGTCTACGTGAATACGTGACCATGCCCTGGTGGGCCAGGGCCACAGGCTGAGTGAGGCCTCCCTGGGGGCATTGCCCAGTTGGGCACACGTCGTGCACCTGCGAACACAGTGTTCCAGGTCTGAGTCAATTTCCGGCCACCATACATGTGACCGGGCAATGGCCTTCATTATCACGATGCCTGGGTGCTTGCTGTGGAGTTCCCTGATGAATGCTTCCCTTCCCTTCTGGGGCATGACTACCCGGCTGCCCCATAGTAGGCAGTCGGCTTGGATGGAGAGCTCATCCATCCGTCTGTGAAATGGTCTGACCTCCTCGGGGCATGCTCCGTGTGCGGGCGCCCAATCCCCAGTCAGGACACATTTCTTAATCAAGGATAGGAGGGAATCTCTGTTGGTCCAGATTTTGATCTGGCGGGCTGTGATGGGGGAGCCTGCGCTGTCAAAAGCATCGACAGCCATGACCATCTCAGCGCTTTGCTCCGCTGCCTCCTCAGTGGGCACGTCAGTGCAAATTTTCGGTGCCTGGCCGGTGCCGTAAGGTGTAGTCATACGCAGCTAGTGTGAGAGCCCATCGCTGTATGTGAGCTGATGCATTGGCATTGACAGCTTTGCTGTCTGACAACAGGGATGTTAACGGCTTGCGGTCCGTTTCTAACTCGAACCTTCTGCCAAAAAGATACTGGTGCATCTTTTTCACCCCGTAGACACATGCGAGTGCTTCCTTTTCAACCATCCCATATCCCCTTTCTGCTTGGGAGAGCGACCTGAAGGCATAAGCCACAGGTTGGAGTTGGCCCTCATCTTTACTCTGCTGCAACACGCACCCAACCCCATAGGATGATGCTTCACATGTCAAAACCAATTTCTTACAGGGGTTGTACAAGGTCAGTAGCTTATTACAACAAAGTAGGTTCCGTGCCCGATTGAACGCCCGTTCCTGACAGTCCCCCCAAAACCAATCGCAACCCTTACGCAGGAGCACATGTAGCGGCTCCAACAATGTGCTTAAGTTCGGCAGAAAGTTCCCGAAATAGTTCAAGAGTCCCAGAAATGAACGCAACTCCGATGTGTTACCAGGCCTGGGTGCACGACAAATCGCCTCCGTTTTGGATTCGGTAGGCCGGATCCCGTCTGCGGCAACCCTCCTAACCAAAAAACTTGACCTCTGGGGCCAAAAACACACACTTGGACTTCTTTAGTCGCAGGCCTACCCAGTCCAATCGGCGTAGCACCTCCTCCAGGTTGTGGAGATGTTCCTCAGTGTCTCGACCCGTGATAAGGATGTCGTCCTGAAATACGATTGTTCCAGGGATGGATTTGAGCAGGCTTTCCATGTTCCTTTGAAAGATAGCGGCTGCTAAACGAATGCCAAACGGACTCCTGTTGTAGACAAACAGCCCCTTGTGCGTGGTGATGGTGGTCAGTAGCTTGGATTCTTCGGCCAGTTCCTGGGTCATGTAGGCTGAAGTGAGGTCCAACTTGGTGAACAGCTTGCCGGCTGCCAGCGTGGCAAAAAGATCCTCCGCTCTCAGAAGTGGGTATTGGTCTTGTAGTGACACTCGGTTGATAGTGGCCTTGTAGTCGCCACAGATCCTGACCGAGCCATCCGTTTTTAGGACAGGGATGATGGAGCTTGCCCAGTCGCTGAATTCAACGGGCGAAATTATGCCCTCTCTTAGCAACCTGTCCAACTCACTCTCAATTTTCTCCCGCATCACATACGGCACAGCTCTGGCTTTGTGGTGCACTGATCTGGCGTCCGGGGTGATGTGTATCACAACTTTGGTACCTTTGAAAGTCCTGACTCAAATTTCTGTAGGACTTGTGAGCGTGAATTTTGCTCCACAGATGAAATGGCGTGCACATCCCCCCATTTCCAGTTCATCTCGACTAGCCAGCTCCTCCCCAAAAGTGCGGGACCATTTCCCGGGACAATCCAGAGTGGCAGCCAGTTCTCTGATCCATTATGTGTGACCACCAACATTGCACTGCCTAACACTGGGATGATCTCTTTGGTGTACATCCGTAATTGCGTGTCAATGCGTTCGAGTTTGGGTCTGCTAGCTCTGAGTGGCCAAAGTTTCTCAAATTGTTGGACACTCATAAGTACTGGCTGACCCCTGTGTCCAGCTCCATGCGTACTGGGATGCTGTTTAATAGGACTTTCATCATCATAGGTGGTGTTTTTGTATGTGAGCTGTGGATGTTTGCCACCTGAACTCGCTGTACTTCAGCGTCCATTGCTGCGTCACAAGCATCACCCTGCCTTGCAGACCCCTCTTCTGGTTCATCTGTCTCATAAATTAGCCTTGCTGCGGGCTACCTGCACATTCTGGCTAACTGTCCACTGAAGTTACAATTTCTACAGATGAATTGTTAGAACCTGCAGGTTTTTGCAGCATGTCTGCCCCCGCACCTCCAGCATGAGCTGAGATTGTTGTGAACAAAAGGGCTGTTATCAGGCATTCCTCTCTGATTGTCTCTTTGATTACTCTTGAGCACTCTGTTAGTGGGTGTCAGTGGCCCCATCCCGGGACGTATTGTCCCTTGTGATGGTGTAAATGTCCGTTGAACCTGCCATTGTCTCTGTTGATGACTCACTCTAGAGTCTGTTACTGCCTGGGCGGTGTTGAATTGCCCTTGCCTGCCTGCGGGGTTCTGAGTCACGTTTACAATGTTAACTCCCTGCTCCATCGCCATGTTAGGAGCAGAGTTGCGTGCGTATATTATCTTGGTTTCCTCCTCCCCTGCCATGAAGGTCTGAGCCGTCAATGCCACCGCTTCCAAGGTCAAGTCCTTGGTCTCAATTAGCTTTCTGAAAATCCCAGCATGCCCAATGCCCTCAATGAAGAAATCCCATAACATCTCCCCCCTGCAGGCGTCTGTGAACTTACACAGGCTGGCCAAGTGCCGAAGGTCCGCAACAAAGTCCGGTATGCTCTGTCCTTCCCGACGTCGGTGTGTATAGAATCTGTGTCAGGCCATGTTTATACTGCTTGCCAGTTTGAGGTGCTCACCGATCAGTTTGCTGAGCTCCTCGAAGGTTTTGTCCGCCGGCTTCTCGGGTGTGAGCAGGTCTTTTATCAGCGCGTACGTCTTAGGTCCACAGCTGGTCAGTAGATGCGCCCTTCGCTTGTCAGCAGCTGCTTCTCCCAGCCAGTCCTTCATGACAAAGCTCTGCTGGAGCCTCTCAACAAAATCGTCCCAGTCCTCACCAACACAGTACCGTTCCTCTGTGCTACCGGTGGCCATTCTCGTGAGTCGTTGATTCCCGTTTCTCGTCGCCAAATGTTGTGTCCTTACACACTACTATAAATTCACACGAGGCACATTCTGCAGACAAAGTCACTCTGTGACCTAACCTTTATTCACAGGACCAAGATGTGATGAAGGTGGGTGGAGCTTCCCCTTTTATACCTGAAAGACCAGGCTTGGAGTGTCTCCCACAAGTACACCCCCTGTGGTCAAGCTGTGCATTTCTTAGGTGTATATAGTATGCAGTGTTGTTACATGAAGGTTACATACATGACATATAGGGTGGTGGGAATGCGGATGATAGACAAGCAGCAGGGGGAGGAACCGAAGTTTGGGTCCGGAGCGCTATCGCGGCGATGACATCATGATCTCCGCGCCCGCTTGCTAAGTGGTTAGCGTACCATTATCACCTCCCGGAGGCGATAACGAGAGGAGCTAAGGAAGCCAATTTCTAGGCCAACGTTTCTAACAGTTACAAATAATTTGAACACATGGAGTAGATTTTTCTCATCCTGTACTTTATGTTCTTATTTATCTCTAGGTTTCTATCTGATTTAACGCCTCTCCTGAAGGTGGAGATGAATGCTAACGTACAGCTCCACAGGCACTTCAATACTTCACACAAATGGCCATTTATTTTGTCGTCAATAAGTCGTCCTCACTCAAAACCCACACATGCATTTTTCAGAATAAGTCAAAGAACAGCTATACGAATAGCTGCTATACTGTTTAGCTGCCTCATGTCAGTGAAACCAATTGCAATTGTCAAACAACTGGCCAGGCCAAGATAAGTTAATCCATTACAAACCAGGAATTGAATCTCGGACCCTTTGATCTGTACCGTGTAGTACACACACGGAATGGTTAATTTACCCACTAAAGGAGATGCAATTCTCAGCTTTGAAAAACTTAGAGACATAACCCTGGCTATATAGGATTGTTAGCTTAATGGAGTGTACTGTCTGGTAAGCAATTCAAAAAGGAAGGTAATTAAAACCAACATGAGTCTGTGCATGGTAGGTCTATTCACATTCTTTAAAGATCTAAGCCAGTAAGTGTACAATTGAGTCACCATCAATAACTTGAAATGTAAAATAAAATTCCACAAGGTCCTTCAAAAAATAATTACACAACAGGTGAAAGTTTATGAAATCAAGGTGGTTGCAAGGGATACAGGTTTCCTTGACAATTGGAAACAAAGAGCAGTTATCAGTGGAATAAATCAAACTGGTCAACTGTCATTAATAAAATCTCATGCAAGACAATATTAGATTTCTGCTGATCATATTATGGATTGAACAACCATGATGAGGTATGGCACGGAAAATGTCTTTGTTTATAGAACTGTGTGAGAACAATAAATATTCTGAGACGAGGATATTAATCAAAAGGATTTTTTACACTTAGCATCTGGGCAGATTAGTTGCAAGTAGCCATTAGTATTGATAAATGTCAGCTGATGAATACAGATATAAAACACATGAAGCTATAATCACAAAATGAAGGTTTTCGGCTTGAAAAAGCTGGAGTATAAAGACTTTTACAAATGTTAAACGAACCTTTGTATCATATTCTTTAGATAATAATAGAGAAAAAGTGTATGACAGGTCTATAATGCACAGGTGAAATGAAATAATCTTGACAGTCCATAAATCAGCACTCATTTACAAAGTTAACATAACTACGCAAAGATAGAAAAGATATAAAGCAGGTGAAATTTGTCTTCGCCAGTAATGGAAAATGGGCAATAGCGAATCAGTAGCCTATTTTGCTGTCTGCCCAATTTTCTTTTCCATGGGATTTTGTACAGTTTTGGTCTCCTTACCTAAGGAAGGATATTCTTGCTATTGAGGGAGTGCAACGAAGGTTCACCAGACTGATTCCTGGGATGGGGGGAATTGTCCAATGAAGGGAGATTGAGTAGACTAGACCTATATTCTCTAGGATTTAGGAGAATAAGAGGTGATCTCATTGAAACATACAAAGGGCTCAATTTTCCCCAATTATCTGTGCCATTTTTTTGGCGTGCACTGTTTTTTTTTGGAGTAAATAAAAATCTCCAAGTTTCCCCAAAGTTACTTGCCCAGCATAATTCACTTAGGTACGATTTTTTTAGGTTACAATTTTTTTGCGTCATAGGGGGTTGACCCGATGGTAACCTGATGTCTGCACCAGTTTTTCAGAATTAAGCAAGTTTGGCCAACTTACATTTTTCCTAGGACGGCGTATGTGACCACTCCCAAAAAACCTTCTGGGTACTTAAGAAAAATCAGCGCACGTTAAAAAATCAGTGCAGAAAGACGCCATTGTTTTTAGACGAAGTTTTGGAGGGAGTGAAGAAGGCAGAGATTATGCATCATAAATCTTCATTTTTTTCAAAGTCAAAAGGAAGAAATTGGAAGTCTGATGCAATTCTTGAATTTTCCATTTTTTTCAAAGTATCACCCCACCAGGGTCAAGGATTGGAGCGTTGGCCGACAGAATCGCTCCCTCACCCGGACACAGGGGCTCGGGGTTCGGCTTCGGCTTCAAAGGAAGCCTGGCGGGGGTGGGGGGTGGCCGAAGCTCCAACCCTCGAGCCCGGTAAGGAAACATAGAAACATAGAAAATAGGTGCAGGAGTAGGCTATTCGGCTCTTCGAGCCTGCACCACCATTCAGTAAGATCAGGGCTGATCATTCCCTCAGTACCCCTTTCCTGCTTTCTCTCCATACCCCTTGATCCCCTTAGCCGTAAGGGCCATATCTAACTCCCTCTTGAATATATCCAATGAACTGGCATCAACAACTCTCTGCGGCAGGGAATTCCACAGGTTAACAACTCTCTGAGTGAAGAAGTTTCTCCTCATCTCAGTCCTAAATGGCCTACCCCTTATCCTAAGACTATGTCCCCTGGTTCTGGACTTCCCCAACATCGGGAACATTCTTCCCGCATCTAACCTGTCCAGTCCCATCAGAATCTTATACGTTTCTTTGAGATCCCCTCTCATCCTTCTAAACTCCAGTGAATAAAGGCCCAGTTGATCCAGTCTCTCCTCATATGACAGTCCAGCCATCCCTGAAATCAGTTTGGTGAACCTTTGCTGCACTCCCTCAATAGCAAGAACATCCTTCCTCAGATTAGGAGACCAAAACTGTACACAATATTCCAGGTGAGGCCTCACTATAAGGCCCTGTACAACTGCAGTAAGACCTCCCTGCTCCTATACTCAAATCCCCTAGCTATGAAGGCCAACATACCATTTGCCTTCTTCACCGCCTGCTGTACCTGCATGCCCACTTTCAGTGACTGATGAACCAAGACACCCAGGTCTCATTGCATCTCCCCTTTTCCTAATCTGCCACCATCCAGATAATATTCTGCCTTCGTGTTTTTGCCCCCAAAATGGATAACCTCACATTTATCCACATTATACTGCCTCTGCCATGTATTTGCCCACGCATCTAACCTGTCCAAGTCACCCTGCAGCCTCTTAGCATCCTCCTCACAGCTCACACCACCACCCAGTTTAGTGTCATCCGCAAACTACACTCAATTCCTTCATCTAAATCGTTAATGTAGATTGTAAAGAGCTGGGGTCCCAGCACTGAGCCCTGTGGCACTCCACTAGTCACTGCCTGCCATTCTGAAAAGGACCCGTTTATCCCGACTCTCTGCTTCCTGTCTGCCAACCAGTTCTCTATCCACGTCAGTACATTACCCCCAATACCATGCGCTTTGATTTTGCACACCAATCTCTTGTGCGGGACCTTGTCAAAAGCCTTTTGAAAGTCCAAATAGACCACATCCACTGGTTCTCCCTTGTCCACTCTGCTACTTACATCCTCAAAAAATTCCAGAAGATTCGCCAAGCATGATTTCCTTTTCATAAATCCATGCTGACTTGGTCCGATCCTGTCACTGCTTTCCAAATGCGCTGCTATTTCATCCTCAATGATTGATTCCAACATTTTTCACACTACTGATGTCAGGCTAACCGGTCTATAATTATCCGTTTTCTCTCTCCCTCCTTTTTTAAAAAGTGGTGTTACATTAGCTACCCTCCAGTCCACAGGAACTGATCCAGAGTCAATAGACTGTTGGAAAATGATCACCAATGCATCCAATATTTCCAGGGCTACTTCCTTAAGTACTCTGGGATGCAGACTATCAGGCCCCGGGGATTTATCGGCCTTCAATCCCATCAATTTCCCTAACACAATTTCCCGCCTAATAAGGATATCCTTCAGTACCTACTTCTCACTAGACCTACTGTCCCCTAGTACAATCGGAAGGTTATTTGTGTCTTCCTTTGTGAAGACAGAACCAAAGTATTTGTTCAATTGGTCTGCCATTTCTTTATTCCCCATTATAAATTCACCTGAATCCGACTGCAAGGGACCTATGTTTGTCTTCACTAATCTTTTTCTCTTCACATATTTATAGAAGCTTTTACAGTCAGTTTTTATGTTTCCTGCAAGCTTCCTCTCGTACTCTATTTCCCCCTCTTAATTAAACCCTTAGTCTTCCTCTGTTGAATTCTAAATTTCTTCCAGTCCTCAAGTTTGTTGCTTTTTCTAGCCAAATTATATGCCTCTTCCTTGGCTTTAACACTATCCTTAATTTCCCTTGTTAGCCATGGTTGAGCCACCTTCCCCGTTTTATTTTTACATTCGGTGGTGGCGTGGTACTTTGAAAAAAAATCTAAAATTCAAGAATTGCAATATACTTTGTTGCCCCAAATGTCTTCATTGAATGCCTAGTTACCCGTTCTAAGCAAGCCTATTGTGCATGCGCAGACCAGATGTGGTCCATACTAGGGCATCCACCTTGGAGAGAGAGAAGAAAAAAGAGGTGTGAGTGCTTTGTCCTGCTAGTTTTGAGGTTATGGGGGCAATATTGACAATGCCATATCTCATGCAGGCCTTCTGCATGATGGTGCTGTGGAGGAGAAGATTGATTAACAACATCACCTGAGGAACCTCAGAGCACGTAGGATGATGGGCAGGAGGCTTTACCCACATCAGCTTTATCGAGACAGGCATTCATACCTGCACCTGAGTGAGGCAGACTGTGTCATAAAGAAGTTGGAATCGAGATCTGTGAGTTAATAAAAGCAGACCTGCAACCTAGAAGCATCAGGAGGACTGCTTTGTCAGTTGAAGTGAAGGTTACAGCTACACTTTCATTTTATGCATCTGGATCGTTCCAGGCCACAACTGGGGATCTGTGCGCCATTTCTCAACAAGCAAGACAGATCTGCATTCGGCAGGTGACTGCTGCACTATATGCCCAGAGGAATGACTACATAAAGTTCGCCACGACCGCCCAGGCAATGCGTGAAAGGGCTGAAGGCTTCTCCAGGATTGTTAGCTTCTCCAAGGTACAGAGCTGCATTGATTGTACTCACATCGCCTTGCGAGCACCTTTGGAGGATCCCGAGATGTACAGGAACAGAAAAGGCTTGCACTCCATGAACGTGTAGCTCTTCTGTGACAACATGCATCACATTATGCAGTTGATGCGAGATATCCTGGGAGCATCCATGATGCTTTCATCCTCTGTGAGAGTGCTATATCTGCCATGTTTCAGCAGCAGCCAGAAAACTATTCAGTTAAGTTCACTTATAAACTATAAGATCGCTTACAAACTTTTAAACTTGAAAATGTACATCACTTAGAAAAAAAATTATAAATTAAGAACAGTTACAACAATAATAACAATAATAACAACAACAGCAACAACAACAGCAGCAAAGAAAGGCTGTGCCCATCTCTCCTCCACCTTATTCTAAGACCGCCCGCTGTGCTTGGTCTTGTTGAGTCCACCCCTGCCCGTTGGCGGTGGTGCAGCATTTCTCGGGTTGGTACCAAGCTTATTCTTTCGAGCATCTCAAGTAATGTGCACTTCGAGTTGGGGGGTATGGGCAGGCAGTAATGTGGAAGGCCTAGCTTGGGCCTCTTCAGAGGCTGGTCTTGGGATTTAAGTGGGAGTGACGGTTGATTCCGTCCATGGCCTCAGGGTCTGGGCATGTTCCCTTATTGCAGCAGCTAACTCCGACATTCATTCCCTCATGTGCCCCGACAACGTCTCAGCTATCTGCGACATTACCTCCCTCATCTGCTCCACCAGCGTTTCAACTGCCTGCAACATTCCCTCCCTCATGTTAACCGACAGTGTATCAGCTACCTGCAACATTCCCTCCCTCATGTGCCTGGACAGTGTTCCTGTTTCTTGTGAGAGTGTTGTTACTTCTCCCAACAGTCCCGATACCTCATCAACCACCCACTGATGGTGTCCAGGAGTGATCGCGTAATGTCAATGCTCTCCTCACTCAATGCCACCATCTGAACCACATCTGTTACATCCTGCATCTCAGATGAGCACTGTCGAGCTCTCCTTTCCCTCCTCACCCTGGGTGTGGCTCGCTGCACCCCACTGGGACCCGCAGCCTCGGAAGATGGGGCCCTGGTTGAGGCTCGCTGCACCCAACTGGGACCCACAGTCTCGGATGGTGTGAAACCATGAAATGTCCCAACACTCGCACCACTCAGGAAAGGGGCTGGCACCTAAATGGGCAGCAGCAGCACCTCTTCCAGAGTGAGTACAAGAGTGGGGGCTTTATTCTCATCCCCTCACCGCCCTCACCCACATACGTTTGGTCTGGAAGGTCGGATTGGAAGATTTTCTCTTCTTCAGGCTCATCCGTGTCTGAATCTTCTTCTGCATCGGCTACATAAGAAAATAAAAACATAAGAAATAAGAGCAGGAGTAGGCCAACTTGCCCCTCGATCTTGCTCCGCCATTTAATAAGATCATGGCTGATCTGATCATGGACTCAGCTCCACTTCCCTGACTGCTCCCCATAACTCTTTATTCCCGTATCGCTCAAAAATCTGTCTATCTACGCCTTAAATATATTCAATGACCCAGCCTCCACAGCTCTTTGGGGCTGAGAATTCCATAGATTTACAACCCTCAGAGAGCAGAAATTCCCTCTCAACTCAGTTTTAAATGCGCGGCCCCTTAGTCTGAGGCATTGGGCTAGACTTTCCATTATTGTGCAGATCGCCCAAAAATGGGTGTTATTTCCAGCGTTGATGTTTATTATGGGTTTTGAGATCACCGGATTATCGACCATTTTCAAAACCCCCACTTTCCACTTTATAAAATGGGCGTTACCGCGAGCGACGTGAATTGGGCGCTAGCGGTAAATTTTTTGACCTTCTGCCATAAAATGTCGGCATCCATAGCAACGCCATGGCAACGGTCGTTTCCCGCATTTCAGGAGGTCAGGGGTCATCAATACATGTGCAGAAGAGGAGAGAAAGAGGGAGCAGAGAGGAATTGAAAGTGTGTGTGGGTGTGTTATGTGGTTGTTTGGCTGTTGGAGGTAGGAAAGAGATTTAGCAGCAGTAAAAAGAATTGAGAGCACAAATAACTTTGTTTGCATGGAGATTTAGGGAAAAAATATAATTAAAATGGAAGGCATGGAGGAGGTGATGCAGCACGATGCGAAGGGTGAGGATGCTGGTGAGAGCAGTGAGGTGGGAGAGGAACTAGAAGTGGGAGAACGAAAATGAACTTGGAAATTCTCCGAGGCAAATGCCTCCCTCCTGCAGGAGGTGGAGTCACGCTGGGGTCAATTGACCTGGAGTGGGCGTGGGAAGCCCTCCCCAAAGTTTTACCAGAAGATTTGGGCCAACATAGCCGAAGTGGTCTCATCGGCAACGCATGAAGTGCGTGAGGGCAACCATTGACTCGAACTTAGAATCATGTGTGCATCAGTGCAGCACTTGTATGCAGTTACATAGTGCCCCAAAGGAAGCTCCACTCAGTCTGTGGTCATGGCCATCCAAACCGTGGTCTAGAAACAACATCGACTTTGCGGGTCCCTTCCTCTGTAAAATGTTTTTTGTGGTGGTGGATACATACTCCAAATGGATAGAATGTGTGATCATGTCATCCAGCACTTCCACTGCCGCCATTGAGAACCTGAAAGCCATGTTTGCCACACATGGTCTGCCAGATATCGTTGTCAGTGACAACGGACCATGTTCACGAGCCTGGAGTTTCAAGAGTTCATGAAATGCAACAGCATAAAACACGTGAGGTGAGCCCCATTCAAACCTGCGTCCAATGGTCAAGCGGAGCGGGCAGTTCAAACCAAGCAGAGCGTGAAACGCGGAACTCACGGTTCCTTGTAGACACGCTTGTCACGCATACTGCTCAGTTACAGGACAAGGTCACGCCTGTGGAACTATTGATGAAGAGAGGCCTCAAAACCAGGCTCTCTCTCTCTCTCGAGTCCATCCTGACCTTAACGATCATGTCGAAACCTGATGTCAACACCAGCAGTGGTATCATGACCGCACCGCAGTGTCACGTGACATATCTGTAAATGACTCAGTGTACGTACTTAACCATGGTCAAGCACCCAAGTGGTTCCCGGGCAATGTTACGGATAAGGAGGGTAACCGGGTGTATATGGTTAGGCTCAAGAATGGGCAGATGTGCAGGAAACGCATTGATCAAATCAAGCTAAGCCACACTGACAAACCGGAACAGTTGGAAGAACACACCGTGAGATTAGACGACCAACCAACTAATGTCCAGCCATCAGAAGAACCCACTGTGGTCAATGCCCAGCCTCAAGTCGTGAAAGACTCAGAAAGCACTGGGATTGTACTGAGACAGTCAACCAGGGAGCAAAGGGCTCCGGACCGTCTGAACTTATAATATGGACTTGTGCCAAGAACTGGGGAGAATGATGTAATGCACATACATAAGGTCTGCCCACCACCAGAGGGAACTACCGTCGGAGGTCCTAGGCTCATAGGTACACTGCTGGGCCCGGTATATAAGCTGAACTTCAACTTTGTATCTTCACTTCTGGAAGCAGTGGTATCACGACCACGCCAGTGTCACGCGACATATCTGTAAATGACCCAGCGTATGTACTTAATCATGGTCAAGGGCCCAAGTGGCTCCCGGGCAATGTTATGGATAAGGAGGGTAACCAGGTGTATATGGTTAAGCTCAAGAATGGACAGATGTGCAAGAAACACATTAATCAAATCAAGCTAAGACACACTGATGAACCGGAACAGCTGGAAGAAGACACCACGAGCTTAGATGACTAACCAACTCACGTCCAGCCATCAGAAGAACCCACTGTGGTCAATGCCCAGCCCCAATCGTGAGAAACTCGGAAAGCATTGGGATTGTACTGAGACGGTCAACCAGGGAGCAAAGGGCTCCGGACCGTCTGAACTTGTAATATGGATTTGTGCCAAGAACTGGGGGGAAATGATGTAATGTAATGATGTAAAGGTCTGCCCACCACCAGAGGGCACTACCATCGGAGGTCCTAGGGTCATAGGTACACTTGTGCTGGGCCCGGTAAAAAAGCTGAACTTCACCTTTGTATCTTCACTTCTGGAAGCCATTAAAGACTGACCTGGTCACTGGCTCACAGTACGGAGTTCATTGTATCATTTCATACACCATAATATCCCTTTGCAGATTTTTTTGTGTCTTCGTCACAATTTGCTTTCCTACCCATCTTTGTTTCATCAGCAAACTTGGCAACATTACACTCGGTCCCTTCATCCAAGTCATTAATATAGATTGTAAATAGTTGAGGCCCCAGCACCGATCACTGCGGCACCCCGCTAGTTATTATTTGTCAACTGGAAAATGACCCATTTATCTCGACTCTCTGTTTGCTGTTAGTTAGGCAATCCTCTCTCCATGCTTATAAATTACCCCCAACCCCGTGAACTTTTTTCTTGTGCAGTAACCTGTCATGTATTCAACCAGCATTGTAACCCATGTATAATCTGACCTAAGTTGTACACTGTGAGAACACTGACCACTAGGTTTAAATCCCAGTTTCTTGTGGAGCTAGACACCGGGGCCAGCCAGTCCCTGATGGGTATCAAACAGTTCGAAAAGTTGTGGGCGTCCAAGGCCAGGAGGCCAAAATTATCGCCGATTGACGCACAGCTACGGACTTACACAAAGCAGATCATTCCGGTGCTAGGCAGCGCCACGGTAGTTGTGACCCACAAAGATTCGGAGAACAGACTGCCACTCTGGATTGTCCCAGGGGACGGTCCCGCACTACTGGGGAGGAGTTGGCTTGCTGTCATGAACTGGAAATGGAGCGATGTCAATGCAATTTCCTCTGTGGAGCGAGTATCATGCTCACAGATCCTGGACAAATTTGACTCATTTCAACCCGGCATTGGCACTTTCATGGGGGCCAAGGTAGTGATTCACATAAACCCGGATGCCAGGCCAGTATACCACAAGGCCAGAGCGGTGCCGTACGTGATGCGGGAAAAGATAGAAGGCGAATTGGACCGCCTGCTGAGGGAAGGCATCATCTCGCCAGTCAAATTCAGTGACTGGGCGAGCCCAATTGTGCCGGTGCTCAAGGCGGATGGGTCGGTCAGGATATGTGGCGATTACAAGGCCACCATCAATCGGGTATCACTCCAAGACCAGTACCCGCTACCTAGAGGGGAGGACCTCTTTGTGACACTAGCCGGTGGCAAACTTTTTTCAAAATTGGACCTGACCTCAGCTTACATGACCCAGGAGCTGGCCAGTGAGTCGAAGAAGCTGACCACCATCACGACACACAAGGGGTTGTTTGAGTACAACAGATGTCCATTCGGGATTCGCTCGGCCGCCGCGATCTTCCAACGAAATATGGAAAGCCTCCTCAAGTCGATTTCAGGGACGGTGGTTTTTCAGGACGACATCCTCATTACGGGTTATGATACTAAAGAACATCTCCACAACCTGGAGGAGGTGTTATGCAGACTGGACTGGGTGGGGCTGCGACTGAAAAAGGCGAAGTGCGTCTTCCTAGCTCCAGAGGTAGAATTCCTGGGGATGAGGGTAGCAGCAGACGGGATCAGCCCTACTGCGTCCAAGACGGAAGCGATCCAGAGAGCACCCAGACCCCATAACATGACGGAGCTGCGTTCATTCCTGGGGCTCCTGAACTATTTTGGTAACTTTCTTCCCAAATTGAGCACGCTGCTAGAGCTGCTACACGTGCTCCTACGCAAAGGTCGCGAATGGGTCTGGGGGGACAGCCAGGAAAGGGCTTTTAATAGAGCACGCAATTTGTTATGTTCCAACAATCTGTTAACGCTATATGACCCATGTAAGAAACTTGTGTTAACGTGCGATACGTCGTCCTATGGTGTCGGGTGTGTGTTGCAGCATGTCAATGCCAAGGGTCAGTTACAGCCGGTAGCTTATGCCTCTAGAAGTCTGTCCCAGGCAGAAAGAGGCTACGGGATGGTAGAAAAGGAGGCGTTCGCATGTGTATATGCGGTAAAGAAAATGCACCAGTACCTGTTTGGCAGGAAATTTGAGCTGGAGACAGATCACAAACCCCTAACGTCCCTTTTGGCCGACAACAAGGCCATAAATGTAAATGCATCGGCCCGCATACAGAGGTGGGCACTCACGTTAGCCGCCTATGACTACACAATTCGGCACAGACCGGGCACCGAAAACTGCGCCGATGCACTCAGCAGGCTCCTACTAGCCACCACTGAAGGGGCTACCGAGCATGCTGCTGAGATAGTCATGGCTGTTGAAGCTTTCGCAAGCGAAGGTTCACCCGTGACAGCCCATCAGATTAAAGTCTGGACAAATAGAGACCTGCTATTGTCTCTAGTCAAGAAATGTGTCCTGAATGGGGACTGGGCAGCCACGTACAGGGCATGCCCTGAGAAATTTAAACCATTTCACAGGCGCAAGGATGACCTCTTGATTCAGGCCGATTGCCTACTGTGGGGAAACCGCATAGTCATGCCCCAGATGGGCAGAGAGGTGTTCATCAGAGAACTCCACAATGAGCACCCGGGCATTGTCACGATGAAGGCAATTGCCAGGTCACACGTTTGGTGGCCAGGGATAGACGCAGATCTGGAACTTTGTGTTCGCAGGTGCAACACGTGTGCCCAGCTGGGCAATGTGCCCAGGGAAGCCCCCCCTTAGCCCCTGGCCATGGCCCGCCAAGCCTTGGTCATGCATCCATGTGGACTACGCAGGTCCTTTCATGGGGAAAATGTTTTTGGTTGTAGTAGACGCCTACTCCAAATGGATCGAGTGTGACATTTTAAATTCAAGCACATCCTCTGCCACGGTAGAAAGTCTACGGGCAATGTTCACCGCCTACAGTCTACCGAACATCTTGGTCAGCGACAATGGCCCGTGCTTCACAAGCACTGAATTCTAGGACTTCATGGCAGGCAATGGAATTAACCATGTTCGAACGACACTGTTCAAGCCGGCCTCAAACGGTCACGCAGAATGAGCAGATAATCAAACAGGGGATGCTCAGAATCCAAGGGGGTTCCCTACAATGCCGCTTATCACTCCTCCTGTTGGCCTACAGATCCTGACCACACTCGCTCACAGGGGTTCCATCTGCAGAGCTGCTAATGAAAAGGACGCTCAAAACACGGTTATCCCTTATACACCCCACCATGAAAGAAATTGTCGAGAGCAGGAGCCAGTCACAATATGACTACCATGACAGGAATGCGAGGGCGCGATGTATTGTTGTAATTGACCCTGTTTTTGTCCTCAACTACGCTGCAGGGCCCAAATGGCTTGCAGGCACTGTGGTTGCCAAAGAGGGAAATAGGATTCTGGTAGTTAAACTTACCAATGGACAAATCTGCCGCAAACATGTGGATCAAACAAAAAGGAGGTTTAGCAATCCCATAGAAGAAGCAGAGGAAGAACACGATGTAGAGTTCACTCCACCACAGGTGACCGAACACAGGAACCAGAGGGAGGAGAGCCCAGTCACTGTGGGCAGTCCAGACAGGCCTGAGGCACCGCAATCAGCAGACACTCAGGCCAGCGCCCAACAACCGGAGCCCCAACTCAGGCGCTCTACAAGGGAGTGTAAACCACCAGAGAGACTCAACCTGTGATCCCAATAAGGCTTTGGTGGGGGAGGTGATGTCATGTATTCAACCAGCATTGTAACCCATGTATAATCTGACCTAAGTTGTACACTGTGAGAACACTGACCACTAGGTGATAAACTTGTGGGAGACACTCCTAACCTAGACCTTCAGATATAAAAGGGGAAGCTCCACCCACTTCCTGCACTTGAGTGCTATGAAACAAAGGACAGGTCACAGACTGACCACCTCTTAAGCATGGGCCTCGTGTGCATTTATTCTGTATAGTAAGGACGTATCATAACCTTTATGCGGCACCTTATGGAATGCCTTCTGGAAATCCAAATACACTACATCCACTGGTTCCCCCTTATCCACCCTGCTCGTTACATCCTCAAAAAAACTCCAGCAAATTTGTCAAACATGATTTCCCTTTCATAAAACCATGCTGACTCTGCAGTCAGGGTTGGCCTCAAGTTCTGCAAAATATAACAGAAGAGCAGAGGAGGGGGCAGGGTGGCATGAGTAGGCTCACACAGCACAGGCTCATTTGAAGGACCATGATGAATGATAGCACATTGCATCAACCAAAGCATAGCTGACGGAGACATCCCCAGGAACCAAAGCATGGCTAGCCCGCGCAGTACTTAACATTTAACAAAACCCGACTGTGGAATTTGGAGGACTTATGCTCTCCCTTGAGTGTGGACCCAGCTTGTGCAGTGGTGATTTCTTTTCTCCAGGCAGGATCCATCAAAGCAGTGACCCGCTCCTCCACGGGTGTCAGTTGGTACAGATTTGCTGGGCCTCCTCCTGTTAGAGTTCTCTTTCTTTTGTTGTGGGCCACCTTCCTCTGCAAAGATGAAAATATAACTTTTTAGAGAAAGTGTCTTTCTGCTGGGTGGGATGTACAGATGGTCACATTCATAATTGCAATTCCAGTGGATAAATTAAAATATTACTTACACTAACTACTTGACCAAGGTCCCGCCACTTCTTTTTGCACTGGCTTCCGGACCTCGGGGTAGTCACATTGCACAGTAATCTTGTGAAAGTTGGTTCCAGCATTTCTTAATTTCTTTTGGTGAAACTTTTATTTGACCTCTGCTGGTGTCCATCTGGCCTCAATTACAGTAACTAGTGCCTCCACTTCGTCCTGTGAGAAATTCTTGGTCCTTGAGCCGTGTTGCATATTGCAGCTCTAATTTTTTCCACTCAGAATAAACGTTCTCTCACAAACTGGCTCTTTAAAGATGGCTGAACGCAGACCGGGCGGTATACTGGACATGCGCACCCATACCAGTCACGTAGAAAACGCCATTTTTTTCTCCTGCACGCGCAGAAGGGAGCATCCCTTTTTCGGCGCAGACATTAGGTTCCAACCCCCAAAACTAAAGGACAGGCTGCGCAGCGCTAATTTCAAAGATTAGAACGGAGAAACTTTAAAGTTTTTTTTTTGTTATAATCGGGTCCAAATAAAACAGGTGTAACTCTTCAAATACGGCAAAAAACGGCATTGGGTAAAATTGAGCCCAATATTCTTACAGGGCTTGACAGGGTAGATGCAGGGAGGATGTTTCCCCTGGCTGGGGAGTCGAGAACCAGGGATCAAAGTCTCTGAGGCACGGAGAAATTTCTTCACTCAGACGGTGGTGAATCTTTGGAATTCTCTACCTCAGAGGGCTGTGGAAGCTCAGTCGTTGAGCATATTCAAGGCAGAGATTGAAAGATTTTTTGAAATTAGGTGATATGGAGATAATATATGAAAGTAGAGTTGTGGTATAAGATCATGCTTGTTCGTATTGAATGGCAGAGCAGGCTCAAGGGGTCAACTGGCCTATTCCTGCTCCTATTTCTTATGTTCTTATGTTCTTATTACACATGGAAACAAGGAAAGGACAGAGTGTAAAGCAGGTTGCTGATCTACTTTCATCTGTTTTGTCCTACCTTCCAAGACACATTTCACTCGCAAAGAACCAGAACAAAGATCTTCCAGGTTTCAAACTGAGCTGAGGATAGGGTTCAGTTAATTCTCATGCTAAAGAAGGAGGACCGAAGAGGATTCAAAATGTTTTTATACATTTTTTTGAATATGTGGAAAGGACCTGCCTCAAAATACAGTGAGTGCAAATTCTGTTCAGTAATTTACAGGTTTCCAATTAAAATAGGAAGACGGGACCAGTAGTCGACCATTCAGCCCCTCGAGTCTGTTCCTCCATTCAATTAGATCATGAATGATCTGAATCTTAACTTCATCTACTCGCCTGAGTTCCGTAACCCAGGGTATTAAAAGAGATGGCGGAAGTTATAGCAGATTCATTTGTTATAATCTACCAAAATTCTCTGGACTCTGGGGAGGTACCAGCGGATTGGAGAGCAGCTAATGTAACGCCTCTGTTTAAAAAAGGGGGCAGGCAAAAGGCAGGTAACTATAGGCCGGTTAGTTTAACATCTGTAGTGGGGAAAATGCTTGAAACTATCATTAAGGAAGAAATAGCGGGACATCTGGATAGGAATAGTGCAATCAAGCAGACACAGCATGGATTCATGAAAGGGAAATCATGTTTAACTAACTTACTGGAATTCTTTGAGGATATAATGAGCATGGTGGATAGAGGTGTACCGATGGATGTGGTGTATTTAGATTTCCAAAAGGCATTCGATAAGGTGCCACACAAAAGGTTACTGCAGAAGATAAAGGTACGCGGAGTCAGTGGAAATATATTAGCATGGATAGAGAATTGGCTGGCGAACAGAAAGCAGAGAGTCGGGATAAATGGGTCCTTTTCCGGTTGGAAATCAGTGGTTAGTGGTGTGCCACAGGGATCAGTGCTGGGACCACATCTGTTTACAATATACATAGATGACCTAGAGGAGGGGACAGAGTGTAGTGTAACAAAATTTGCAGATGACACTAAGATTAGTGGGAAAGCGGGTTGTGTAGAGGACTCAGAGAGGCTACAAGGAGATTTGGATAGGTTAAGCGAATGGGCTAAGGTTTGGCAGATGGAATACAATGTCGGAAAGTGTGAGGTCATCCACCTTGGGGAAAAAAAACAGTAAAAGGGAATATTATTTGAATGGGAGAAATTACAATATGCTGTGGTGCAGAGGGACCTGGGGGTCCTTGTGCATAAATCCCAAAAGGTTAGTTTGCAGGTGCAGCAGGTAATCAGGAAGGCAAATGGAATGTTGGCCTTCATTGCGAAAGGGATGGAGTACAAAAGCAGGGAGGTCTTGCTGCAACTGTATAAGATATTGGTAAGGCTGCACCTGGAGTACTGCGTGCAGTTTTGGTCACCTTACTTAAGGAAGGATATACTAGCTTTGGAAGGGGTACAGAGACGATTCACTAGGCTGATTCGAGAAATGAGGGGGTTACCTTATGATGATAGATTGAGTAGACTGGGTCTTTACTCGTTGGAGTTCAGAAGGATGAGGGGTGATCTTATAGAAACATTTGAAATCATGAAAGGGATAGACAAGATAGAGGCAGAGAGGTTGTTTCCATTGGTGGGGGAGACTAGAACTAGGGGGCACAGCCTCAAAATACGGAGGAGCCAATTTAAAACCGAGTTGAGAAAGAATTTCTTCTCCCAGAGGGTTGTGAATCTGTGGAATTCTCTGCCCAAGGAAGCAGTTGAGGCTGGCTCATTGAATGTTTTCAAGTCAAAGATAGATAGATTTTTAAGCAATAAGGGAATTAAGGGTTATGGGGAGAGGGCGGGTAAGTGGAGCTGAGTCCACGACCAGATCAGCCATGATCTTGTTGAATGGCGGAGCAGGCTCGAGGGGCTAGATGGCCTACTCCTGTTCCTAATTCTTATGTTCTTATGTTCTTATTTAACCCTTAATACCCTTGCCTAACAAAAATCTATCACTTTTGAAATTTTTGAAATAACCAATGACCTGGCCTCAACAGCTTTTTGAGGGAGGGAGTTCCAGATTTTCACTGCCCTTTGTGTGAAGAAGTGCTTTCTGACATCACGCCTGAACTGCCTAGCTCTAATTTTAAGGTTATGTCCCCTTGTTCTGGACTCCCCCACCAGAGGAAATGGTTTCTCTCTATCTACCCTATAAAGACATTTGATAATCTTAAACACCTCAATTAGATCACCCCTTGATTTTCTATATTTAAGGGAATACAGCCCTAATTTACACAACCTGTCCTCATAATTTAACGCTTTCAGCCCCAGTATCATTCTGGAGAATTTGCGCTTCTCCCCCTCCGAGGCCAATATATCCTTCCTGATTTGCGGTGCCCAGAACTGACATAGAGCTCCAGATCTAACCAGAGTTCTATACAGCTGTAACATAACTTCCATCTATGTTTTCCAGCTTTCTAGAGATAAAGGCCAACATTCCATTAGCCTTTTTTCTATCTGTCCACTAGCTTTTGGTGAATTCTATACTTGGACTGCCTAAATCTCTCTGCTCACCTACAGTGATAGCAGATCCCTTCCCTGGTAAAATATGCTGCTGCTCCAACAAACTGTCACCTCTGCTAATAAATCTTGACTTTTCAAAATAAAGGTTAATTAATATTTGCTGTAATTACACATCATTAATATTTAAATTGCACCTTTTCTGTGACATATTTCCTCACTTTTGAAGTAGCTGTATCCATCTTACTTTGGAGGGCGACTGCAGTTATAGGCAGCACATGTTCTAGCAGCTCGATGTGGACCCACTACAGTCATCTTGCAGGCTAGGAGTCTCCTTCTCTCTCTCACTGTTGATCTTCCTCACTGCAACCTTTTGAAAATCGTTAATGGTTGTATGTGCTGGACAGCAAAACAGGTTCAGAGCATGGAATATGAAGAATTCTCATTTTGATCTCTGGGATAAATCATGCAAAGTAGAACGTCATGAATAGGTGAAAATATTTATGTGGTATACATAATAATGGAGATTGTCATGGATCTGCACCCAGGTGCACTGGTTCACCTGGGTGAAGCGAATATTGAAATTTTGGGTGTCCAGAGCACATGCCTGTAAAGGAATCTGCCTAATGTTCCGACACTTAAAATGATGGATGAAAATCAAGCTGGTTCTTTTGTAGGGGTGTACTCCGAGCTGCATTGTGATTTACTGATATTTGCTGTGCCCAGGTGATCTAGATGCTGGCCAAAGACTCAGGAAAGTCTCCCCGAATACCCATGGAATGAAATGTAAGTCCTGTGTGATTATAATTAACGTGGCTTCACTGTTCCTATTGAAAATATAACATCATTTTTTTAAAACTGTATGGTTAAATAATCTGCCAGTACTTACAGCCGTGGCACATACATGAAGAATAGTCATTAAGACCAAGCACAGACGGGTCCTCTCATACTATCACACACACAACCATACCCTAGCATGCATTCCGTCAGGAGGGCTTAGGTGAGAAAAGTGGGGAAAAAATTAAAGAGCAAACAGAACTAATAAAACTACACAGTATAATGACTAAAATCAAGAGTTTATTAATACAGAATGTTGAAACTGCTATCCAAACTATCAATATAGTACTTTTAACAATATATTGGGGGCTTCTGTTTAAAAATGCATTGTACTCTCCAGAACTGCTGCATTATAACAGAGTCCTAGATTATTCAGATATTTTTCTGTCATTGAAATTAAATCAACAGACCATAAAAAGACACAAAGCAAAGAGAAAACTCAAATGTTTCTGCCATTGTAACCCTGCTTATGGTATTTTCCATGCTATTCATAGATTATTCATGCCACAGTTCCTATAACACGAAGTCAATAGTTCTCCAGAAAGTTCTGAAGACACCCCTGCAGCTGGAGGTGAGAAGGTACATGTTAGCACCGATCAGCCTTACTGGGGGGTGGTGACAGTGCTCCATTGCTTACAGTTAAATAATGAGGCATGTCAAAGGCTTCTGTCTGACATGATCTCTTCCATTAGGAGACAGGGTGTGAACAGTGTACCACACCAGGGAGAGTTGTGTTACAGAGACTTGTAAATAGAACATTCTCACGACAGCAACTAATTAAAAATATATTTTAGGATTTACTAAAGAGTGAGGGTGACCATACAGCTAGAGATCCAAAGAAGCCAATCTAACTAATAGAATTAGGTTTGTTCTAGGTCTAGCCTGATGTGCTTTACAACAGCTTTCTAGTATGGGATTGATATGAAATTGTATCATCTCCAATCTAGTTATACATTTTTCTTGAATAGAAATCATATAGTTATTGCATATTAATATTAGTTAGCATAATTTGAAAGGTATCATTATATATATATATATATATTTTCTAGTGTTTTGTATAAGAAATTTAAATTTAAAATGTAATATTTGTAAAATAGTTTCTAGCATAACATTTATTAATTATTTAATTTAACAATTTCCTGGAGAATAATTGCCAACATGCATTCACTGGATATCCTAAAGTGCCACATTTGTACCACATAGAACTTATAGCACAGTAACAGGCCATTCGACCCAACTGGTATGTGCCAGTGTTTATGCTGCACATAAGCCTCCTCCCACCTGTAATGCTTGTTTTTAATTTAATTCCTAGACATTGTCTGCAGAATGGATTTAGTTCCTGGAAAATATTTGAAGTAATGACTTTGTAAATTTTTAGTCCAATTGTTACGACTGATCAGGCACTTGAAAATGGATCAGTGCTAGAAGGCATAAATGGCATAACACATTCTGTGCAAATTCAGAATCCTGGGGACTAATTTTAACCTAACTGAGCTTGGGGGGAAACGCCAATTTTACACCCTGGCCAATATTGCTCTCTATTGTCTTCAATAGAGACTAAAATAGAGCAGGGTGTAAAACCAGCATTATACAAGATCCCATCAGGGTTCCCCACCCCTGCCAGTATTGAGCAATACTGGCTTTGAGGAGTGGGGCTTAACTGCGTTTTGGTAGCACTGAGTACATTACTAGGCTTTGGTAGCTGTAGAGGATGGTTCTGAGCAGCGGCAAAGCTGGGATGTTGGTCCTGGGGTTTGGCAGCACTGTGGTGGAACGGCTGAGGTTTGGCAGCGTAAGGGAATTCTTTGGTTTGTCATCATTGTGGAATGGGAACCTATAGATAGTCAAAACTGGATGAGGCTGTAAAATGTTGGATTCGGCTGAGGGAAGGAGAACGCACAGGTGTGCCAGCACTTAGTGAAGTCGACGGCATTCCAAATATGGGTGCATTGATTTGTAACTTTCAAAACAAACAATAGATTTGATGCTTTTTGATTGATTCTTGAAAGTTTAACTTTGTGTATGTCTCTCTCACTCTCTTTTTTTTCTACTTCTTTCTCTGTCTCACAGGGGCCAGTAATTAAAATGTTTACATTTTCTAACTATCAATACAGTGTAGGTGATAATTGAATATTTTGTTTTTTCAAAATTTGATTCAGTCGTCTTATTAAATACCTTAAATTAGGATGAGCAAAGACACTGTCGGGGTGAAATTCAAGTTTTGGCAAGGGTGCAAAACAAGTGTAGCAAATTGGCTGCTCGTTATACACTTCACCCATTAACTTTAATGCTAAGGAAAATCAGGCCATATGTGTAATGGGTAGCTGATTCTTTAACATCCATTGTGTGCCCTTGCTGATGTTGAATTATACACCCTGTATATGTTTGTGTCTCTTTCTCAGATTAACAGCTTTCAGAAGTTTATTGAGTGTATTTCAAATCTAATAAATGCTACAATAGGTGAGTAATCAATACAATGGCCGAGATTTTCCAGGGAGTCAGTGGGCGCGATCGGTGGCAGATCAGTTGGGAAAGTGCTTTTTTCCCAGCGGGTCGGGACCCCAATGTAAACCCACCAACATGTGCCTTTATCAAATGTTGGGTCTGGCATTAATAACTCACAATGATTATTAGCTTGTTTACAGCCATTTAACAATGGTTTTAAACTAATGTTTTGAATTTTACAGCTCGCCCATGGGTTTCACGCTGTTGCCAGACAACATCTGTGAAGCTGTGGTGGGAGGCCAGTGGCCATTCAATCAGCTGATGCATTGACAGCTCCAAATAGAAACATAGAACATAGAAACATAGATATTTACAGCGCAGAGGTGACCATTTCGGCCCATCGTGTCCATGCCAGCCGACAAAGAGCCGCACGGCTCTTGGTCAGCAGCTCGAAAGGTTACATATAAACCTATGAACAATGACGGAAAGGTAACGAGCACCCAGCCCAACCAGCCCGCCTCACACAACTGCGACACCCCTTATACTAAAACATTCTACACTCCACCCCAACCGGAGCCATGTCATCTCCTGGGAGAGGCAAAAATCAGATAAAAATCCAGGCCAATTTAGGGAGAAAAAATCTGGGAAAATTCCTCTCCGACCCATCCAGGCAATCAAAACTAGTCCAGGAGATGACCCTGGCTGTATTCGATTCCCTGCAGTACTTACCATTATATCTGCACCATCCAACAAAAGGTCATCCAGTCTAATCCCAATTAGTAGCTCTAGGTCCATAACCCTGCAGGTTACGGCACTTTAAGTGCCCATCCAACCATCTCTTCAAAGTGGTGAGGGTTTCTGCATCCGCCACTCTTCCAGGCAGCAAGTTCCAGATCCCCACAACCCTCTGGGTAAAGAAGCCCCCCCCCCCTCAAATGCCCTCTAAACCTTCCACCAACCACCTTAAAACTATGCCCCCTCATACTAGATCCCTCCACCAATGAAAATAGGCCCTTACTATCCACGATGTCCAGGCCCTTCAATATTTTGTACACCTCAATGAGGTCTCCTCTCAACTGCCTCTGTCCCAATGAGAACTAACCCAGCCTATCCAATCTGTCCTCATAACTAAGATTCTCCATTCCAGACAGCATCTTAGTAAATATCCTCTGCACCCTCTCTAGTGCAATCATGTCCTTCCTATAATATGGCGACCAGAACTGCATGCAGTAGTCCAGCTGTGGCCTAACCAAAGTATTATACAACTTAAGCATAGCCTCCCTGCTCTTATATTCTATGCCTCGGCCAATAAAGGCAAGCATTCCATATGCCTTCTTAACCACCTTATCCACCTGGCCTGCTACTTTCAGGGATCTGTGGACAAGCACTCCAAGGTCACTTTGTTCATCTACACTATTAAGTGGCCTGCCGCTTAAAGTGTATACCTTTTCCTTATTCGCCCTCCCAAAATGCATCAACTCACACTTCTCTGAATTAAATTCCATTTGCCACTGTTCTGCCCACCTGACCAGTGGATTGATATCCTCCTGGAGCCCATGACTTTCCTCTTCATTATCAACCACACAACCAATTTTAGTGTCATCTGCAAACTTCTTAATCATACTCCCTATATTCAAATCTAAATCGTTGATATATACCACAAAAAGCAAGGGACCCAGTACTGAGCCCTGTGGAACCCCACTGGAAACATCCTTCCAGTCACAAAAACATTCATCAATCATTACCCTTTGCTTCCTACCTCCAAGTCAATTTTGGATCTAACTTGCCACTTTGCCCTGGATCCCATGGGCTTTAACCTTCATGACCAGTCTACCATGTGCGACCTTATCAAAAGCTTTGCTAAATTCCATATATACTACATCGTAAGCACTATCCTCATCGACCCTCTTGGTTACCTCCTCAAAAAATTAAATCAGGTTAGTCAAACACGATCTTCCCTTAACAAATCCGTGCTGACTGTCCCTAATTAATCCTTGCCTTTCCAAATGCAGATTTATCCTGTCTTTCAGGATTTTTTCCAATAATTTTCCCACCATTGAGGTTAGGCTGACAGGCCTGCAATTACTCAGCCTATCCCTTCTCCCTTCTTAAACAAGGGTACTACATTAGCAGTCCTCCAATCCTCCGACACCATGCCCAGATCCAAAGAGGACTGGAAAATAATGGTCAAGGCCTCTGCTATTTCTCTTTTACTTCGCTCAACAGCCTGGAATGCATTTCACCCAGACCTCTTATCTACTTTCAAAGCTGCTAAACCCCATAATACTTCCTCTCTCACTATATTTATTTCATCCAGAATATCACACTCCTCCTCGATAGCAGTATCTGCATTGCCCCTTTCCTTTGTGAAAACAGATGCAAAGTATTTGTTAAGAATCTTACCAACATCTTCAGCCTCCACACAAAGATTACCCTCATGGTCTCTAAATGTCAAGTAAAAGCTCCGACCTTACAGTGATATCTTCCCTCAGCCACAATCACTGTATTTCCACTACAGATTCACCATGTTGCAAGTTTTACACAAGTCTCCATCCAGTCTGACCTCATTACTTCGCTCACCATTGACAGATCACTTCTGTCACCTCTATTTCACCTGCCGTCTATTCCATCAGCATTGGTGCCTTTTATACTCTCTCATCGCGGTCCTCAGAATCCCACCACAATCAGACCCAACACCAGCAGCGCCAGGCACACCAACAGCGCCTACAACACCACCAACATTCTTCAAAATCAACTGATGCTGCACAGGACACGCAGCACCTGAACACATTGCTGCCTGGGAGGCCAGAGATGGCCTCACCATGGCCAGATTTACTTCACTTGTACATCCTGGGTGCCACATGATGCGCCAGGTTGGCATCACCTCACACCAACACTGTAAAGCATCCCTACAATGCCCAAGCTATTCCTTTCACACTCATCACCATTGCTGTTATGTCTCACCATTCACTGCAACTCACTACGCTGCTTTCAAATTTGTCCAAAAACGTAAAGCGTTGAAAATAAAGGTTTCAATGTTTGACACCTCATTGTGTGTTGTTAGTTGGTATGATTGCACTAGTGAGGGGTGTGAGGGATGGCAAATGAGATGGGGATGTGATAATATAGATAGAGTGAGAGGGATGGGTGAAGGTCCAAGGTAATTTGGTGTAAGTAATAAAGAGAGGGAAGATAGATTATGAAAGTAAACTAGCACGAAATATAAAAACAGATTGTAAGAGTTTCTACAGGTACATAAAAAGGAAAAGATTAGCGAAAGTAAATGTTGGTCCCCTAGAGGATGAGACAGGGGAATTAATAATGGGAAACACGGAAATGGCAGAGATATTGAACAAATATTTTGTATCGAACTTCACGGTAGAAGATACTAAAAAGATCCCAATAGTGGATAATCAAGGGGCTATAGGGAGGGAGGAACTTAATACAATCACTATCACTAAAGAAGTAGTATTCAGTAAAATAAGGGGACTAAAGGTGGACATGTCAGCTGGACCTGAAGGCATACATCCTAGAGTCTTAAAAGAAGTGGCTGCAGAGATAGTGAATGCGTTGGTTGTAATCTACCAAAATTCCCTGGGGAGGTGCCAGCGGATTAGAAATCCGCAAATGTAACGCCCCTATTTTAAAAAAAGAGGCAGACAAAAAGCAGGAATCTATAGACCAGTTAGCCTAACATCTGTCGTTGGGTAAATGCTGGAGTCCATTATTAAAGAAGCATTGGCAGGGCATTTGATAAAGCATAATTAAATCAAGCAGAGTCAGCAAGGTTTTATGAAAGGGTTTATGAAAGAACTCATGCTAAGAGTGGAAGCAAGTCTTCCTCAATTCTGAGGGACTGCCTATGATGATGATGAAAGGGAAATCATGTTTGACAAATTTGCTGGAGTTCTTTGAGGATGTAAAAAGCAGGGTGGTTAAGGGGGAACCAGTGGATGTGGTGTATTTGGATTTCCAGAAGGCATTCAATAAGATGCCACATAAAAGGTTACTGTACAGGATAAAAGTTCATGGGGTTGGAGTAATATATTAGCCTGGATAGAGGATTGGCTAACTAGCAGAAAAATAAGAGCCGGGACAAATGGCAAACGGTAACTAGTGGGGTGCCGCAGGGATTGGTGCTGGGTCCTCAACCATTTACAATCTATATTAATGACTTAGATGAAGGGACTAAGCTTAATGTTGCTAAGTTTGCTGATGATACAAAGATGGGTGGGAAAGCAAATTGTGAGGAGGACACAAAATATCTGCAAAGGGATATAGACAGACTAATTGAGTGGGCAAAAATTTGACAGATGGAGTATACTGTGGGAAAATGTGAGGTTATCCACTTTGGCAGAAATAATAGAAAAGAAAATTATAATTTAAATGGAGAAAAATTGCAAAGTGCTGCAGTACAGAGGGACCTGGGGGTCCTTGTGCATAAAACACAAAAAGTTAGGATGCAGGTACAGCAAGTAATCAGGAAGGCAAATGGAATGTTGGCCTTTATTGCAAAGGGGATAGAGTATAAAAGCAGAGAAGTCCTGCTATAACTGTACAGGGTATTGGTGAGGCCAACCAAGTGCTGCGTACAGTTTTGGTCTCCGTATTTAAGGAAGGATATACTTGCATTGGAGGCTGTTCAGAGAAGGTTCATTAGGTTGATTCCGAAGATAAGAGGGTTGACTTATGAAGATAGGTTGAGTAGGTTGGGCCTATACATATTGAAATTCAGAAGAATGAGGGTGATCTTATCGAAACATATTAGATAATGAGGGGCCTCGACAAGGTGGATGCAGAGAGGATATTTTCACTCATGGGGAAACTAAAACGAGGGGACATAGTCTCAGAATAATGGGCTGCCCATTTAAAACTGAGATGAGGAGGAATTTCAGAGGGTTGTAAATCTATGGAATTCTCTGCCACAGAGAACTGTGGAGGCTGGGTCATTGAATATATTTAAGGCGGAGATAGACATATTTTTGAGTGATAAGGGAATAAAGGGTTATGGAGAGCTGGCAGGGAAGTGGGGCTGAGACTATATTTAAATCAGCCATGATCTTATTAAATGGCGGAGCAGGCTCGAAGCGCCAAATGGCCTACCCCTGCTCCTATTTGTTATGTTCTTATATTTTTATGTAATGATGTGCAGGAGTAGGGTATGGGAAGGCAGCATGATAGAGATGTGATGAGAGGCACAGCAAGATGAGGTGGCTTTGTACTAACCTTTCGTGATCTACTGAGATCATTGAAACGTTTGTGGCACTACACCCAAGTCCTCCTGACCACATCCCTGGTTGTGCTCTCCTCTGCAATGTGCAACCAGGCTGTGTAAATCTCCTGGGGAAGTCTCTTCCACCCATGGTGTAATGTCTGTAATCTTGTAATGTTTGTAGCTCCACACTATGGATGTGGACGTATTGTGTACTGCAAGTGCAGGGTTAATAATAAACAGAACCAACAGATTTCCGGAGACTTCCGAGAGAGCTGCCTGCCATGTTAGGAAGCTGTGTGTGCTGTGCTCTGTGAATATATCACATTTGGTGATGGAAGATGGGATTTTTCGGATGATTTAAAGCTTAATTTTTGTTGGTGAAGGATTCAGCCAGCCGACAGAGAGACTTTGGAAGTTTCTGTCTTTGGAAAAAAGCTACAAAATCCAAAGCAAAATACAGCACACGGTGTGAACAGCTAGAGATTAAAATTGCAGGTGTACTGGGATATTTGGGGAATATAGACACGACCGGGAATGTTTTAAAGCGTATGTGGATTGGCTAGAATTGTATTTCATTGCAAATAACATAATCGAAGTTCCAGACAATGCAGTCCAGAACCAGGCTGCCTTGGAACATAAGAAAGTGATCTTCTTATCGGCGGCAGGTCCGGCATTATATGACACCCTTGGAAATCTGCTTGTGCCTAACGAGCCAAAGGACACAACCCTTAAAGAAATTTTAACGAAGCTGGAGCAGCACTATAACCCCAAACCATTAGAAATTACTGAACGCTATCATTTCGGGATTCGGAATCAAAAGGCTGATGAATTATATCAGTGATTACATTGTAGCATTAAAAAAGCTATCGATGTACTGTAATTTTGGAAACTTTCAAAACCGAGCATTACGGGATCGTTTCGTTTGTGGGATAAGAAATGATGCGATCAGAAGGAAGTTATTGACGACGGATGACTTGACTTTTGAGATTGCTTGTCAGACAGCGAGGTCGATGGGCATGGCCGAACAATATTCCCGAGAATTAAATAATAATTACGGTCATCAGTCAACCGAGGTAAATCACCTGCAGGTTCAAAGTAAAAGACGGTGGGGGCCCAAATTCTCAGAAACAAGAAATTCTAACAGAGCGCCAAAGTCGTGCTATAGATGCCTGGGACAACACATTGCTCAAAGTTGTCCATACATGAAGGCAGAGTGTTTCTTCTGCAGAAAGACTGGGCATCTTGCGAAGGCATGCCGACTGAAGGGTAAATCAGCGTTCAAAGTGTAGGGGGAATGTAGGAAGTCTTCTCCTCCCACAAGCGGGCCCCCTAATGTTGAGGCTCGACGCTCGCCCCAACCCGCATAGCAGTTCTCGAAGTTAGCAGACAGAGACGGATGGCAAGGTACAACGATCTTTAATTACGAACGTCCGGGAACACCTCTCATCACAGCTGCCTGTGAGTGGAGATGCTCTCTGAACAGCACAATCATACAAATTTTGTACATTTCAAAAACCCCTCCGTTCCCTGGTAAGACCTCCCTAGATCTCTAATTGGACTACCTTATCAGTGCTACTTTGAATTGACAGGCCAAGACCCTCGTGACCACCTTAGGCCATGACTAGAATGACTTCGTTAGGTCAGAATTTGTTGATTCTCCTTGGTGCCCGTGAGTCTGCCTCTAGCCTCTTCGCAATGTCTGTTTAGGTTCTCACATCGTATCCTGTCAGAATATTATTGAATTAATAACTTCTGGAACCTTGGTACTGGAATGTACAAGGCTGAAGGAGGCCTTTTACCTCCTTATGGGTTGGTGCAGGAACCAGTACTTTAACCCTTGTCCCGCTGGTACCCCTAATGCCAAATTTTTCTTACAATTCCCCCCTTTTGGCCTTTGGCTATACGCCAAGCTGCCCATATTTCCCGATAACTATCTCCCTGATGGCAAGTTCCAGATAGGTCAGTTCACCTGGGTGGCCATCTCCCAAGCTTCGGGACCTCCTGAGACCTTTCCCGCAGAGTTATATAAGGTAAGTCCTTCTAGTAGGACTGCTTAAATTTTCATCCCTTATGGCCTTCATCATAGCGCGTGCTCTACCTTGTCGTTTGGCCTGTTTAATTCGTGCACATGTTAATCCCATCATGACCATCAGAACCAGGCCCTGTATTACTACAAGTACATGTGATATTATTCTTATCCATGGGTGAATTTGAATATTAAGTCCAATGTCCCACAGCTTTGAGTACCAGGGCTGATCAGCCAGCATTGCGTTAGTGTCTCTTTGTAGGTTTGTCTATTTCTTCCATCAACTGGATATAGTATCGTCTTTGGTTTGGGATTCATTGCACCAATCGTTCCTCACTTAATTCGGGTACCTGTTTTTCTTGCGGTTCCCATACCGCCTCCTTGTACCCTTCTTGGAAGGTATCCGTGACCATTCCGTGGATAATTTCCATTGTCTCGGGATGTATGTGGTATTCATTTATGTCTATTTTTCTCATAGGCCTGAAACAGAAGATAGGGTTGGTGATGATAGGGTTGGTTGCTCCCCTGGTCTTAATCGTCGGGTTGGCTGCTCCTGCGGTCACGCACCAATCTCCATTCCCTTGTGGAGCAGCGATTGTTTCGGAATCGTGTTCGAGAGGAGTGATACTCAACATGTATCCGTTTGTTTGGTGGAATCTGCAATCATCATTCGTCATTCGTGGCGTACCTCGACATAAAATCACTTGGTTATTTTTATAGCAATCGGTTATGTCAATGCTTTTCATACTAATTTAATCACCTGTCTGGAGGGCTGATGGTAACGTAACTCTGTTCGGTTTCTTCACCGATACTGTTGGTTTGGTATAAGGGGTCTCCCTTTGTTACGTCATACTGTGGTATTGCGCCTGTAGGGCTTGGTTATCCATGTACCTCCCCAGTAAACCCCTTAAGATTTGCGGTAAGTTGTTAACCCGGTCGTCTATTGCATACAGGTCTATGGAATTCATCATTGTAACCCCTGCCGCATAACCCGTGTCTAGTGTTTCCCGTATTCCCATTTTTGTTTGACCTTGTCCTGTTCCCATTCTGACATTAAATCTCAGGGTAGTGGATTCCGGGCCTTCGAGGATCCATTGTGTCAGGTTCTGGGAAAGACTTATAGTTTCATTCCCACAGAACTAGGAAGAATTATATCCGTTAGGTTTAGATTATGTAGTCGCTGACGCACCCCAAATTATATCCATTCTTTAGATTCTTTCATTACTAGCCTCCCTTTGGCTCCAGTCTTTATGGATGGGCTTATTGGGGGGACTTGCGTGGTTGTGCTGGGAAGAGTTGTTGTCCCCAGGGTAGTTGTCGGGGCAGCGGTAGGGCTTCCTTTGGGCATGTTTGGTGTCCCAGCCAGACCTTTATTTCGGGTCCACTGCATTGTCATCTTTCCTCCACACTCCATCCACCCCCCTTTTAAGTTGTATTCCTTCTTGTTTACGCTGCACACGATCAATACCGGCTTCTCCGTGTTATTACTGTGTCACGTTTCGGGACATACACCTTATATTCCAGAGACCTCCCTTGGTCTTCATTTTATCCCACTGGCCAGTTTTCCTAAACATCCTGGGGACCCACCCCCCTTTTTGCTCTGTTCTGTTCCCACCCTTCTGTTTCTCTTGCGGGGTGGATTTAGCTGCTTGTTTTGCAGCTTCGTCTGCTCAGGCATGAGCTTCTAGAACTGAAATTCCATCCAGTTGGATTTCTGCGCCCTTCCCCTATGGTCCTATAAACTTGCTCCTGTCCTCAGAATCTACTGGCGCCCATGGCATTGGCAGCGTGCTGCATTACAACCTTACTTAATACACTATACATAGCCATGCGTTAAAATAATTTTTGTCCTTCCTCCAGTCCTTGGCTGCTGGGATGCATATTTCGTCAGTTAAATTAAACAAAGCCCCATAGTTCATGTAGTTGTGTCTTTCCTGTGTGTGCTATATCTCTCGTAGTCCATCTGTATTATCCAGTGCTTGCGTGGGCCTGAGTCTCCAGTATCCTGAGTCACCAGAGTCGAAGTAGCCGCTGCGGTCCCATCTCGGTGTGTGTTTTATCTGCAAATTTTAAAGAGATAGCCTGGTCGTCACCAGGTGTTAGGTTCTGGTCTACTGATCTTTTATCCATGCATGTTGCGGTCACTCGGAGGTAAGGGTTAGGTTGGGTTTGTAGACTACACTTATCCACCGTGGGGTACATTGGCTCTATTGCCATAGGTGATGGTGCTATGGCTGCGCACTGCACTATCCGTCTGGTCCCATTTAAAAAAAAAACTCTTCCAGCTTATTTATCTTAGCTTTTAACTCTTGAATTTGTTTTGTTTGAGTATCTTTCTTTCATTTGTATCAGGCGAGTATTATTACATAGGCTAGTTCTGTTTTATTTTTATTCTGATTATCCCACCATTTCCTCTGTCTGTCAGGTGAGTCTTTATTTTAAGAAATCCAAATTAATAATGTCCAGTATAAAACAGCTGTCAATGGAAAGGGTTAACTCCTTTACAGGTTTGTAAGAAGGCCTGATGTCATTATGTGACTTCGCGTAATCATCCAAAATTTTTTCCAAGTCTTTATATCTTTAAAACTTGCTTAGAAATTAGGAATCCATTAAAACAGCAGAAATCATTAGCAAAGCCGTCATAATAAAAGTCTTCTCATCAAGAAAGACAGCATTTTAGATTAAACTCCAATTTTTTCTTAACTTCTAATTCAAGTACTTGCCAAAGAATTTTTTTTTAATTGATTTAAAACGAGACCACACATTTTTAATAGCTATTTTGTTTATGGAAATCCAATTTTAAAATTCAGTAAGATTCTCTAATTCCCAGTTTTTTCTTTCTGTGCTGAGTTCGCATAGCTTAGATCTTTTCTTCTCGTTATTTTCAAAACCCTCCTGCTTGTTTAGACTGTTCGGGACTTTTCTTGATAAACAACGTCCATTTTGGAAATCTTTCAAACTGCAGTGAAACTTTCTCGTAATTTAAAATCATTATCAATGGAGATTGTCTTTTACCTCTTCAAATTCTTTTTTTTTCCAATTAAACCAATATCTTTTTCACAGCCGATATCAACAAGTATTTAGTAAGTTATGTCTTTTTCCATCGCAAACACCCCTTTTTTTTCCAGCACCTAATTAGTGCGTTACGTCTTTTTTTTTCAGGTCACCTTTCTTCAAATTAGGTTTTGTATTTTACACGGAGGGCTCGTGACTCCATAAATTTGTTAATTTAAAATCATCAGACAATCGAAGACACTTTTTCTTTCAAATTCGTTCAATTTGTTTACTTTCAAAGTGACGTCTTTATCTTTATCTTTTCTCCATAACTGGAACGGAGTCTAGCACATAGGCTTTGAGGGCTGCTTTTCGTTATCTCAAAATGTTCCAGTTTCAAGGTCGTTACAATGTCTTTTTCTAAACTGCTAAAGCTTGCTGTTTTAACATTTTTCAAAAGTCCCTTTTACACCTTCGCAGATAGCTCACCACTCGCCCAGGAATTTGACCTGATCCGTGAAGGTATTTCTAGATTGTTTCCAAACCTTTTAGTTTTATTTCTCTTTTTTTTAAAAAGAGATCAGATTTAATTTAATATTTTTTTAAATTTGAATCCATCTCAGTATTTTGCTGTGCCTTCTCTTAATACCTCAAAATCCCAAATCAAATTTTGCAATTTCAATCTTCATTTAAAACTCTTTTTTTTTTACTGAGCTAGAAAATTTTGAGTCAAGGTTTTACACAAAGGAAAATGGGAGCATACTTCCCCAGCCTGCAGCCGAGAGAGATCCTCACAGGCCTTTTTTAAAAGGCATTCTTTATCTCATTCCTAGACTAAATTTATGTCTTTCAACCCAATGTAATCAATGATTGCATGTTTTCTTTCGACAAGTAAGTGAGCGTGTCAAATAAATTCTTTTTTTTTAACCACCGGGACCATGTATTTTTTATTTTTTGCTCAACAAACCTATCCTTTGTGCATTTTCTAGCTCCATAACATATCATCCAAATAAATCCACACCTGCGTTTCTGACTTAAAATGTCTTAAAACTTCCCACAGACAGGACAACACTACAAAGGGTTATAATAAAATTTTCACTCCATTTGGAAAAGTGGGTGGAGCTGCACTATTTTTCCAAACAGGCTTTCAGAAACATGAAAAATTCATTCCACAGTCAAAAAATCACACAAGGACTCTCACTCAATGACAGACATTCACAAAATTCTCTCTTCATTCAACAAAGCCTAATAATTGTATGTCCGGCTCTATTTTTTGATCCATATGTCACTTAAGATAGTCACTATCAGCTTTTTTATGGCATTACGTAGTTACGCAAGTTACAATTGGTTTTATTTGCCTTTTTAATAGCCGTGTTACCCATCTTCTTCGGGGCTATCTTGCGCACTCCCTTTAATTTGTGTTAGGTATGCAGCACGTTATTTATATCTATATGTCTTCCCTTGGCGCCGTACACTCGTACTGCCACGCTTTGGGTCAATATGTCTCGTCCCTGCACCGTGCGCTCGTACTGCTTCGGGTCAATAGACCTTCCTCTATATCTTCCTTTGTGTCGTACCCTCGCACTGCCGTGCTACCGCCACGCGCGCGGTTTAGGATGCACCTTTTGACCCCCTTCTACCCCTAGATCGTCCCTGTCCTCCGTCTCCGTCCCTCCTGGACCTGCTACAAATGGTTCTTTGTACAGATGTCCTTCCCTTGCGGTTTACAATGCCACAGCTCTAACTTGAAGGTGGTAAATTAAACATACTCATCCCAACAGCTGGGTCATTGTTCCGTTCGGGAAGTCCATATCCTGCTCGCAGCGCCAAATGTAAGGGAAAATGGGAAGGCTTCTCCTCCCACAAGCGGGCGCCCTGATATAGAGGGTTGACGCTCGCCCCAACCCGCGTAACAGCCCCCGAGTTAGCAGACAGAGACGGATGGCAAGGTATAACGATCTTTTATTACGAACGTCCGGGAACACCTCTTATCACAGCCGCCTATGAGTGGAGATGCTCCCCGAACAGCACAATCATACAACTTTTATACATTTTAAAAACCCCTCCGTTCCCTGGTAAAGACCTCCCAAGATCTCTAATTGGACTACCTTATCAGTGCTACTTCTCTAATTGGACTACCTTATCAATTCTACTTTGGATTGACAGGCCAAGACCCTCGTGACCACCTTAGACTGTGACTAGATTGACTTCATTCGGTCAGAATTTGTTGATTCTCCTTGGTGCCCGTGAGTCTGTCTCGAGCCTCTTCGCAAGGTCTTATCAATGTCTGTTTAGGTTCTCACATTGTATCCTATCGGAATATTATCTAATGACCTGGTACATATTGAATTAATAACTTCAGGAGCCTTGGTACTGGAATGTGCAATGCCAAAGAGAGGCCTTTTGCCTCCTTATGAGTCGGTGCAGGAACCAGCACTTTAACCCTTGTCCCGCTGGTACCCCGAATGCCAAATTTTTCTCTTACATTTCTGATACAAAGGGTCCACTCGTGGGAAGAGAAGCCTTCCCATTTTCCCCTGACAAAAGCTATGAGTCCAGCGTTCAAAGCTATGAGTAGAAATCCAAAGAGACTACATAGCATGGAAGAACAACAACAGTACAAAGAGATGTTAGAGATCTCATCAGGAGCACGAGGTTAACGGACAGCGATTCGGAAAGCATCAAAATCCACATAGATGTTGCGGGATTCAAGATACCAATGGAAATTGACATGTGTGCATCCATGAGTGTAGTACCGGAGTCACTATACCGCGACAAATTGCGTGATTTCTAACTGGAGAAATCCAAGATAGAGCTGCGAAACAACTCGGGAGAGAAAATTTCTGTGGTAGGTCATATCACCGTACCAGTCAGGGTACAGAAGGACGCTAGATCGGTTTACTACGAGCCACATTTCATACCATATGCACTCAAGGAGAAAGTTGAGCAAGAACTCAAAAGACTAGAGACCGAGATCATTATTTGTAAGATAGATCGATGTAATTGGGCTATACCCATTATTGTTGGACCCAAGTCCGATGGTAAGGTAAGATTGTGTGGTGATTATAAGGTAACCGTAAACCAGGTTCTAGAGGGTAATATCCCCAATACATTGCCGAATATAGAAGATTTGTTCACAACACTGACAGATGGTCAGATCTTCTCAAAACTGGATCTTACGAATGCCTACTTACAGTCCAAGTCATGTTTGACTATAAATACTCATCTAGGCCTATATCAATTTAATAGGCTACCGTTTGGAGTGTCTTCTGCCCCTGCCATATTCCAAGGGGTGATGAACCAGATTTTGCAAGGTATTGAAGGGGTAGTGTGTTATTTGGATGACATATTAATTTCAGCACCAAATAGGCAAATTCATCATAACATATTGAATGAAGTCCTCATACGGCGAGAGAAGCACAGAGTACGAGTGTCTGCTCGTAAGTGTGAGTTATTTAAAAACTCAGTAGCATACTTAGGGTACAGAGTAGAGAAAGATGGTTTACATCCAACAATGGAAAGATTGGATGCAATCAGAAATGCACCCACTCCCAGGAATGTCACTGAACTTCGTTCATTCTTGGGTCTTTTGAACTATTATGGGAAGTTCCTACCAAATTTGGCTACAGTATTGCATCCACTGAATTAACTTTTGAAAAAACAGGTCCATTGGAAGTGGTCAAAAGAATGTGATACAGCATTCAAGGAGTGTAAAAGCAAATTGGTACAGAGCACCATGTTAGTTCACTGTGACATATCTAAGGAGATTAAGCTAGCATGTGATGCCTCTCCGTATGGAGTTGGGGCAGTGATCTCTCATGTACTAAGTAGTGCGGAGGAGAGACCAATTGCTTTTGCTTCACGTACTCTCAGTGCCAGTGAGAGTAATTATGCACAAATTGAAAGGGAAGCTTTGGCATTAATTTTTGGGGTCAAGAAGTTTCACAAATATTTGTATGGTCATAAATTTACGATCATTATGGACCATAAGCCCCTAACAGCAATCCTCCATCCAAAGTCCCCAGTTCCAATATTAGCTGCAGCCCGAATGCAGAGATGGGTTTTGATTTTGTCAGCATATACATAAGATATTGAATACAGACGATCAGCTGATCACAGTAATGCTGATGCAATGTCTAGATTGCCTTCCCCATCACAAGTTACACCCGATAGGGAAGAAGTGTTTTATTTTTCATACTTTGATGAACTGCCAGTCACAGCTGAAGAGATTGGTAGAGCAACCAAACGTGACCCAGTGATGTCAAAGGTGTATGAGTATATTGCAAATGGATGGCCAAACCAGGTAACAGACAACGATACACATCCATTCTTCATTCATAGGAATGAATTATCAGTCGATAAAGATTTTATCATGTGGGGTGCAAGAGTGGTTATACCAAATAAATTCAGGTCCAAATTATTAGGAGACCTCCATGACCAGCACCTGGAAATGTGCTTGACCAAGAGTTTGCACACAGTTATTTATGGTGGCCAGGTTTTGATATAGAGTACATTGTGAGTCAGTATACAACATTTCAATCGGTAAGCAAGCAACCACCACCAGTACCATTACAGCCATGGAAATGGCCTCCCAGGGTGTGGCAAAGGCTACATATTGATTTTGCTGAGTTAGAAGGACAATAATTGTTCATTGTGATTGATAGCCATTCGAAGTGGGTTGAGGTGTTTCCAATGTGGAAAATAACAACAAGTAAAACATTGGACATTTTACAAAAATTATTTTCTTCATTTGGCCTCCCAGAAGAAATTGTTTCGGATAATGGACCACAATTTCGTTCAGAAGAATTTGCACAATTCACGAGCAAAAATGGTGTGAAACATACCAAGGTTCCACCATACCATCCTTCTTCGAATGGTGCAGCAGAGCGCACTGTATAAATTGTAAAACGTGCCCTCATAAAACAAATGTTAGATCCAAATCCAAGGAAATGATAATGTCATTGGATCACAAATTGGCTAATTTTTTGATTACATATCGAAATACTCCTCATACAACTATTGGTAGAACACCAGCAGAGTTGTTTCTCAAACGACAGCCTCGAACCAGATTCTCGTTGTTAAAGCCAAATTTGGCACAGTCCATAGAAGAGACACAATTGAGAAAGAAAGAGAATCATGATAAAGGTAGAGTAAAAGAGAGAAGTGTGAAATTAAACCAGAAGGTGAGAGTGAAGAACCATCACCATAAATGGTTAAAGTGGTTACCAGGAAGATCGGTGAAGATATGTGGTCCTCGCACATATTTGGTAAAGATGTTTGATGATGGACAGGTTAGGTTTGTTCATATTGATCATATTTTACCTATAGACATGTAAGGAGTTGAAGGTGGGAATGATTCAATTATTTCTGACTCATCAGATAGTTTTGATACACCAGTAGCAAATCCTAAATCTAATGTACTGGAAACAAATCCAGGAGAGAATCAGAATGAAAGTCCAAGTCTGAGTCAGGAAAACAAAGAGCCTGAAGTTAGAGTGACTTCAAATGAAAATCAAGGAAATTCCGTGGAGGAAAACGTTCCTCAGGATGAGCCTCGAATGAGTGTGAAATCGACACCATGTTTGGAAGGTTCTGTTCGAGAGCGAAGATATCCTCTTCGAAACAAAAAACAAGTGATAAAGTTAAATTTGTAAATATGGAAAAAAAACTAAGTTTATATCCTGTGTTATGTATAAACATGAAAGTTATGTGTGATGTTTGTTATGATGGCTTCTTCATTAAGGAGGGAGAAGTGTAATGTCTGTAAGCTTGTAATGTTTGTAGCTCCACATTGTGGATGTGGATGTATTGTGTACTGCAAGTGCAGGGTTAATAATAAACAGAACCGGCAGATTTCCGGAGACTTCCGAGAGAGCTGCCTGCCATGTTAGGAAGCTGTGTGTGCTGTGCTCTGTGAATATATCACACGTGGGAAGGGAAGAGGACCTCCCTGTGAGCTGTAACTCCCTCCATAAGCAGGGAGAACCTGGGTGCAGCCCTGTACCTTTGTGCAGTCATTGTTAGTGTTTGCAGCACCTCACTGATTTGGAACACTGACAGCACAAATGCTAACTAAATTTGGAAATAGACCCTTTAAGGAAACCGGCTGATGATGCATCATCAAATGACATCACCAGACCCGCTTCCTCTAATTGGCTGGGAAACACACTGGGTGGGCTTAATGTGCCCAATCAAGATAAATTCATTTCAGACAGCAGCAAGGCCGCGACCAGCCACCGATGTCACCCACCATGTACCTGCCGAGGTAGGGGAAACCGAGGCCAATGTCTTTTCCTTCCTCTCACACACTTACATACGCAAACACAGGCAGCATTTTAAATAAACATTAAAATTAAAACTTTTGCAATGTGACCACTAGCTTTTCTTCAAATGATTTTGGAAAAAAACAAACAAGTAAATGTTGTTAGAGATTGATAATGAAGCAAGTGTCAATGTGACTGGTAAATTGTGCGCACCGTACAGACACAGACTGCAGGATCTGTATTCAGCTCCTGCTGTAAACCTAGGCATTTGGGAGAGCACGAGATCTTTCAAGAGAAATCAAAAACATAAAAATAATTGGTAAATGTAATCATGTTATTGTGAAGTATGTCATTTTGTTTTGTTTATAAAATATACTTAGCGAGAAAAATTTGTGGATAAAGTTTTTTCATCACCAAACTCTAACAGTAGAAAGTTGACATGTTGATATAAACTTTGCTTTTATAAATGTTGACAGATGGATTTCTATTATAATTGTTGACATAAAAATTGTGACTCAAATTAAAATGCAGTAAGTAATGTTTGTGGACAAGAAGTGTATGCCATACGCAAGGGAGGAGAATTTGGTATGCATCTCGTCCATTTTTGCAAGTGTAAAATGGGCGGAACATGGATCTTGTGTACGATGTCCTGACCCGGCGACATGGCCACCGCCATATTGATCCATGTTGCTCTTTGGCAACTCCGGCAGCTGTATGAAAGCAGCATTCAACCAATTTAAACATGGAGAGAAGAGTCCTGCGGCTTTTCAGGTCCCTTCTGCAAAATTTATGAAAAACTAGGTGATCATCATCATTATCATTATAGGCAGTCCCTCGGAATCGAGGAAGACTTGCTTCCACTCTAAAAATGAGTCCTTAGGTGGCTGAACAGTCCAATACGAGAACCACAGTCCCTGTCACAGGTGGGACAGATAGCCGTTGAGGGAAAGGGTGAGTGGGACGGGTTTGCCGCACGCACTTTCCGCCGCCTGTGCTTGATTTCTGCATGCTGTCGGTGACGAGACTCGAGGTGCTCAGCGCCTTCCCGGATGCACATCCTCCACTTAGGGAGGTCTCCAGGGAGTTAGTCTCAAAATGCTGGCCACAGTATAACTACATGAAGCCAAGTTTAACAGGTTCTCAGTTTATTGTATCTTTTTGGCATCAAAATGTAATTGGCATTTGGAAGCGCATGTGAAGAATGTTACTGCAAGTTGGGCCCTGACTCTGAATTTACACTGCCAGTTTAGCATTTTGGTGTTAAGCTGAAATCACTTTGCATCAATGCTAATCTTACAGTAAATGTGCCCGATGAGTTCAAAGTACAAACTGAATTGGAGTTCTGAAATTACATTCACTGAGCTCAGTTTGTACTTTTACAATTTGTGCTGCTTAAATGTTTGTGTGAATCTTGTATTCCAACTTATTTTCAGGAGATATAAAAAAATATCCTAAATGATTTACACTTTCCTCAACATATTTTGCAAGAGAAGAAATTAATATGGTCAATTCGCAATACATTTTTGACTTAGATTAAAAGGTGGTGGAATAAAAACAACAGATTCTGGAAATAGACGGGAGGCTCAGCAGCGTTTGAAAAGGGAAAAGGTGGATTAACATAATGGGAGCTGATTGTTCATCAGAACTGGAAAGCAGTCGATCAGCAACAGGATGGAATAAAGCAAAGGGTAGAGAAACATGAGGGAAATATTAAGCTTCAGGAAAGCTAACCCTGAATGGGTTTAATAGCCAGAAAAACATAGCCACGAAGAAAGATGAAAAGTGCTCAAAAAATACAAAGAATATCTCAGTCACACAATGAAAAAAGAACAAAGAACATATAAAGAGCTCAGCAAGGTAGTAAAAAGGCAAGTGGAAGAAAAGGGAGGGTGAAATGGGCCTAATATGGAAGGGGATGAAATCGAGGATGAATAGGAGAAAATGCAGGAAAATGGGGAAGACAGCTAATCTGTGAAGTTGCTGAAATCAGTATTCAAACCAGAGGGCTTCAGAATTGCCAAAGATGAGATTCCTAACAATCTATCTGTTGTTAATCCCCGCTTCAAAATTCTTCTCTTTGCTCATTTCTATAAAACGACGTGGCAATTTTCTGTATCCAATAATCAATGGATGGTCTACACCCAAAACATTAAGGGGTCGAAATTCAATATCGCCGATTTTGAGGCGGTGACACCGGCTGAGTGTAGATTTTAACACCAAGCGCCGTGAAATTCAGTGTTTCCGCCTGAAAAGTGGATTGCAGCATTAAATCATGGTGTTGCACACTTATCTGGAGGCCATAAATGGCATTAAGTGGGCTGATAAGTGGGGCGGCAACAACAGCATTTAAAAAAAAATTGCTGCCTTGGCCACGTTTTTTGGTTAATGATTTGCCACTTTTAGCCAATGCATTGAGCAGCATTTGGAGCTGCGTCACCTGCTTTCAATTGAGGTGGTGATTGGCGCCTCACCACCTTGTCATTATATTCGCTTCCAACGCACTTAGTCAGACGGTGAAGATGGCAGATGCAGCAGCAGCACACCAGCGTGCTCACCGCTTCTCGGACGCCGCCATCGATACACTCCTTCAGGCCCTGGGGAGGCGTCGGGAACTACTGAGGACAGAGGCTGGGCAGAGGCCACCGCAGCAGGTCATTCGATGCCAATGGAGGGAAGTGGCTGAAAGAATGTCAGCGAGTGACACGGTGCACAGGCCAGCCACTCAATACCGCAAGAATTGGAACAACATGACGCAGCTGCTGGGGATGAGTATCTTTAACATTAACCAGACCATGCCATGCTGTCAGTGCAATGTGCAGTCTGTCCTCAATGTGAATGTGTCAGGCCCCATGCTCTATGTGGGTGAGGTGAGATGCAACGTTCACATTTGCAACCTCACCCACTCCAAGGGCCTGCAAATGCTGGTAACCTTCCTCATCTTGTTACCTCCTCACTCTTCTTTTGGGAGGAAGGCATGGTCGGGGAAGTGGAGTTGGGTGATGCTCCGGGACCCAGTGGCCTGCACTGGAGAGGGGATGTCCGGGGACGCTCTCCCCGGAGGGTGAGTGTGTGCTTGGGTGATGCTCAGCAGCATTCTGATGAGGAGGCCGAATTACAGGTTGTCACAAGACAATCATTGCAGTTGCACAGTGATCTTCTGGGTGCACTGGCAAGATTGCCCGAGGATCTCAATGCACTAGCTGTGAGGATGGAGGAGTCCGCCTCTCAGCAGCCCACCGAGCCCATCCTTGGTAGAGACCAATGGATGTCGGATGCAACAAGTGACCATGGGGGTCTCCGACATGGTGGCACATGCTATGGCAGACGTTGCAGTAACCATTGAGCACCAGGCTGATGCTATTGGAAGCCTGCATAATTTAATTTCGTCAGTGCGTGGTGGCAGCTCTGTGGTGTGCTGCAGTGGCAGTCTGTGTTAATGCAGAGGCAAATTGATGCCACAGACGCACTGACCTCTGCCGTCTTATCTGGGGCCTCCATCATTTTAAAGTGGGACCTAACATTACTGAAGCAGGACAGCAATCTGTGCTCACCCAGATTTCATATTTCTCCAGGTGCTGAGCCCCAGGGGAAAAGCAGCGTGTCGGACCTGTTGGAACCTGATGTCCTCTCTCAAGACGACATCATTCCTCCTTTGCACCTGCCGATCTCTGCAATCCATCCACACCAGAGTGCTGCCGCCCATGCTGAGGCGATGCAGTCCGCAGTCAGGCCTACCAGGGCCCGAGCTGGTTTGGGACATCCTGGTAGGTCATCATGTGTGGCAGAAACTCAAAGTGGGCAACTGACTACCAGCCTTGCTGCAGGCCCTGAGACCCCATTGAGGAGGAGCAGTAGGCGTGGGAGGGGGGAGAAGGGAATGGGTGGGAAAGCACTCAGCAAAACCCATTAAACAACTGAGGATGGTGGCCACAGATTCTGGCCTTGTTAAACTTTGTTTAAATCTGGACTCATACAAATAGTTTCACTTGGATGAGCCAGCAAACAAACTGTTTGATAGTAGCCAGAGATGGCTACCTTGTTAGAAAATGAACTCTTATAAATCGTTGCACTTGGATGTCGGTGGGAATGTTTGAAGGGGTCTTGTGGGTTTGATTATTTGCTGAGCATATGGAATTATGTTTTGCTATTTTACAGCACATGATGGTTTTTCTGTTAAATAAATGAATTTTTGATTTTTGACATAATTGTGTTGAGATTTATATACAGGGAGGCTTGCAGGGTGGGGAGCGATGTGTTCAGCAGATGCCAAGGTGTATAGGGTGGCCAGTCAGCTTGTCTAGCATCATTCACTGGAATCAATGCGTGATGAGTCTCTGACAAGCAGCCGTTCCAGCTGCAGCAGTGTCAGGCTCTGTCACCATCTTCTCGCCAAACCGGAGCCATCTTATGCATTGTTCCTCAGACATATCAAGTTAAGAGTAATGCGCAGGGTAAACCCTGCATGTGTACGGCCTCCTGCCCTGACATCTGGGGCCTCTCCTCTGGCATAGACCCACATTCGCCATAAGCCGTCTCTGCAGCCGGCGCCTTTTAAGTCTTCGCCGCAGGATGACGTGGTGTGCTATCACTGCCCCCATTGAGTTGCAGAAGTAACAGTGAGATACGAGTTGCCAATGTCAATGACCTGAAGCCCACCAATGTTTGGGAAATCCTAGTAGTCAAGCTGAGTAGTCAGCAGACACAGCATGCCAACACCTACGCACTGTGTGAGGACCAAATGCTGGGCTGACTGCGATCTCTGTGCCCTGGTTGCAACTCCGTTTAAATGTCGCCCCAGAATCCATACCCCAACTTGTAAATGCCATCTTTTTGTGGCATGTTGGCTGCCAGCCAGTAAGTGAGTCGGCAAAAGTGAATTTGGCGAGACTGGCACCAACAAGGCCTTGCACATGAACTAACGTCATGATTTCCATGGCGGTAGTCGGCGGGGTAGAAATTCTTTATGCCCTTGATAAATCAGAACAAAATTTCGCACCAGGCGTCAACGCCGTCTGATGCCGGCGCGAAGCCACTGCCGCCCAGTCAACGCGGAACGGTGGCATTATCAGCTGGTGTTAGCAACAGAATTTCGGCCCCTCAAACTTTTAAATCTAATTTTAGATACTGATCGACCTGTTGTGTACTTCCAGCAATTTATTTTTCATAACTTGCTGAAGCTGATGTTCACAATTAATTTGGCTTTTTTACATTTGACTGCATGATTACGAAACCAGTAAAATGGTACGGTTACCTTAAAGAAAAGTATATGCTAAAAGTAGTAGCATTATCTCTCTCTTTATCTGAATGCATGCATCCTGTGATTAATAAAGTTTAAAAGATATATATATATATATTCTCCTTTCATTCGTTACTAATCTCTCATCATTTGAAACTCACTAGCATTTTGAAACATAGTTTGTTTGAAGAGGAATCCAGGATTTCTTTGTCTTCGATAACTATAAAAATTCATTTTATTATTCTCATTTCCATCCTTCCCTTCTAGTCTTTTTTGGGATTTATGATTTATTCCCTCAAAACATTAGGCTACAAATTGGCCTAGTTTGTGCCCCCGTTAACACCTCCGGGGGGCGATAACGGGATGCTAACAATTCTGCGCCCTGACGCGGTGAGAGTAGCAGCGCCAGCTAAATTCCCCTGGAGTTAACCCCAGCGCCATGACATCCTGCGCCTGGAGATTGTGACATCATTGTGCTGCGCATCACACCGGTAGTGCCCTGGATGCGAACTTTAGTTCCGCACCCTGCAGCATCCAACACCGACAGCTGCAGGAGGCGTTGTACGGGAGGCCGGGCGCTTGGGGAGCGGTAATTAAAGGTAAGGCCGCTTGTGTCCATAGAAAATGTTTTTTTTATCCATTTGGTTGTGCTTTGAAAATCTTGATGTGCTGCGATTGATCAGCCCTGAACTCTGTAGAGTGCTTGGGGCTGATCATCGCGGATCGCGGCTGCCATAGGTATTGAGGGGATCAACTTCGTGCAGAGCCTAAGGAAGGGAAGGAGCCTCGGATAGTAGCAGCGCTGCCCTCGGCATTGAGCCCTCTTGCCAGCTTTAGCGTTCCAAGGGAAGTGGTAGCGTTTGATTTAGCACTCCAACTCCTTCTTGGAGCGCTAAACCAAAAGTTTGTGGCAGAGTCCCTCGCGTAATGATACTCTTGTGCTACCGCAAGAGCTATCGCCCCAAACTGGGCGTAAAGCAATTTCAGCCCCAAATTTCCGATTATGAGTTAAGTAGGGAATAGTGAAACCTAATCATTTCAGTTTTAATATAATACAAATCCTGTGTTCTGTCTTGCCTGTTTATTGGAACATGAACCCTACTTTGTCCTAGAGATGAGGAAAGAGTTACATTGACCCAGATGACTCATTAGGGTAGATTTTACAAATTTGCCTTCCTTGTGTAGAGCTTCTTGGAAATTTGGGAGTGGGTATTAGTACCCATATGATTTGTTAAGGATGGAAAATCATATGGGATGTATTAACCTTTGCAGCCAGATGCCTAACTAGCACTCCCATCTTGTGAACCTCTGCCCTGGGAGCATAACGTTTGTAAAATCTACTCAATAGTGTCGATGTCAGGTCTTGTTTAACCAAAAGATTCAACAGATGGATTTTTTTCATCCAGCCGTCCATTTGCAAACACATATCTCATTAAATGGTTAGTTAATAGATGAGGATCAAACCTTGTTTGGAAATAGATCAAAGAGAGCCAGCAAAACTTTGCTGAATGTAAGTCTGACTAATTACATAGATTTACATAGAATATACCGATCAGAAACAGGCCACTCGGCCCAATCAGTCTATGCTGGCACTATGTTCCACTTGACCCTCCTCCCATCCTTCCTTATTAGCATAACCCTCTATTCCCTTCTCCCTCATATGCTTATCTAGCCCCCTCTTAAATGCATTTATACTATTTGTCTCAACTACTTCCTGTGGTAGCGAGTTCCACATTCTTATCACTCTTTGGTAAAAAAAGTTTCTTCTGAATTCACTATTTGATTTCTTGGTGACTATCTTATATTGCTAGTCTCTAATTTTGCTTTTCTCCACAAGTGGAAACACTCTCTCTCTCTCTCTACTCTATCAAAACCTTTCATAATTTTATTACCTCATTTAGGTCACCCTCTGCCTTCTCTTTTCAAGAGAATAGAGATGCAGCCTGTTCATCCTTTCCTGATAGGAATATCCTCGCAGTTCTGGTATCATTCTTGTAAATCTATTTTGCACCCTCTCTAGTGCCTCTATATTATTTTTATAAAATGGCGACCAGAACTGTACATGGTACTCCAAGTGTGGTCTAACCAAGGTTCAATACAAGTTTAGCATAAACTGCTCTACTTTTCAATTCTATCCCTTTAGAAATAAACCCTCGTGCTTGGTTTGCTTTTTTATGGCCTTATTAACCTGTGTTTCTACTTTTAGTGACTAGTGTATTTGTACTCCCAGATCTCTTTGCTCCTTTATGCCATTTAGATTCTTATTTTCCAAGTAATATGTGATGACCTTATTTTTTTTTACTAAAATGTAATATCTCGCTTTTCTATGTTGAAATTTGTTTGCCAATTTTATGCCCATTCTAATGTCTTCTTGTAATTTGTTGATTATCACCTCAATTTGGTGTCCTTCGCAAATTGTGAAATTGTGTTTTTGATTCCAAAGTCTAAATCATTATTATAAATTGTGAACAACAGTGGTCCCACATTGATTCTTGTGGAACACAACTTCCCACCTTCTACCACTCTGACTAGCTATCCTTTACCCCAATTGTCTGCTTTCTGTTTTGCAGCCAGCTTGTTACCCATCCTGCTACTTGTCCCCTGACTCCGCATAATTTGACCTTATTCATTAGTCTATTATGTGGTACCTTATCGAAGGCCTTTTGGAAATCTAGACACATTACATCTACGCCATTACCCTTGCCGACTCCATCTGATACCTCTTCAAAGAATTCAATGAGGATGGTCAAGCAAGACTTTCCCTTTTGAAATTCATGTAAATTATTCATTATTATATTTTTGATACACCTTCCTTTTCTGGCTCCCATGTTAGCTAACATTGTTAATGGATCTCTCTCCTCAGGTACTGTCCCCTTCTCCCTCAAATCTACCATCATCACTCCTCTCCTCAAAAAAAACCTCTTGACCCCTCCATTCTTGCAAACTACTGCTCCAGCTCCAACCTCCCTTTCCTCTCCAAGGTCCTTGAATGTGTTGTCACCTACCAAATCCGTGTCCATCTTGCCCGCAACTCCATGGTTGAATCCCTCCAATCCGGTTTCTGTGCCTGCCACAATACCAAAATGGTTCTCATCAAAGTCACAAAAAACATCCTCTGTGACTTTGACAAAGGAAATTATCCCTCCACATCCTTCTCAACTTATCTGCAGCTTTTGATATGGTGGACCACTCCATCCTCCTCCAATGTCTCTCCTCTGTCATCCAGCTGGGTGAGACTTCACTCAGTGGTTCCATTCTTATCTATCAAATCATGACCAGAGAATCACCTACAATGGCTTCTCTTCCTGCTCCCGCATCATTACCTTTGGTGTCCCCCAAGGATCTATCCTTGACCTCCTCCTATTTCTCATCTACATGCTGCCCCTCGGCGACATCATCTGAAAACACGGTGTCAATTTCCACATGTATGCTGCCAACACCCAGTTCTACCTCACCACTACTTCTTTTGACCTCTCCACAGTCCCTAAATTGTCAGACTGCTTGACCGACAGCCAGTTCTGGATGAGCAGAAATTTTCTCCAATTAAATATTGGGAAGACCAAAGCCATTGATTTTGGTCCCCACCACAAACTCCCTTCCCTAGCCACTGACTCCATCCCTCTCCCTAACATCTGTGTGAGGTTGAACCACACTGTTCACAACCTTGGTGTCATATTTGAACCTGAAATATGCTTCCGACTACATATCCGTGGCATAACGAAGACTGCCTATTTCCACCTTCGTAACATCACTAATCTCCACCTTTGCCTCTGCTCATCTGCTGCTGAAATCCTCATCCATGCCTTGATACCTGTAGACTTGACTATTTCCATGCACTCCTGGCTGACCTCCCACATTCTACCCACGTAAACTTGAGGTGATCTAAAACTCGGCTGCACCAAGTCCCGTTCACCCATCACCCTTGTGCTCGCTGGTCTACATTGGCTCCCGGTTAAGCAACGCCTCGATTTCAAAATTCTCATCCTTGTTTTCAAATCTCTCCATATCCTCGACCCTCCCTATCTCTAATCTCCTCCAGCCCCACTCCTCTTATTCTACCCTCTTGAGCATCCCTGATTATAATCGCTCAACCACTGGTGGCCTTGCTTTCTGTTGCTTAGAAACATAGAAAATAGGTACAGGAGTATGCCATTCGGCCCTTCAAGCCTGCACCACCATTCAATATGATCATGGCTGATCATTTTTGCAACTTTAGTACCCTATTTCTGCTTTCTCTCCATACCCCTTGATCCCTTTAGCCGTAAGGGACACATCTAACTTCCTTTTGAATATATCTAATGAACTGGCCTCAACAACTTTCTGTGGTAGAGAATTCCACAGGTTCACAATTCTCTGAGTGAAGAAGTTTCTCCTCATCTTGGTCCTAAATGGCTTACCCCTTACCCTGAGACTGTGACCCCTGGTTCTGGACTTCCCCAACATCGGGAACATTCTTCCTGCATCTAACCTGTCCAACCCCATCAGAATTTTATATGTTTCTATGAGATCCCCATTCTTCTAAATTCCAGTGAATTTAAGCATAGTCAGTCCAGTCTTTCTTCATAGGTCAGTCCTGCCATCCCGGGAATCAATCTGGTGAACCTTCGCTGCACTCCCTCAATAGCAAGAATGTCCTTCCTCAGATTAGGAGACCAAAACTGTACACAATATTCAAGGTGTGGCCTCACCAAGGCCCTATCCAACTGCAGTAAGACCTCCTTGCTCCTATACTCAAATCCTCTCGCTATGAAGGCCAACATGCCATTTGACTTCTTCACTGCCTGCTGTATCTGCATGCCAACTTTCATTGACTGATATACCATGACACCCAGGTCTCGGAGCACCTCCCCTTTTCCTAATCTGTCACCATTCAGATAATATTCTGCCTTCGTGTTTTTGCCCCCAAAGTGGATAACCTCACATTTATTTACATTATACTGCATCTGCCATGCATTTGCCCACTCACCTAATGTGTCCAAGTCACTCTGCAGCCTCTTAGCATCCGCCTCACAGCTCACACTCCCACCCAGCTTAGTGTCATCTGCAAACTTGGAGATATTACATTCAATTCTTTCATCTAAATCATTAATGTATATTATAAATAGCTGGGGTTCCAGCACTGAACCTTGCGGTACCCCACTAGTCATTGTCTTCCATTCTGAAAAGGATCCGTTTATTCCGACTCTTTGCTTCCTGTCTGCCAACCAGTTCTATATCCACGACAATACATTACTCCCAATACCATGTGCTTTAATTTTGTACACAAATCTCTTGTTTGGGACCTTATCAAAAGCCTTTTGAAAGTCCAAATACACCACATCCACTGGTTCTCCCCCTTGTCCACTCTACTAGTTACATCTTCAAAAAATTCTAGAAGATTTGTCAAGCATGATTTCTCTTTCATAAATCCATACTAACTTGGACTGATCCTGTCACTGCTTTCTAAATGCACTGCTATTACATCTTTAATAATTGATTCCAACATTTTCCCCACTACCAATGTCAGGCTAACCGGTCTATAATTTCTTGTTTTCTCTCTTCCTCCTTTTTTAAAAAGTTGGGGTTTCATTAGCTACCCTCCAATCCATAGGACCTGACCCAGTGTCTATAGAATGTTGGAAACTGATCACCAATGCATCCACTATTTCTAGGACCACTTCCTTAAGTACTCTGGGATGCAGACTATCAGGCCCTGGGGATTTATCGGCCTTCAGTCCCATCAATTTCCCGAACACAATTTCCTGACTAATAAGGATTTTCTTAAGTTCCTCCTTCTTGCTAGACCCTCAGCCCCCTCAGCCCTAAACTCTGGAATTCCCTCTCTAAACTTTTCCTTCTCTTTTTCCTCCTTTAAGACGCTCCTTAAAATCTACCTCTTTCTGCCTTCATTTCTCCTTATGTGGCTTGGTATCAAATTTTTCTCTTATAACACTCTTGTGAAGTGCCTTGGGACGTTTTACTACATAAAGGATGCTATATAAATACAAGTTGTTGTTTCTAGATGTTTTTCTAGGGATTTCATTATCTTTCCTTTCACCGACATCACCCTAGTTGAATTTTTTGAGGAGGTGACTACTAAGGTAGAGAAGAGTATCCATGGATGTTATTTATATGGACTTTCAGAGAGCATTTAATAAAGTTCCATAGAAAAGATTATTAGCAAAGATGTGAGCGTATGAATTAGAGGTAACCTTTTGATTTGGGTTTGAAATTGGATGGGAGGTCGGAGACAGGGAGTGGGGATTAAGGATATGTACTCAGATTTATAGGATATGACAAGTGGTGTTTGCCAATTATCTATTTTAGGGCATCAAGTTTTCACCATATTTATTAATGACTTAGAACTCTTTTTGGTTGGATAATGAAATAAACATTAAATCAAATGCCCCCCAATCTGGGGGACACTCCAAACATTTTTCAAACTGCCCTTTTTTTAAAACATTTTTTGGGCCATAAAATCATTAATTCTACAAGTGCCCCCTATAAAAGGGGGGGGGGGAAACACTAAAACCGGCAATTAAAACAAATCAAACTGTAAAATAAATAAAATCAAATTAAAATTTGGTTGCCGGGGGTAACGATGCACTCCAGTCCCTCCGGCGCCCACCTCTCGCGGAAGGCCGCGAGCGTACCATTGGACACCGCGTGCTCCATCTCCAAGGACACCCTGGCGCGGATGTACGCGCGGAAGAGAGGCAGGCAGTCAGGCTGAACGACCCCCTCGACCACCCACTGCCTGGACCGGCTGATGGCACCCTTGGCCGTGCCCAGGAGCAGTCCTACGAGGAGGCTCTCGGACCTACCCGCTCCCCTCCGCACAGGGTGCCCAAAGATCAGGAGTGTGGGACTGAAGTGCAGCCAGAATTTCAGGAGCAGCCCCTTTAAACAATAAAACAGGGGCTGCAACCTTGTACATTCAATAAAAACATGGAACACGGACTCTTCCAGACCGCAGAAATTGCAGGCGGCCTGGGAGCCCGTGAACCGGCTTAAAAATTTATTGCACAGCACTGCTCCGTGCACCACCCTCCAGTCCAAGTCCCCGATAAAAAATAGTGGGAGGACTCCCGCGTAGAGTGCCCTCCATCGGGGACCCCAGCCTCCTCCGGACGGCAAGATGGTACGCCATGGCGTGTCCGGTCAGCAGGCGAGGATGGCAAAGTTGAGAGTGTTGCAGGAGCAGCCCGTACAGGAAACCCCTCCTCGCGGAACTGAAAGGCACGGAGGTGATTTCCCCGAGGCGGCTCAAGTTGTGAGGCGCCGGCTCCCGAGGGAGGTTCCGGGGTTTGGCACCGATGAGGAATTCCGTCCGGACGGGGGTCAGTTCGGACAGGATTTCCCCACGTGCTTGAGCCTCCTCGATGCACCTAACGGAGTCAGGGCCCAGAGCTGTTTTTATCGACTCGATGGCATCGGCCGCGCGGCGGACGTCGGCCGAATTTAGGCGCCGCACCAGCGTGTCTGGCGCCATCCAGCCCGCTCCTCCGCCATCGAGCAGGTCCCTGACCCTGGTCACCTCACCAGCCACAGCCCTCTCGTCCGACCGCCACCTAAAACCTCAGTCGTGGAGGTACGGATTCCCGAGCGGCGGCTCCTGCAGGACAGCCATCACTCCAGCCGGCGGAGAGCTGCGCTTGGTGCAGACTTTGTTCCAGACCCTGGTGAGTTCCTTGTAAAAGACAGGCAGCTCCTGGACAGCGGTCCTGATGCCCCCCGAGCTCACAAACAGGAACTGCGTGTCGTAGTTGAGGCCGTGCTGCTGGCGGAAGAAATACGTCGCCAGAGCACGCCACCTAGGAGGGGGCTCGACGTAAAGGTATCTCTGCAGGGTCTAAAGATGGAAAGTCGCGAGCTAGGCGCTGACACACATCAACGACTGACCGCCCTCCCCAAGCGGGAGACTCAAGACTGCGGCAGAGACCCAGTGCTGCCTGTTGTTCCAGAAGAAGTCCACCAGCTTCTTCTGTATCTTGGTGACAAACGCAGGGGGAGGGGTCAAAGTGACCAGCTGGTACCACAGCATGGCGGCCACCAGCTGGTTTATGACTAGCGCTCGACCCCTGTAGGACAGCAATCAGAGCAGTCCTGTCCAGCGCCCTAGGCGAGCGGTGACCTTAGCCTCCAGCTCTTGCCAGTTCGCCGGCCAGGCTTCCTCGTCGGGGCTAAGGTAGACTCCCAGATAGAGGAGATGGGTCGTGCTCCAGGCAAAAGGCCTGAGCTCCTCTGGCAGGGAGTCCGCCCGCCACTGACCCACCAGGAATCCGGAACATTTCTCCCAGTATATTAATGACTTAGATGAAGGAATATCCAAGTTGCAGGTGACACTAAATTAGGAGGGACAATAAGTAGTGCAGATAGGAGGAGGAAGTTACAAAGGACAGGGATTAAATGAGTGAGCAAAACAACAACAATTTGCATTTATATAGCATCTTTAATATAGTAAAACATCTCAAGGTGCTTCACAGGAGCGTTATCAAAGAAAATTTGACACCGAGCCAAGCAAAGAGATATTGGAACCAAGCTTGGTCAAAGAGAGAGGTTATAAGGAGCATCTTAAAGGAGAATAGTGAGGTAGAGAACTGGAAAAATCTAGGGAGGGAATTCTAGAGTTTCGGACCCAGGCAGCTGAAGGCACAGCCACCAATGGTGGATTAAAATCAGGAATGTGCAAGAGGCCAGAATTAGAGGAGCACAGAGATCTCGGAATGTTGTAGGACTGGAGGAGGTTACAGAGAAAGAGAGGAGCGAAGCCATGGAGGGATTTGAAAACAAGAATAAGAATTTTTAAATCGAGACGATGCCAGACCATGAGCCAATGCAGATCAGCGTGCACAAGGGTGATGGGTGAACGGGACTTGGTGCAAATTAGGATACAGAGGGATCAGGAGAGGTGGTGATGAGTTAGGGCTGGGTGTCATTAGTGTATGTGTGGCACCTGGCATTGTGTTTTTGGATAATGTCACTGAGGGGCAGCATGTAGATGAGAAATAGGAGGAGGCAAGGATAAATCCTTGGGGGACTCCAGAGGTAACGGTGTGGGAGAGGGAAAAGAAGCCATTGCAGATGATTCACTGACTAAAACTGGCCAGATAGGAACGGAAGCAGGCGAGGGCAGTCCCATCCAGCTGAATGACAAAGGAGAGGCCTTGGAGGAGGATGGTGTGGTGAACCGTGTCGGAGGTTGCAGGCAGGTCGAGAAGGATGAGGAGGTTAGTTTACCACGGTCACAGTCATTTGTATACCATTTGTAACTTTGATAAGGGCCGTTTGAGTGTTATGCCAGGTAAAATTTAAGTGTGCATGAAGTCATCCACTTTGCACCTAAGAAACATTAATCAGAATATTTTCTAAATCTTGAGAAGATAGGAACTGTAGAAGAGCAAAGAGATTTGGGAGTCCAAGTACACAAATCATTTAAAACTAGTAGGTAGGTTGAAAAAGCAGCCAGAAAGGTTAATTAAATATTGGTCTTTATCTCAAGTTGGCTGAATTACAAAGGTGCGGAAGTTATGCTTCAGTTCTATAGAGCCTTGGTCAGATTGCATCTGGAGTACTGCATTCAGTTTTAGGCACCACACCTCAGGAAACATCTCAGGAAAGTCTTTTGAGAGAGTGCAGTGCAGATTCAGGAGAATGCTACCAGGGCTTAGAGGGTTAAATTATGAGGACATGTGACATAAACTTATCTTGTATTCCTTGATTATAGAAAATTGAGGGTGATCTGATTGAGGTGTGTAAAATGTTAAACGGATTCAATAAGATAGGTACAGAAAAATGATTTCCTCCAGTAGGGGAAACAAGAAAGAAGGACAGAAACTTAAATTAGAACTAGGTCATTTAGGAGGGAAATCAGGAAGCATATTTTCACACAATGGATAGTAGAAATCTGGAATTCTCTCCCCTAAAAGACTGAACGCTGGGACAATCGGAGCTTTCAAGACTAAGATCGATCTTAGGTAAAGGATCAAGAGATATAGAGTTGAGGTACAAAGTTGAATGGCACATTTCAAAGTCCGCCCTATCTGAATTGTCCTGGGAGCGTGTCTGTTCAGGAAAATCTACCCATGAAGATTCAAACAGGCAAAGGTTATTTAAGATAAAAAAAGCATTTCATGCATTTTATTCCACAGTTATTCTTTAATTAAGACACATTTACCTTACAAGACATTTCCCACAAATCTGGGTCCTGAGTCAGTGTTTTTTGGAGTTCACCTCAACATGTGGCTGAACAACAAGTTGATTTGATTTACAAAGTGTGTAATTGACTCTGGAATTTGTTGGTCCCATCAAAGGGGATCATTTACTCCAGACAGTTAAGTTTTCAGTAGATTGCTCCACTGCCGATTAGTTTGCACTAATTACTGTAAAGGATAATGTTTCTCTCATTACTAAAATAAACCTGGGGGCCAAAATTGGCCCTTTGAGGGGGTAACGGGGCGGTAAGGTCTTTTTGCCTGGGGGCAGGTGAGCGCGCGACACGTCCGCAATTGCCCCCGGGTTGGGGACGGCAGAAACGGGTTTCCGCCATGCCCCATCTTTCCCACTTCACCCGGCCTGCCGACCCCCTTTTGAGTGCTGCAGGGGGAATTGCACTGCGGGAGCGTGGTCAGCGCTGGTTGGTGTTCCCATCAAATGGCAAATTAGTCAGAGTGCCACCCCTTATTTAGTCAACAAGGTTATAATGTCAGTCATTATCTTTTGAGTTATACACACCTTAGAACTAAATTAGGGTAATGATAATGCATCCCAATAAATTAGGACTTGTGATGATGCAGAGGAAAAGCTTTCTGAGTTGATGGCATCAAATAGAATGTTTTTTTCTGTTTCCACAGCAGCAGTGTCATGGTGTGGATATCAATACATTTAGCTCTGCCATTGTTAGAAAGATCACTCAAAGCTCCACAAGACCCCCTTTCTAATTAATGCTTCCTACTGCACAGGGAAGCCATTTCTGAGATAAAATAAACTTAAACAAGGATATCCTTTTAGTTATAGCTGGCTGTGTGGCATTTTCTTACTCTTCCTTTTGGATAGTGGACGTCTTCTGAGTTCCCATACAATTGATGAAACTGCAGGGGTAACTTTGTCCCCGGTTAATTAACCTGTAAAGCCACAATTATCAGTCATTGAGTGATGACTGACTGTTTCAGCAGTGTCCCAGTTGGCCACCATGCATATTAGTTCCATGATTTATATCTAAGTTGTGACAAGAGTAAGTTAAATATTTCCATTATCAATTGATAGGTAATACTGCACAATGGTCATGAAATCAATCTTCAATGGTTTAAAGGTCCTGCCTCATATATTAGACATATATACCATCTGTGGAACATGCCGGCCTATTTCCATAATAATGATGTCTGAACATCACCCACACCCATAAAAAAATAAACAAGTCAGGAAGAGTTAGTACATCCTTTTGCCATGTTAATTTGAAATTAGCACTACAGTCTAGATTTTTGAAGACATGTTTTATTTTAATTCAGTTTAACTTTCATAAAACCTCTGAAAACACAGAAATTAACATTATCTTGAGTTTTGCAGCTGTAGCATTATCGTAGCTATGTTGCAGTATAGAAAGTTCCAAATGCAATATTCTGAGCATTTCACTGACCTTTGACATTTAACAGTGTAAACTAATATTTAAGAAAGATGGCGAGTGGCGAAAAACAAATATGCTGTGTCAGTAGGGCGTGTGTCTGAGATTGCAGTTAACTCATTGTTATGGCAGAACAGAAGAAATTTTATTCTGTATTTGATCTTTCATTTGGACCTGGGAGCACTTGGTACAGTGCCCTTTTTCAATCCATATCATATTTGAATATAATAAGTGTCATAATAACATCAACTTGCATTTATATAGTGCCTTTAATGGAGAAAAACGATTGAAGGTGCTTGACAGAGATTTAATTTATAAAAAATGTCAAGCCAAAAAGCAGACAAAAGTTTGGTTAAATAGGTGGGTTTTAAGGTGGGGTCAAAGAAGGAGAGGGAGGTGGAGAGGCAAAGTGGATTGGGCACAGTGGTGTGGGGGGGAGGGGGCGCGGGGGTGAATTCCACAGTGTGGGGCCTAGTCAGCTGAAGGCACAGATGCCAATGGCGTGGAGATGCATGGGAAGTTGGGGTCAGAGGAACAGGGAATGTGGGGAGGTGGTTAGTTGTAGAGCTGGAGGATACAAAGATAGGGAGAGATGAAGTCATGAAGAGATTTTAACATGAGGATGAGAATTTTAAATTAGAGGCTTTGGGGGACCGGGAGCCAATGTAGGTCAGCGAGGATGGGGATGATGAGTGAGTGAGATTTGGTGCAGGATAGGATGTCGGCAACAGAACATTGGATGAGGTGAAGTATATGGAAGGTGGAGAATGGGCGACCAGCCAGAAAGGTATTGGAGTAGTTCGGCTGAGGTTGGGGCAGAGGTGGGCAATGTTACAGTGATAGATGGGGGTGGGCTTTGGAATGGAGAGGATAGGAGGTTGGAAGCTAAGCTTGGACTCAAAGAGGTTTCAAATAGTCTGCTTCAGCCAGAGACAGCACTACTTTCAATCAGGACACTAGACTATATTTTTTTACCTCAGGAAACTGGCGCTGAAAATTTCCTCAGTGGATCCTCCCAATTAGCGACTGTGACTTCAGTGGGCGATTGGTGGAAACCCAATATCTATCTGGGATGCAGGCGCGTCTGTGATCTTCCTTTGAAGTTGCAATGGCTTATTGGGTGAACCCCCCCAAGGAAATTACCAGCGAAGGTTTTTATTCCAGTGCACTTAATAGCATGGGCTGGATTTTCATTGGGCTTGCTCCTCTATTACAGTAAGGTGTTTGCAAATGGTTTCTGTCCGAGTGGCCAGCTTCCAGCCAGGAAATTTGGTGCCGGTTTTGCGGCGGCGTTGAGCAGTACCACGTGTGCAACGCTCCCATTATTGTCCCGATCTCGAAATTTGTTTCGCACTGACTCAGTAGCGCCCCGTAGCCCACCCGCGTGAAAAGGCAGGCGGTCAGAGCTGTCCTGGCGAGTTGAGGGAAGGAATGACTACATGAGGCCGGTGCAAACCATTTCCCGGCACGAAATATACCGCTCTGCCACCATTATCACCCAAAAAAGCCTCCAATCGAAAATCCAGCGCAACCTATTTTGATTCTGTTGGATTCATCCCCCAGAATACTGCTGTAATGTTAATTCAGGATAAGTGACATATGGACGATAACCAACATCATTGATAGAAATGCTGGAAGTTATTTATAAATAAATTGGTAATTATTGACCTGCAGTTATATTTTCATATGCTTTGCACCTGTTTGACTCCCCCTCTGCAATATTGTTGTGCCTGAGGCAGCTGGCGCCGGCTACATTCAGGAAAACCAAATCTACATGTGGCCAAACCAGCCTGTCTTAAAGAGCCGCCACCAAAAAGTTAACTTTGCTTCAAATACTTACCTGAATATGGAACTGGAGGAGAAATTGTGTTCCTTCTGCTGCCAGCCACCACTCGATGCCACCTCCCTCTCCCCATCCAATCGCGATCTCGACCTCCAACCCTATCACCGCCACTACCCTCCCTCTCCATCAGACTCCACTTCCATTCAACCATCTCCCGTTTCCCCCACCCGCTGCTGCACCCCCACCACCACTCATCACTCACCATTAATTATACGTGGGTCGCTGCCGGTGATGATCCAGCAAACTGTCTAGGGACATCCATTATGTATCCTCAGCTCACCAGTTTGATGATAATGAAGCCCGAGTTCCAATAGTATGTGCAACTTAGGCTCATGCATCCAGTTCGCTGCCGGATGAAATTCTAGGCCATTATGTTCAAGTTTATGTTTGGTTTATATTGTTAAAAGCATTTTTATTAAGTTGATGAAGTAGCTTTATATGTTCCATTATCATTGTGTATTTTAAGGGTTTTCACTTGTTCAAAAGATAGATCAAAGTTTAGTAGCACTTTGCTGCTTCTCTTTCATATCCAGGATCAGAAGCCTCAACATAATATGCATTTTCTTTAGCAAAAAAAAATCCAGATGAATTAGTTCCTTTAAATTTATATGGTATCAAACAATACTTATCTTGGGTGCTATATTAACACTGTTCAGAAATTAATAAAGTAGCTGTACAAAGAATGAAAATGGGTCTAATGTACCAATCTATGGGACATTGCAGAAAGAATGCAGCAATAAGATTTAAATGAATCATCTAGTAAATATATAGGCATATTTATACAATGAAAATGTTGCTATTATTAATTGGTTTATACCTTGTATGAAAGATAAAAGGATCCTTCAAGTTCATTGACCCTAACTCTGTCAGAAATTCTGTCTCTTGCATCTCCCACAGCTCTACCCACATGCACTGCCAGATGGAGAGTGGAAGCTGCCACTTCTTTCTTAGCCTGTTCAGTCTGCAGGCTAGAGGCTGTTGTAACCTTATGAAATATTCATAGCTGAATTAAACAGCTCCCAAGTAACTATGCCTGCTTAAACATCTCTGCTACGCCTCATCGTCTCTTCATTGCTGACATGTCCAAGTTTAAATGATGATACAATTAGTGTTACCTCCAGTCATCTCCAACAGAAATATACAATGGAGAGCTTGATATCAAATATTCCAAAATATCGAAAAGACATTGAAGTTTAACCCACTGAGAACTCATTAAACATAAGCTGCATTTTAAAAAAAAGCTTAACTGACAAATTGTAATTATTAGCCTTCTTCTATTTGTAAAGAGAAGGGAAGGACCCATTGATACTTTTTATCTCTGAGGTTACTGATCGGAAACACTGTCTAAGTAGAAGCATCATTCTGCACCTAAATATCATAATGAAGTGGTTTGGCACATTAACAATGTTGCAGCTCAACATCACAGGATGAAAAACAAAATTATATGTTTACTTTTGAATAGAGATTTTCCTTTCCAATATTAAGTACGCTGAAGCAAAATTAAAGCTGGCAAAAATTAAATGTTACTTGAAGTAAAAGACTAATTTCCCCTGTGATACCCTCATTTAACATTTATCTTCTTTGTAGTAAATATTAAAGATACTTGTTGCTTTCATTACACAGGTAATGGAAACCAAGTATTGACTCCAGGTCAAGCAAAGTGAGAGGATGATTGCACCAAGGCACAGGAATCGGGGAATGAGGAAAGAAGAAAGGGGAAGTGCAGAATGGAGGAGGAGAAAGGGGAGGTACTAGGGGACTAGAGGGGAGAGGAGAAGGAGAGAGGGGTAGGACAGAAGGGGAGTGTACATCGGCGGGTGGAAGTTGAAGAAGTTCATCAATTGGGGTAAACAGCAACTAGTTCAATGGGGAAAGTATTTTAATGGATGAGAACTCAATTTTCCTAATATTTAAGAGGTACTGATGTATTTTTTTTAAACTATACCGATTTCAGTACTATTCGTCGGCATCAATTTAAAAGAAAAGGCCCAAAGTTTTCTTAAAGCGAAGAGGTTCTGCTATTTCAAGTTTGAAGAAATCCTGGTTTTCTAAAAAAGCAGAGAAATACCTACCTGTACTGGCAAGATTTCTCCAAGTTTGTTCTGTGTAAGACATGATGATATTCCGGACATTAAAATTCGGGTGCAAACGACTTCTTGCCCAGGCATGGCACTTCTAAATTCCACGGCGGTAACCCGTAGCGCCCCACTCACATGTGCAGCTTCACATTTTCACCCCGGAACAAAAATTGGGGAGTGCAACCTGAAGCTGCGCCGGGCAATGCCAGCAACAGCAGGACATGAAGCAGGCTGCAGATTGCTTGCGGGATACTACTTAAAGGGGAAGTGGTGGCCATGTTAAGAAAAATGTAGCGTTTTTCTTTGGTGCCCCGTTGGCAACGTGATCGCGGGGTCTGTGCCGCGATCATTCAGCCCGGCAATTCTAATTGTATGCCGGGCTGTTGGCACGGCAGCCCCGCTCCCCGGTGGTCCAGGGAGGTCCCTTTCTCACTGCCTAGTTTGCAGCTTGGGTCCAACCCTGTAATGAAGGGAGAGTCTCTCCTACACGGCTGTGATATATTCACAGAGCACAAGCACACACAGCTTCCAACATGGCAGACAGCTCTCTCGGAAGTCTCTGGAAATCTGCCTGGTTCTGTTTATTATTAACCCTGCACTTGCAGTACACAATACGTCCACATCCACAGTGTGGAACTACAAACATTATAAGCTTACGGACATTACACTTTTCCCTCCTTAATGAAGAAGCCATCATAACAAACATCATACATAACTTTCATGTTTATACATAACACAGGATATAAACTTTTTTCCCCCGATTTACAAATTTAACTTTACCACTTGTTTTCTGTTTCGAAGAGGAAACCTTCGCTCTCGAACATGGTGTCAATTTCACACTCATTCGAGGCTCATCCTGAGGAACGTTTTCTTCCACGGAATTTCCTTGATTTTCATTTGAACTCACTCTAACTTCAGGTGCTTTGTTTTCCTGAATGAACTCACTCTAACTTCAGGCTCTTTGTTTTCCTGACTCGGACTCAGACTTTCATTCTGATTCTCTCCTGGATTTGTTTCCAGTACATTAGATTTAGGATTTGCTACTGGTGTATCAAAACTATCTGATGAGTCAGAAATAATTGAATCATTCCCACCTTCAACTCCTTCCATGTCTGTAGTTAAATATGATCAATATGAACAAACCTAACCTGTCCATTATCAAACATCTTGACAAAATATGTGCGAGGACCACATATCTTCACTTCCTAGTAACCACTTTAACCATTTATGGTGATGGTTCTTCACTCTCACCTTCTGATTTAATTTCACACTTCTCTCTTTTACTCTACCTCTATCATGATTCTCTTTCTGTCTTAATTGTGTCTCTTCTACGGACTGTGCCAAATTTGGCTTTAACAAAGAGAATCTGGTTCGTGGCTGTCGTTTGAGAAACAACTCTGCTGGTGTTCTACCAGTAGTTGTATGAGGAGTATTTCGATATGTAATCAAAAAATTAGCCAATTTGTGATCCAAATGACAACTTGGATTTGGATCAAAGATTTGTTTTATGACGGCACGTTGTACAATTTATACAGTGCGCTCTGCTGCACCATTCGAAGCAGGATGGTATGGTGGAACCTTGGTATGTTTCACACCATTTTGCTCGTGAATTGTGCAAATTTTTCTGAATGAAATTGTGGTCCATTATCCGAAACAATCTCTTCAGGGAGGCCAAATGAAGAAAATAATTTTCGTAAAATGTCCAATGTTTTACTTGTTATTTCCCACATTGGAAACACCTCAACCCACTTCAAATGGCTATCAATTACAATGAACAATTGTTCTCCTCCTAACTCAGCAAAATCAACATGTAGCCTTTGCCACACCCTGGGAGACCATTTTCATGGCTGTAATGGTACTGGTAGTGGTTGCTTGCTTACCGATTGAAATGTCGTACACTGACTCACGATGTACTCTATATCTTTATCAAGACCTGGCCACCATAAATAACTGCGTGCAAAACTCTTGGTCAAGCACATTTCCAGGTGCTGCTCATGGAGGTCTCCGAATAAGTTGGACCTGAATTTATTTGGTATAACCACTCTTGCACCCCACATGATACAATCTTTTTCGACTGATAATTCATTCCTACGGATGAAGAATGGATGTGTATCGTTGTCTGTTACCTGGTTTGGCCATCCATTTGCAATATAATCATACACCTTTGACATCACTGGGTCACGCTTGGTTGCTCTACCAATCTCTTCAGCTGTGACTGGCAGTTCATCAATGTATGAAAAATAAAACACTTCTTCCCTATCGGATGTAACTTGTGATGGTGAAGGCAATCTAGACATTGCATCAGCATTACTGTGATCAGCTGATCATCTGTATTCAATATCATATGTATATGCTGACAAAATCAAAGCCCATCTCTGCATTTGGGCTGCAGCTAATGTTGGAACTGGGGACTTTGAATGGAGGATTGCTGTTAGGGGCTTATGGTCTGTAACGATGGTAAACTTATGACCATACAAGTATTTGTGAAACTTCTTGACCCCAAAAATTAATGCCAAAGCTTCACTTTCAATTTGCGCATAATTACTCTCACTGGCACTGAGAGTGCGTGAAGCAAAAGCAATTGGTCTCTCCTCCCCACTACTTAATACATGAGAGATTACTGCCCCAACTCCATACGGAGAGGCATCACATTCTAGCTTAGTCTCCTTAGATATGTCATAGTGAACTAACATGGTGCTCTCTACCAATTTGCTTTTATACTCCTTGAATGCTGTGTCGAATTCTTTTGACCACTTCCAATGGACCTGTTTTTCAAAAGTTCATTCAGTGGATGTAATACTGTAGCCAAATTTGGTAGGAACTTCCTGTAATAGTTCAAAAGACCCAAGAATGAACGAAGTTCAGTGACATTCCTGGGAATGGGTGCATCCAATTTTTCCATGGTTGGATGTAAACCATCTTGTCTACTCTGTACCCTACGTACTCCACTGTGTTTTAAATAACTCACTTACGAGCAGACACTCGTATTCTGTGCTTCTCTAGCCGTTTGAGGACTTCATTCAATATGTTGTTATGAATTTGCCTATTTGGTGCTGAAATTAATATGTCATCCAAATAACATACTACCCCTTCAATACCTTGCAAAATCTGGTTCATCACCCCTTGGAATATGGCAGGGGCGGAAGACACTCCAAACGGTAGCCTATTAAATTGATATAGGCCTAGATGTGTATTTATAGTCAAACATGACTTCGACTCCTCATCTAGTTCAAGCTGTAAGTAGGCATTCGTAAGATCCAGTTTTGAGAAGATCTGACCACCTGTCAGTGTTGTGAACAAATCTTCTATATTCGGCAATGTATTGGGAACGTTACCCTCTCGAACCTGGTTTACGGTTACTTTATAATCACCACACAATCTTACCTTACAATCGGACTTAGGTACAACAACAATGGGTGTAGCCCAATTACATCGATCTATCTTAGAAATAATGTTCTCAGTCTCTAGTCTTTTGAGTTCTTGCTCAACTTTCTCCTTGAGTGCATATGGTATGGAACGTGGCTCGTAGTAAACCGATCAAGTGTCCTTCTGTACCCTGACACTTGCCTTGAAGCCTTGGATCGGACTGCTCGATTCAGGGAACACCTTCGGATACGTCTTGATAACCTCATCGGTTGATGAAAATCTCACTTCCACACAGAAAATCTTACTCCAATCCAGCTTCAGTGAGCTCAACCAATTTCTTCCTAGTAAGGCAGGCTTGTCTCCTTTCACGACTATTAGAGGCAAGTTCTCTACGGTGATACGACTTACCACAGGAATTTTCTCTCCCAAGTAGCCCCGCAGCTCTCGCTTAAATTTCTCCAGTTGGAAATCACGCAATTAGTCGGGGTATAGTGACTCCGATATTACACTCACGGATGCATCCGTGTCAATTTCCATTGGTATCTTGAATCCTGCAACATCTATGTGGATTTTGATGCTTTCCGAATCGCTGTCCGTTAACCTCGTGCTCCTGATGACATATAACTCTAGCATCTTCTTGTCCTGTTGTTGTTATTCCATGCTATGTAGTCTCTTGGGATTTCTACTCATAGCTTTGAATGCTGGACTCATAGCTTTGAAAGTTGGTTTAACCTTCAGTCGGCATGCCTTCGCAAGATGCCGCAAGGTTCTGTGTTGGGGCCTCAGCTGTTTACACTGTACATTAATGATTTAGACGAGGGGATTAAATGTAGTATCTCCAAATTTGCGGATGACACTAAGTTGGGTGGCAGTGTGAGCTGCGAGGAGGATGCTATGAGGCTGCAGAGCGACTTGGATAGGTTAGGTGAGTGGGCAAATGCGTGGCAGATGAAGTATAATGTGGATAAATGTGAGGTTATCCACTTTGGTGGTAAAAACAGAGAAACAGACGATTATCTGAATGGTGACAGATTAGGAAAAGGGGAGGTGCAAAGAGACCTGGGTGTCATGGTACATCAGTCATTGAAGGTTGGCATGCAGGTACAGCAGGCGGTTAAGAAAGCAAATGGCATGTTGGCCTTCATAGCGAGGGGATTTGAGTACAGGGGCAGGGAGGTGTTACTACAGTTGTACAGGGCCTTGGTGAGGCCACACCTGGAGTATTGTGTACAGTTTTGGTCTCCTAACCTGAGGAAGGACATTCTTGCTATTGAGGGAGTGCAGCGAAGGTTCACCAGACTGATTCCCGGGATGGTGGGACTGACCTATCAAGAAAGACTGGATCAACTGGGCTTGTATTCACTGGCGTTCAGAAGAATGAGAGGGGACCTCATAGAAACGTTTAAAATTCTGATGGGGTTAGACAGGTTAGATGCAGGAAGAATGTTCCCAATGTTGGGGAAGTCCAGAACCAGGGGACACAGTCTAAGGATAAGGGGTAAGCCATTTAAGACTGAGATGAGGAGGAATTTCTTCACCCAGAGAGTGGTGAACCTGTGGAATTCTCTACCACAGAAAGTTGTTGAGGCCAGTTCACTGAATATATTCAAAAAGGAGTTAGGTGAAGTCCTTACTACTAGGGGAATCAAGGGGTATGGTGAGAAAGCAGGAATGGGGTACTGAAGTTGCATGTTCAGCCATGAACTCATTGAATGGCGGTGCAGGCTAGAAGGGCCGAATGGCCTACTCCTGCACCTATTTTCTATGTTTCTATGTTTCTATGAATTTGCGTTGATGGGGCTTGTTAAGCACACTCAGCACATTTATCGGCCAACTAGAGGAAGCAGGTCTGGTGATGTCATTTGAAGATGCGTCATCAGCCAGTTTCCTTATAGAGACCATGGCGAACTTTATTTTGACATTTGTGCTGTCAGTGTTCCACAGCATTGAGCTGCTGCAAACACTGACAAGCACTGCACAGAGGAGCACGGTTGCACTCAGGCTTTCCCATGATTCCCTTTATATGCTTATGGAGGGAGTCACAGCACGCAGGGAGGTTCTCTTCCCTCACCGGGGCAGAAGAGACCTCCCCAGGAAATCAACAAAGCCAGGTTGCACATTGCAGAGGAGGGTACAAGTTGGGATGTGGCCAGGAGGACCTGGGTGCAGTGCCACAAACGGTTCAATGATTGCGGAGAAGGTTGGTGTTGTTGTTGGTGCAGCTGGTGTGCCTAGTGATCGTGCTGTTAGGGCTGATCCTGATGGAATTCTGAGGACAAATGTGAGAGAGTTTCAAGGGCACCAATGCTGGTGGAATAGATGACAGGTGAAGTAGAGATTGCAGAAGGGAATTGTCAATGTTGGGAGAAGTAATGCAGTAAGACTGGATGGAGACTTGTATAAAAATTTGCAGCATTCTGAATCTGTAATGGAAATGCAGTATAAAGAAGCTAGTGGTTAAGGCAACATTTCTCAATCAGCTAGGAGCTTTGACTTGATATTTGAAGTTATCAACTTGTCAGCTGATATACTGGCCACTGACTTCCCATCTCAGCTTCACAGGTGAGGTCGAGGCACAGCAGGAAACTGGTGGGTGACTGGACGAATTCAAAAAGCTGTGAAAAAAACATTGTTAAGTGATTGTAAATAAGCCTCTAATGATTTTAATTGCCTCCCCCACCATTGCGTGTCAGGTCAGCCTAGCGCTGACAGTCCTGACATTTGGTAAAGTTAATCTAGTTTCCAACCAATATTAGCCAACTCACATTTAATATCTATGTAATTTGCTTTGTTCAGATTTAAGACCCTAGTTTCGGATTTAACTAAATCAATCTCAAACTCAAAATAAAATTCAATCATATTATGATGGAGGCTTCACAGTGGGGTCCCATCCTGCTGCGGAAAAAAAACCCTTTCTCACCCGACCTGCCCGATCGCGCCTGCTGACCTCCCGCAAAATCCCTCCACAAAATGGTTTTTCAGACTTTTCCTGGGGCGGATGTTTAATGAGGCATTGGGCTGAATTTTGCATCCAAGGTGCTAGCGGAGGTTGCATGACGATTGACGTCATGATCTCAGTGAAACTAGAGGTGAGGGCAGAAAGTTTTTCCACTGCCGCATGAGACAAATTTGCCGGCCAGGCGGTTAAAGCTGGGCGCTCACCGTATTTCCTAGAAACACATTTTAGTGCCCCTCTGGGACGCTAACTGAGGTGCAAGCAAGCCGAAAATCCAGCCCATTATTCCCGAAGGGAATGTATATTTGTCGTGAATTCTTTAAATATTTATCATTGTTTATCTACTGTTATATATTTTAATCTAGTTTCCAACCTATATTAGCCAACTCACATTTCATATCTATGTAATTTGCTTTGTTCAGATTTAAGACCCTAATTTCGGATTTAATTTAAATCAATCTCAAATTCAAAATAAAATTCTATCATATTATGATCACTGTTCCTCAGAGGCTCCTTTACTATGGTTATTAATTAACCCTGTCACATTGCACAATACTAGATCTAAAATAGCCTGTTTCCTAATTGGGCCCTTGAAATAGTGATCTAGAAAACTATCTTGAACGCATTCCATGAACTCGGCCCCTGCACTATTACTGCAAATTTGGTTTGCCCAGTCAACATTAAAATTAAAGTCCCCTATGATTAGTGTATTACCCTCGTTACATGCGCATCTGATTTCCTGATTTATATAAAGCCCGACACTACAGCTACTGTTAGGGGGCCTAGTATATGCAGAGGATAAGTTCACGGAATGCATTTAAGAGACAGTAGAAATTATAATGGGAAATAAGGAAATGGCAGAGACATTAAACAAAAACTTTGTTTCTGTCTTCAAGGAAGAAGACACAAAAAACATTCCGGAAATAGTGGGAAACCAGGGGTCTAATGAGAATGAGGAACTTAAAAATTAATATTAGTAAAGAAAAAGTCTGGAGAAATTAAAGGGAATAAAAGTCAACATATCGCCACGACAGGGGACACAGTCTGAGGATAAGGGGTAAGCCATTTAGGACCGAGATGAGGAGGAATTTCTTCACCCAGAGAGTGGTGAACCTGTGGAATTCTCTACCACAGAAAGTTGTTGAGGCCAATTCACTAAATATATTCAAAAAGGAGTTAGATAAAGTCCTTACTACTAGGGGGATCAAGGGGTATGGCGAGAAAGCAGGAATGGGGTACTGAAGTTGCATGTTCAGCCATGAACTCATTGAATGGCGGTGCAGGCTAGAAGGGCCGAATGGCCTACTCCTGCACCTATTTTCTATGTTTCTATGTTTCTATGACCTGATAGCCTACATCCTCGTAGTAGGGAAAATGGTAGGATCTATTATTGGGGATGTGGTAACTGTACCATGGTGCCGTGGACATCCACTCTGCAGACTTTGCCCTCATCCACCCAGGCAGAAAGAAGTTCGTACCTGTTGGATAAGGCAAAGGTTGAGGCTCCTCCTGCACTATACCTGGGGTCCCCTTACCTGCCTGAGTTGCAGTCACACCCTCCTGTTCCTGTCCACTAACCAAAAATTGGATAAGGCCTAAAAACAGGTAATGTCAAGATATAGTGGGGCTAAAATTCAGCCTCCCAAAAATGCCTCTTACTGCCGGATAGCGGTGGCCACAAGGGGGAGTCGAATGGCCGCCCATTTGGCGTTGAATGGGCGCCGCTTGTAAAATTCTCCTAGATGCTTTTTCCGGCAGTCCCCACTTCCGCCCCACTGCTGCCAACCCCTCCTAAGTGCGTCAACAAAGCGCGCACCACCGATCTCCCGCACCGCAACCTAAATTCAGGGGGAAAAAATCTTTGCGCCACCGAGTGGTGCCCTTGACAGTTTTTTCTGTCAGTGCACTGTGTTCACTGTGTAAGCGATATGGCTGTACGCGGCCATTCAAGGGGAGGGCGTACTGCCGCAGCTGCCATTTCTTTTTGTCCGACTGTCAGGTCGTCCCGACAATTATGCCCCTGGGTTCAGTGGGCTGCCAACAGACAGCCTGGCACCCCTTCTTGGCCCAGCAAAACCCTCCCTGGTGGCCCAGTGGACCTAACTAAAAGAATCGCAGAGCTCGCAGCGGCTCTCCCCTTGAAGTGAAGGGGTGAGACATGGTGACGACCAGCGACATGACGTCATCAGCGCTACGATGATGACTGACAATGGCGGAGATTCCATCCCACCTCCACTTCCGCCCCTCTAGTGTGCTCATCGCCGCACTATCAATATGACCGACTTCCGGTCTGCTCGAAAAAAAAAGACAAATAACTGAATTTCGTGCAAGAGGCCACCTCATCCACCGCGGCGGCGAAAACACATCAAAAGTGGTAGGTGCGACCCATTTCGGGTGACGGGGAATTTCTACCCCAGTGCTATTTTCCAGCGCCCTTTGAAACTGGTCCAGGCAGCACACAAAATTATAATGAATGCAGTGCTGATCTCAACGCTAAACGTGCTGCTGATTGGCTTAGCACTCAACAGGTAGACAATTTTTAAAAAAATTGTTCCTAAGATGTGGCATCACTGGCAAGGCCAATATTTATTTCCCATTCCTAATTGCCCTTGAGGAGGTGGTAGCGAGTCGCCTTCTTGACCGCAGCAGTCGATATGGCGATGGTACTCCCATTGTGCTGTTCAATCGGGAGTTCCAGGACTATGACCCAGTGATGATGAAGGAATGGTGACATATTTCCAAGTCAGGATGGTGTGTAACTTAGAGGGGAACTTAAAGGTGGTGATGTTCCCATGTGCCTGCTGTCCTTGTCCTTCTAGCTGGTAGAGGCCGAGAGTTTGGGCTAATGGCCAGTAATGTTTGGCCTAGGCTCTCTCCGCTACTTAAAGGGAACATTGCTTTGTTGCAGCAGCTCATGGTCACTCTAAAGGAAGACATGGCACAACAACCCAGAGAGAGAACAAGAAGGTTTTCGGATGCTGCACTTGAGGCCTTGGTAGTGGCAATTGAAAGAAGGCAGGATGTACTGTTCCTGCAGGGTGGCAGGAAACCATCCATTGCTACCAGTAAAAGTCTCTGGCAGCAGATAGCTACCTACATCATGGCCACCAGTGTCGTACGAAGGTCATGGATCCATTGCCAAAAGAAGTGTAATGACCTCACATGGCAGTTCAAAGTGAGTGTATGCTTCAGCAAATATTTATTTCACCATCTGCACCACAAGCCTCACACATTGCTCCATGCACCACACCCCCAGCAATCGCTACCTATCACCACTCATACCTCACAATCATGGATTCAGTTCACCCACCAAACCTTACCTCTGCTGCAACACTTACACCCACACCTTGCACATATTGATCACCCAAATACATTGCACTACACTCACTGATACACTTCCCTTTCACTTGCAGGCAAAGGAGGCTCATAATCCCCGGGAACAACGGCAGACAGGAGGTGGAAAAGCCGCGGTACAGACCCTCAGCTAACTGCAAAATAAGGGTATCACAGGCTCGACAGCATTGGAGGGGCAGTCACCGAGACTGTGGCAATAGGAGAAGTTGAAGCCCTTGGGGACAATGATGGTATGGTCATTCCTAATCTTTCGTCTCACATCCCACTTCCCCCTCACCGCACAATCTCTTCTCACTTACAAGTTGCTGTTGGTGTATGCATGAATACCTTGCTTTCCCCTGCTCTGCTCACCACAACCCAACTCTTGCGCTTTCAGATGCCCAAGAATTGCCAGAGGACCAGCCAGCCCCTCACGCTGTGGAGGAACATGAAGGAGAAGAAGAAAAAAGATACACCATCACTGCATCTCACATTCAGACATTAGCTCAGAAACTGGCATTGCACAGGTCTCTGATGATGACATCGAATGGGTGGCATTCAGAAGAAAGTTGATGGCCATGCACATGGAAATGCAAAGTACAATGGCAAGCCTGTCAGAGAGCCTTTGGTCAATGTCAAGGAGCATGGAGGAGTCCACCTCCAACATTGGATGGGGCTTTAGGCAGAGCTTGGATCCCATGGTTTCCAGGCTGGACATAATGGACAACTCCAGGAGAGATCTTGTCAACCCAGCCATGATGCTGCATGTGATGGGCGATGTCGCGGCTTCGATTGTAGCACAGGCAGAAGCAACCCAACATCTTAATATTGCAGTGGAAGCTCAAACTGCTCTCCTACGAGTTCAGCTTACTGCCACGCAAGATCAGACTGCTGCCATTGTGGCTGGGTTTATGAGTGTTGAAAGGGGCTTGCAGGATGTCGTAGCAGTCCAGCAATCCGTCCTCCAACAGTGGAGCAATAACCTGCTGTCCTCTCTCAGGATGACACTGCCGCTCTGCCATTGCCCTTGCTGCTGCCTGTCAGCCAGCCAGCCCAGACTGCTGCCGCCCATGCCAAGGTGGTGTAGTCTACAGCCGAGCCGTCTTGGTGCAGAGCTTATTGAGATTTTCCTCCAAGGCAATAAGTAGTCTCCCCCACGGAGACTCAGCAGCCTTCTACCAGCCATGCTGCAGCCACTGGGGGAGCACTGCGTAGGAGCACTAGAATAGGCAAAAGCACACGAATAACAACCACGAAGGGATTGCACAAGGGTGATTAGTTCACATTGTAATGTTGATTGAACTATGATCAATTTATTAATTTTGTTTAGAATGCTTGTTTTGTGATGGCTCTCATTTGAATTTTGTGCCCAGGAGGATGCTGTGATGTTCCGTGGCAGAGGGTTGGTATGATGGGGATGTGAAGACCAACAGGGATCTGGGGTTTCACTTACTGGAATCGGAGTCTGATGAGATGTTCACAGAGAGCTTGTTCGGAATGGGGATCTGCTGCCTGTCTCCACCTTTCCTCCTCACCATCCTCTTCCTCCTCCTCCTCTTGTCCCTATGGTGGTCCCACAGTTTGTTTTGGCAAGGGCTGTGCCCTCATGATGGCCAAGTTGTTAAACATGCAGCAGATCACCACGAAATGGGACACCCGTTCTGCCGAGTACTGGAATATTGGGGGGGGCTCTGCTTCACCAAGGAGGTGGTTACAGAACTCTGTCACATCCTGCAACCAGATCTGCATCCAAAGAGCATAGTGAACACGGCTCGCCCAATAGCCCTGAAGGCCAACGTGGCCCTCAATTTCTTCGCCAGTGGATCCTTCCAGTCTGCAAAAGGAAACATAGCTAATATCTCTCCATTCATAGTCCATCGCTGAATCCAGGAGGTCACAGAGGCTCTCTACAGCAGGACAAGGTACTATGTTATCTTCTCTCTGACCAGAGAGAAGCAGGAGGGAGGTGCGCTGGAGGGAGGGTGCCAGGATGAGGTTGTCACATCAGGTGTTGGTAGACATCTGCAGCCTCCTACCTGCTGGCTCTTGGGGGCATATATTACCACTAGCTGTGAAGATCACCATTGCCCTCAATCATTTTGCCTCTGGTTCCATCTTGAAGGTATCGCAGTCCGCTGCACATAAATGCATAAGGCAGGTGACGGATGGACTGTGTGCCAGTGCTGGGTGTTATGTAAACTTCCCCTGTGATGATAATAGCCAGAATAAGTGAGCACTTGGATTCGCCTCTCTGGCTGCATTCCCACAGGTACAGGGGGCCATTGACTGCACACACGTGACAATTGCAGCAGCACCACCACAGCAACCAGGAGTTTTTATAAACTCCAAGGGATATTTGTCCATCAATGCACAATCACAAGAAGAGTTTCATGAAGGTGTGCACTGGATTCCCTGGGAGCTATCATGATGCATTAATACTGTGGCAGTCCACCTTTCCAGACCTTTACTTTCCAGGAAGTAGACGTAAGGGTTGGCTCTTAGGAGACAAGGGATACCCCCTTCAAACTTGGCTCATGACATCTATGAGAAACCCTACCACCTAGGTGCAGGAGCACTACAACGAGAGCCACAGGACCATCCGGTATGTGATAGAGCAAGCCATCAGAATGTTGAAGGTGTGTTTCAGATGCCTAGGTAGGCGAAGGTGTCCATTTTAATAGTGCTGTACTGCGTCCTATATAACATTGCGCTGCAGAGGGGATTGCAGGGGGAGGAGGATGAAAGGGCTCATTACTCAGCATTGGATGAGGAGAAAATAGAGGAGAAGGAGGAAGATGGGGCAACAATCACCAGGCCAGTCACTTACATTACTGACTGAGGTGCCAGGAATGCCCTAATATCATAAAGGTTCACCTCGTGAAAAACATAAGAAATAAAATCCTGCAGTCCGTTCCCATCACCAGGACCAGTGTAGGCCTGGACCCTCATGATGGGCCCCGTAGAGGCTATTCCTAGGGCTAATATGCCCCTTCCTTCTATGCATACTACCAGGCACTATTCTTCCAGGACAAATCGAGATATCTGTGAACATTTATTTTCTTGAATTAAAATTATTTTCCATTGAATAGGCGGATAAAACATTTAAAACATGTTTCTCATTCTAATTATTTCATCATCTACCAGGTACATCAAATTAATAACGATCAATCAAGACAAATCAAAGTAGAAGCAAAACAAGTTCAAATCTTATAAAAATATGTTGACACAAATATATTATTAATCTATTTGAATTGCTTGTAAGACATTCTGTATTGCATTTTCAAACTTCAATTGTACACGCTATTTTAAAATATGAAGAATTTTCTTCTTAGATTGAAAACATTCTTAATTAAAACAGATATTATTGTTGTCACCGTGTACATATTTCTGCTTATAAAGAAAGCCAGAATGAAAGACTTGCATTTATATAGCGACTTTCAGGATCATCGAATGTCTCAAAGCACTTTACAACCAATGAAGTACTTTTGGAGTGCAGTCATATTATTATGTAGAAAAAACGGCAACCAATTTGTGCACAGCAAGCTCCCACAAACAGCAATGTAATAAATACCAGAAAATCTGTTTTTGTTATGTTGTTTGAGGGATAAATATTGGCCAGGACACCAGGGATAACTCCCCTGCTCTTCTTCAAAATAATACCATGGGATCTTTTGCGACCACCTTAGAGAGCAAAAGGGGCCTCGGTTTAATATCTCATCTGAAAGACAGTACCACCGACAGTGCAGAACTCCCTCAGCACTGCACTGGAGAGTCAGCTTAGATTTTTGAGCTCAAGTCCCTGAAGTGGAATTTGAACCCACAACCTTCTGATTCCGAAGCGAGAGTGCTACCCACTGAGCCACAGTTATACTAGATGTATAAGGAGCATAATTGCCCTTTTTTATAGTCCAATTAGCACCGCCGGGTGGGGCGCTCGTGGGCGCAACGAGGTTATCGCCCGGGGGAAGGGGTCAATAGTGCCTCCGGGGAAATTGTCTCAGAGGTTTGTGGATATTGTGTCGTTAATGCTGCGCTGCGCCCCGTGATTAGCTCCCTGAGCTGGTGCACGCAGAGCGATTACGTCACCTCCATGTGTGCCGACCCCGCACCGCCCCACGCTGACCCGTTTGGGCCCCATGGGGGGAATTACCCCATGAGCGGCTGATGTCACATCCACTGCCGGGACACCCGTTAAAGGGGAGGCCATTTGTGCCTTGGCCCACCATATATTTCTGTCAGCCCGACAATAGCGGCCATCCTCTCGACTGGGCCGCTGTCATGCAGCCCAGCACTCCATTATGGGTGCCAGGCTGTTGGCCTTGTCGAGGGCATCACTTGTGGCCGGAAGGGCCGAATTCCGCACCAGGGACGGAACTTCCAGGTTGTGCGATAAATGTCCCGGCCCTGGAAGTTTACCGCCTCCAAATGGGGCGCGGGACACATTCTCATACTGTACTTCAAAAACAAATCAAAAAATTAAAAAAACATTTATAAAGAAAAAAACCCCAAATAAAAATCGGTGGAACCAAGTTTTAAAGAGGAAAAAAAAAATTAACATTTTTAATTTTTTAAATGCTATTTAGCAAAATACCAAAGAAACTTCTGCTGCAGAGTACTGAGTTGTCAGCAATTCTTTTTCTCGCACTTGCACTTTGTGTTTCCTAGTTATAAAGGATAAACTGGTGTGACAAGAAAACTGTACAAGTAGGGTATATAAATCGGTCACTTGTACAAATTTCCTACCAAACTTGTAATAATAATGATATATTATATACTGAACACCCCATGAATTTATACTATACATGAAATATAAGATATAGATGCATACGCATACCTAGGTGCATTCGAAGACTGCGGCCATCTCTTGGAGTTCAACTAACAGTAAGTTTATGATGTAATTGGAATTCCTCAGAGTATGATGGCTTATTCTCCACATAAGGTTAGAACAATTTTAGTTTGCCATTCAGCTTGCCAAAAACAAAATACCACACAGAACCAAAATTCAACAGGATAATTCTGTTCAGTTTTAAAATGATTTTAAGAAAGAAGAAAAAAAACTTGCATTTATTTTGAAAATAAATCTTTGCATTACCAAGCCAAAATAATTATAATAATTATAATGTCTCAATATTTTTCTATTATGCTTTATTCTGCTAACTTTTCAATGTTCTTGGAGATCTATAGTATCTAGAGTCAGGAATGATTAAATGGTGATAACAACTTTCACATGCACCAGTGTGTGTGAATGTCATTGTTAAGCACCAGCAAACCAGTTGACTGCTGTAAATCACTGGAGACCATTTAAAAAAATTATTTATCTTCTAAAACTGTTAATCCAAGATAGAGTCTAATGGTCAAGTTATGGTAACATTTGTCATTCCTTCACGCTAGACACTTTTGCTTTTCTTCTGTGCAAGTGTTCTATTTATTTCAGAAGTCAAATACTAATCTCATATTTCACTATAACTAACATGAAATGGTCACCTCCCTGACAAAACTCAGAAAATATCTGATTCTATGCACATATTGGCCCAGGTTTTGCTGTACAGGGCATCTAACAGCATCTGTTAGTTATACTTGCCCTTGCACATTTAGGTTTGTATATTCTTTAGCGTGGAAAGTTGCTGAAAGTGGCAGCTGCTAATGTGGCAGCGAGGGAAACAGGGCACCTGGGACCTGAGTGAACCAGGCAAGCAAATTTCTATATCTCCTTAACCAATCAGACGGAAAGATTGAGAAATAAACAGCGCAAGGACCAAGAAGGAAACATAAAATAAAGTGAGAGAATTCCATGGCCAGGATTTTCCTGGACCTATGACCGCATGCGCGGCGGCCGTAAGCGTCTCAAAAGTTCCAGGTTTATGCATGCGCCGCACATGCACAAAAACCCAGAACTTACAATCTGTCAAGAATCTTCTTGACACGTCATCCCCAGGAAATGGACATTCGCTGGCGGAGAACCCAGTCAATGCCCATGAAACGTTTATGCCTGGTAAAAGTAGGCATAAGGCCTTCTTTTACCAGGCATATGGATGAAAATAAATATTTAAATAATTACAAAAAAATCATTTTAACAGTCAAAAACCTGAAAAATAAGTTTGTGTTATTTTTGGCCCCTTGAAAAATGTTTAAATTTATTTTTCAAAAAATTAAATTTTTGTTTTAAATGTTTCATTAAATTGTACTTTAATTAATTATGAACATGTAATGAATTTTTTTATTTCAGTGTTGATAAAATGTATTTTTTATGTGATTCCTATTAAGCTTAATGGGAATCACTTTTCTGATTGGTTGGGCCAGCCCACGTGATCCCAGGGGCACTTGCGAACTGCATGCACCCGTGGGATACATGGACTTCTACACAGACCTATGCATAGAGGCCCAGGAGCACGAGTCTCCGTGGATCCAGGACAAGCAGGTTGGTGTGTAATTTTATTACCGTTCGCTGACATCTGCCCACAGGGAGCCTTAAGAGAGTGAGAAAAAAAATTGTCAGAAAGGAAAAGTAAAAAAAAAATGTCATTTTAAATTTGACATTTTAAAAATCTAAAAATTAATACCTGAAGTAATGAGACTCCATCATCATCATAGACAGTCCCTCGGAATCGATGAGGACTTGCTTCCACTCCCAAAGTGAGTTCTTTGATGGCTGAACAGTCCAATACGAGAGCCACAGACCCTGTTACAGGTGGGACAGATATTCGTCGAGGGAAGGGGTGAGTGGGGCTGGTTTGCCGCACGCTCCTTCCACTGCCTGCGCTTGGCCTCTTCATGCTCTTTGCGTTGAGACGCGAAGAGCTCAACATTTCCGCTGTCTTCCTTTGGCTCATTAACATGAAGGAGCTCTGCATAAAGCATTTGCTTAGGGAGTCTCGTATCTGGCATGCGAACTATGTGGCCTGCCCAGCGAAGCTGATCAAGTGTGGTCAGTGCTTCAATACTGGGAATGTTAGCCTGGTTGAGGACACTGATGTTGGTGCGCCTATTCTCCCAGGGGATTTGCAGGAGCTTGCGGAGACATCGTTGGTGATATATCTCCAGCGACTTGAGGTGCCTTCTATACATCGTCCATGCCTCAGATCCATACAGGAGGGCGGGTATTACTACAGCCCTGTAGACCATGAGCTTGGTGGTAGATTTGAGGGCCTGGTATTCAAACACTCTTTTCCTCAGATGGTCAAAGGCTGCACTGGCGCACTGGAGGCGATGCTGAATCTCTGCATCAATGTCTGCCTTTGTTGATAAGAGGCTCCCAAGATATGGGAAATGGTCCACGTTGTCCAGGGCTGCGCTGTGGATCTTGATGATTGTTAACACTTGTAATAATTAATTTTCAGTGTCAGAGAGATTGATTAGCAGTAATTAACACTGATCACATTGTTAAAAGTGTACTTGAGATGGCTTGATTTAACTATCTGTGGCAAGTTTACTTTGTATCTACTGCGCAAACACAACAACTTCACATCCATAAATACATTTCAATGGTGAGGCAGACAGAAAAATGCCATTTTTCATGAAGCTAACAGCAGAGTGGCGCAACTCAGACAGTAACTTTTGAATTTCCGCACATCTGCCCATGCCTGCGGTTGCTGTACCACTTGTGCATAAATAACACCGAGCGTCATTAGCCTCACCGTTATTTTGACATTTTTATCAGATGAAAACCTTCACATTTCCCAATTTTCTCTTATCTACTTAGTACTCCAATCATGCAAAGGTTCTGTCACTAGAGATCTCACAAATATTTGGACGTGAGCATTTTTATTCCAGAGTCTGACATATTAAAATCTATTGTGTACTGAACAAGCACAAATCATTCTCAATGTTTGAGACAAGAAAATAAAATGCAAAGGGAGCTGATGGAGTGAAATATTCACTACTGAAGACACCGGTTTATCTTTTACTAGCATAAAAATAGCACTGGAAAAAATGGGCACCATAATTTGGCTGAGGATCTCGCTCACACTGAGGACACTCCTCCATCTTGTGTGGCACGACCACTAAATGGGATAGATTCAGAACAGATCACGCAGCTCAAAACTGGGCATCCATGAGACACTGTGGGCCATCAGCAGCAGCAGAAATGTATTCCACCACAATCTGAAACCTCATGGCCCGGCATATCTCTCATTCTATATTACCATCAAGCCAGAGGACCAATCCTGGTTCAATGAGGAGTGCAGGAGAGCAACAGGCGTACCGGGGAAGCTGTACCACAGGACTACATGCATGCTAAACAACGGAAGCAGCATTCTATAGACAGAGCTAAGCGATCCTAAAATCAACAGATCAGATCAAAGCTCTGCAGTCCTGCCCCATCCAGTCATGAATAGTGGTGGACAATTGAACAACTAACGGGAGGAGGAGGTTTTAGGAATATTCCCATCTTCAATGATGGCGGATCCCAGCACATGAGTGCAAAAGACAAGGCTGAAGCGTTTCCAACCATCTTCAACCAGAAGTGCCGAGTGGATGATCCATATCGGCCTCCTCCTGAGGTCCCCACCATCACAGAAACCAATCTTCAGCCAATTCAATTCACGCCACGTGATATCAAGAAATGGCTGAGCGCACTGGATACAGCAAAGGCTATGGGCCCCGACAACATCCCGGCTGTCGTGTTGAAGACTTGCACTCCAGAGCTAGCCAAACTGTTCCAATACAGCTGCAACACTGGCATCTAGCCGACAATGTGAACAATTTCCCAGGTATGTCCTGTTCACAAAAAGCAGGACAAATCCAATCCAGCCAATTACTGCCCCATCAGTCGTCTCTCAATCATCAGCAAAGTGATGGAAGGCATCAAGTGGCACTGACTCACCAATAGCCTGCTCACTGATGCTCAATTTGGGTTCCATCTCATTACAGTCTTGGTCCAAACATGGACAAAAGAGCTGAATTCCAGAGGTGAGGTGAGAATGACTGCCCTTGACATCAAGGCAATATTTACTGAGTGTGGCATCAAGGAGCCCTAGTAAAATTGAAGTCAATGGGAATCGGGGAAAACTCTCCACTGGCTGGAGTCATACCTAGCACAAAGGAAGATGGCGTAGTTGTTGGAGGCCAATCATCCCAGCCCCAGGAAATCACTGCAGGATTTCCACAGGGCAGTGTCCTAGGCCCCACCATCTTCAGCTGCTTCTTCAATGACTTTCCCTCCATCATAAGGTCAGAAGTGGGGATGTTCGCTGATGATTGCGCAGTATTCAGTTCCATTCACAACTCCTCAGATAATGTAGCAGTTCATGCCCGCATGCAGCAAGACCTGGATAACATTCAGGCTTGGGCTGATAAGTGGCAAGCAACATTTGTGCCACACAAGTGCCAGGCAATGACTAGCTCCAACAAGAGGTGAGTCTAACCACCGTCCCTTGACAGTCAACGGCATTACCATCGCTGAATCCCCCACCATCAACATCCTGGGGATCATCATTGATCAGAAACGTAACTGTACCAGCCATATAAATACTGTGACTACAAGAGCAAATCAGAGGCTGTGTATTCTATGGCAAGTGTCTCATCTTCTGACTCCCCAAAGCCTTTCCATTATCTGCAAGGCACAAGTCAGGAGTGTGATTGACTTGCTTGGACCGAGAGCAACTCCAACAACAGTCAAGAAGATTGACAGTATCCAGGACAAAGCAGCCCGCTTGATCAGCACCCCATTAACCGCATCACCGGAAACATTCACTCCCTTCATCACTGGCGTACCGTGGCTGCAGTGTGTACCATCTACAAGATGCACTGCTGCAACTCGCCAAGGCTTCTTCGGCAACACCTCCTAAACCCACAAACTCGACCACCTAGAAGGACAAAGGTAGAAAGCGCATGGGAACACCATCACCTGACAGTTCCCCTCCAAGTTACACACTATCCTGACTTGGAAATATACTGCTGTTCCTTCATCATCGCTGTGTTAAAATCCTGGAATTCCCTCTCTAACAGCATTGTGGGAGTACCTTGAGCACACGGACTGCAGTGGTTCAAGAAGGTGGCTCACCACCACCTTCTCAAGGAGAGTCAGGAGTTGTGCTGTACCATTGTTATTTAAAAGGATTGTCAGTTGAATTTAGGCAAGTACCTGATTTGTTTTCTTAAACTAATAGTGAGCTTTTGTGCCTATTTCTGGTTGTGTTTGCTACTGCAGCATTTGTGACAAGTTATTTTTTGAATCTTGGATAGAATTTCTGCCAAACTTCCTTTGGCAACACAGATGCGCTCCTTTTATATGGTAAAGTCAGTAATCCAAGAAAATAATTTCTGTGGATGAGTTTCCGTTTCATATTTTGTTGAACAGTGGAACCTTACCAAAATGTGTGTATGGTGGTGGTGGGGGCAGGGGGGGTGGAGGGGTGGGGAATCGACTGCAAGTGGCAATCAGCAGTTACCAAAGGAGAAATTTAGATGGCAGCAGCTATTTAAAGGTAAGTGGTAACATATATGAGAAATACATTTTCCAATACTTTATAAAGATTGTATGGGGCAAAACATTGGCTGTTAAAAACAATGTCAGCCAAAATATACATGAAGGCAGGGCGTCAGCGGAGTCTCTGGACAAATGATGGAGCTGATTGACACGGTGGATCTATTAGTACACGAGATGTAACGAGAGCTGTGCTGCTGCCCCTAGAAATTTTCACTCACTATATACTTTAATGTGTCAGCTGTGGCTCACTGCATAGCACTCTCGCCTCTGAGTTAGAGGGTTGTGGGACTTGAGCAATTAAATTTAGGTTGACTATGCAGTGCAGTGCTGAGGGAGAACTGCACTGTCGAAGGTGCTGTTTTTGGATGAGATGTTAAACCGAGGTCCCATCTGCTCTCTCAAGTGGACGTAAAAGATCCCATGGCACTATTTGGAAGAAGAGCAGGAGAATTATCCCCGGTGTCCTGACCAATATTAATCCCTCAATCAACATAACAAAAATCAGATTTTCTGGTCATTATCACATTGCTGTTTGTAGAAACTGGCTTATGCTCAAATTGGCTGCCGCGTTTCCCACATTACATCAGAACATAAGAAATAAGAACAGGAGTAGGCCATACGGCCCCTCGAGCCTGCTCCGCCATTCAATAAGATCATGGCTGATCTGATCATAGACTCAGCTCCACCTCCCTGCTCGCTCCCCATAACCCCTTAGCGTTTAAGAAACTGTCTATTTCTGTCTTAAATTTATTCAATGTCCCAGCTTCCACAGCTCATTGAAGCAGCGAATTCCACAGATTTACAACCCTCAGAGAAGAAATTTCTCCTCATCTCAGTCTTAAATGGGTAGCCCCTTATTCTAAGATCATGCCCTCTAATTCTAGCCTCCCCCATCAGCAGAAACATCCTCTCTGCCTTCACCTTGTCAAGCCCCCTCATAATCTTATACGTTCCGATAAGATCACCTCCCATTCTTCTGAATTCCAATGAGTAGAGGCCCAACCTACTCAACCTTTCCTCATAAGTCAACCCCCTCATCTCCGGAATCTTCTTTGAACTGCCTCCAAAGCAAGTATATCCTTTGGTAAATATGGAAACCAAAATTGCACACAGTATTCCAGGTGCGGCCTCACCAATACACTCTACAGCTGCAGCAAGAGTTCCCTGCTTTTATACTCCATCCCCTTTGCAATAAAGGCCAAGATTCCATTGGCCTTCCTGATCACTTGCTGTAACTGCATACTATCCTTTTGTGTTTCATGCACAAGTACCCTAGGTCCCGCTGTACTGCAGCACTTTGCAATCTTTCTCCATTTAAATAATAACTTGCTCTTTGATTTTTTCTGCCAAAGTGCATGGCCTCGCACTTTCCAACATTATATTCCATCTGCCAAATTTTTGCCCACTCATTTAGCCTGTCTATGTCCTTTTGCAGATTTTTTGTGTCCTCCTTACACATTGCTTTTCCTCCCATCTTTGTATCGTCAGCAAATTTGGCTATGTTACACTCAGTCCCTTCTTACAAGTCGTTAATAGAAATTGTAAATAGTTGGGGTCCCAGCACTGATCCCTGCAGCATCCCACTAGATACTGGTTGCCAACCAGAGAATGAACCATTTATCCCAACTCTTTGTTTTCTGTTTGTTAGCCAATTCTCCATCCATGCTAATATATTACCCCCAACCTCGTGAACTTTTATCTTGTGCAGTAACCTTTTATGTGACACCTTGTCAAATGCCTTCTGGAAGTCCAAAGACACCACATCCACTGGTTCCTCTTTATCCACCCTGTTCATTACATCCTCAAAGAATTCCAGCAAATTTGTCAAACATGACTAGTGGGGCGCCGCTTACAATAGTGACTACTCTCCAAAAGTATTTCATTGGCTGTAAAGCACTTTGAGACGTCCAGTGGTCATGAAAGGCGCTATATAAATCCAAGTCTTTCTTTTCTTTCATTTATTTGAATCCTTTTAACACAGCACACCTTATAATGTTCTCCTAGAAACATAGAAACATAGAAAATAGGTGCAGGAGTAGGCCATTCGGCCCTTCGAGCCTGCACCACCATTCAATAAGATCATGGTTGATCATTCCCTCAGTACCCCTTTCCTGCTTTCTCTCCATACCCCTTGATACCTTTAGCCATAAGGGCCATATCTAACTCCCTCTTGAATATATCCAATGAACTGGCATCAACAACTCTCTGCGGCAGGGAATTCTACAGGTTAACAACTATCTAAGTGAAGAAGTTTCTCCTCATCACAGTCCTAAATGGCGTACCTCTTATCTGAAGACCGTGTCCCCTGGTTCTGGACTTCCCCAACATCGGGAATATTCTTTCCGCATCTAACCTGTCCAGTCCCGTCAGAATCTTATAGATGTCTATGAGATTCCCTCTAAACTCCAGTGTATAAAGGCCCAGTTGATTCAGTCTCTCTTCATATGTCAGTCCAGCCATCCCGGGAATCAGTCTGGTGAATCTTCACTGCACTCCCTCAATAGCAAGAATGCCCTTCCTCTGATTAGGAGACCAAAACTGAACACAATATTCCAGGTGAGGCCTCACTAAGGTTCTGTACAACTGCAGTAAGACCTCCCTGCTCCTATACTCAAATCCCCTAGCTATGAAGGCCAACATACCATTTGCCTTCTTCAACGCCTGCTGTACCTGTATGCGAACTTTCAATGACTGATGAACCATGATACCCAGTTCTCGTTGCACCTCCCCGTTTCCTAATCTGCCACCATTCAGATAATATTCTGCCTTCTTGCTTTTGCCTCCCAAAGTGGATAACCTCACATTTATCCACATTATACTGCATCTGCCATGCATTTGCCCACTCACCTAATCTGTCCAAGTCACCCTGCAATCTCTTAGCTTCCTCCTCACAGCTCACGCTGCCACCCAGTTTATGTCATCTGCAAACTTAGAGATATTACACTCAATTCCTTTATCTAAATCATTAATGTATATTGTAAAGAGCTGGGGTCCCAGCACTGAGCCCTGCGGCACCCCACGAGTCATTGCCTGCCATTCTGAAAAGGACCCGTTTTTCCCGACTCTCTGCTTTCTGTCTGCCAACCAGTTCTCTATCCACGTCAGTACATTACCCCCAAAAGCACGTGCTTTGATTTTGCACACCAATCTCTTGTGTGGGACCTTGTCAAAAGCCTTTTGAAAGTCCAAAAACACCACATCCACTGGTTCTCCCTTGTCCACTCTACAAGTTACATCCTCAAAAAATTCCAGAAGATTTGTCAAACTTGATTTCCCTTTCATAAATCCATGCTGAATTGGATTGATCCTGTCACTGCTTTCCAAATGCGCTGCTATTTCATCTTTAATTATTGATTCCAACATTTACCCCACTACTGATGTCAGGCTAACTGGTCTATAATTACCCGTTTTCTCTCTCCCTCCTTTTTTAAGAAGTGGTGTTACATTAGCTACCCTCCAGTCCATAGGAACTGATCCAGAGTCGATAGACTGTTGGAAAATGATCACCAATGCATCCACTATTTTTAGGGCTACTTCCTTAAGTACTCTGGGATGCAGACTATCAGGCCCCAGAGATTTATCAGCCTTCAATCCGCTCAATTTCCCTGACACAATTTCCCACCTAATAAGGATATCCTTCAGTTCCTCCTTCTCGCTAGACCCTCGGTCCCCTAGTATTTCCAGCTTTCTCAATGAAGACATAACCAAAGTATTTGTTCAATTGGTCTGCCATTTCTTTGTTCCCCATTATAAATTCACCTGAATCTGACCGCAAGGGACCTATGTTTGTTTTCACTAATCTTTTTCTCATCACATATCTATAGAAGATTTTGCAGTCAGTTTTTATGTTCCCGGCAAGCTTCCTCTCATACTCCATTTCCCCCCTCCTAATTAAACCCTTTGTCCTCCTCTGCTGAATTCTAAATTTCTCCCAGTCCTCAGGTTTGCTGCTTTTTCTGGCCAATTTATATGCCTGTTCCTTGGTTTTAACACTATCCTTAATTTCCCTTGTTAGTCTCGATTGAACCACCTTCCCCATTTTATTTTTACTTCAGACAGGGATGTACAATTGTTGAAGTTCATCCATGTGATCTTTAAATGTTTGCCATTGCCTATCCACCGTCAACCTTTTAAGTATCATTTGCCAGTTTATTCTAGCCAATTCACGCCTCATACCATTGAACTTACCAGTATCACAACCAAGTATTAGGCTTTTGAATATATATGTGTGGAGTCACGTTGTTAATATATTTCTGGTATGTTAAATTAGAAGACTTTATTATTGAATTAACAGCACATAAACATCTTTAATTATATATGTTGAGTCTCAGACCTCACAAAATTTTTTCCAATATCATCACAAATCTGAAGAGAAATGTCTCAAATTCCTTCAGAGGTAAAGCTGTCATGTATGGAATGTGTCTTTATTGCACCATAGTCTTTATTAATGCATTTTAGAGATTTGCATTCTTCCTTTTTTCTTCTTCATATATTCAAAACATTGAGTGAAACTTTTAAAAGACCAGAGGATGCTAACTTTGTTGGGGTAATAAATCTAACTAGGCAAATGAATAATAACCCTGAGCTAATCAAGATTAACAATGGGACAGATTTTAAAACCAAAAGACAAATGATCCAGGCCAACTCTAAACTAAAGAGGCTCAGTCAGGCATGATAAAATGCACTAAAGTCAATGCGACCCTCAATTTTTTTGTCTGTCTCAGTTGATCAGGACAAAATTAATTAGACCTTGCCGAACAGTGAACAATACTCCTTACTACTGTTACACACACGTGTCTCATACATTACATATTGATGCATCTATTTAACATATATTTGTGACTTACCAACTTTTAGTTCATTCAGAGCTTAAATACAAAAATTATTGTTAAGTATTTACATTGAAAAATACAGTTAGTCAAATAATCCTATTGGCATCCACAATCTAGTTTTAAAAATTACAGTTTCTCATATAATTTTGTGATTAAAATCATTTATTTTATAACAATCTCCACGATAATGTTTTGAAATAACTGCAATAAATTTGACAACCTGTAAATAATGTTGCACATCAAATAATGTTTAATCAGCACATTATGGGCCCGAAATTGGTGGACATACTGCCTGCGGACCGCTGACATACCGCCCAAAATCGCAAAATTGATCAAAAAGTACCTACATACCGCCCGGCGGGAAATTCATCAATGACATACCGTCCGCCCACATGGAGCACGCTACAGATTGCCCAAACGTCCGACATTGGTAGCACATTGCCGACATATCACTGGAGCTGCACACCATCTGAAAAAAGGCGGTTTTATGCCAGTATGTAAACTACAATGTTATTAAAGAAGCAGTAGCAGGACATTTGGAAAAGCAACATTCGGTCAGGCAGAGTCAGCATGGATTTATGAAGGGGAAGTCACATTTGACAAATTTGCTGGAATTCTTTGAAGATGTTACGAATAGGGTGGATAAAGGGGAACCAGTGGATGTGGTGTATTTGGACTTCCAAAAGGCATTTGACAAGGTGACACATAAAAGGTTAATGCACAAGATACAAGTTCACGAGGTATTAGCATGGATAGAGGATTAGCTAACTAACAGAAAACAGAGAGTCGGGATAAATGGTTGATTCTCTGGTTGGCAATCAGTAACTAGTGGGGTGCCGCAGGGATCAGTGCTGGGACCCCAATTATTTACAATCTACATTAACGACTTGGAAGAAGGGACCAAGTGTAACGTAGTCAAGTTTGCTGATGATACAAAGATGGGAGGAAAAGCAATGTGTGAGGAGGACACAAAAAATCTGCAAAAGCACATAGACAGGCTAAGTGAGTGGTCAAATGGAGTATAATGTTGGAAAGTGTGAGGTTATGCACTTTGGCAGAAAAAAATCAAAGAGCAAGTTATTACTTAAATGGAGAAAGATTGCAAAGTGCTGCAGTACAGAGGGACCTGGGGTGTTACTTGTGCATGAAACACAAAAGGATAGTATGTAGATACAGCAAATGATCAGGAAGGCCAATGGAATCTTGGCCATTATTGCAAAGGGGGTGGAGTTTAAAAGCAGAGAAGTCTTGCTACAGTTATACAGGGTATTGCTGAGGCCACACCTGGAATACTGCATACAGTTTTGGTTTCCACATTTATGAAAGGATATACTTGCTTTGGAAGCAGTTCAGAGAAGGTTCACTAGGTTGATTCCAGAGATGAGGGGGTTGACTTATGAGGAAAGGTTGAGTAGATTGGGCCTCTACTCATTGGAATTCAGAAGAATGAGAGGTGATCTGAACGAAACGTATAAAATTATGAGGGGGCTTGACAAGGTGGATGCAGAGAGGATGTTTCCACTGATAGGGGAGACTAGAACTAGAGGGCATAATCTTAGAGTATGGGGCCGCCCATTTAAAACTGAGATGAGGAGAAATTTCTTCTCCCAGAGGGTTGTAAATGTGGAATTCGCTGCCTCAGAGAGCTGTGGAAGCTGGGACATTGAATAAATTTAAGACAGAAATAGACAGTTTCTTAAGCGATAAGGGAATAAGGGGTTATGAGGAGCGGGCATGGAAGTGGAGCTGAATCCATGATTGGATCAACTATGATCGTATTAAATTGCGGAGCAGGCTCGAGGGGCCGTATGACCTACTCCTGCTCCTATTTCTTATGTTCTTATGTTGCTCCCTCGCCTCCCAGCGATCTATTTCTCTCCCCCCCGTCCCCAGAGATCTAACCCTCCCCAGAGAGATCGAATCTCCCCCAGTGATCTATTCCTCCCCCCAGTGATCTATTTCTCTCCCCCCCCATTCCAGAGATATAGTCCCCCCCCCCGAGATCTAATCCCCCCTCCGAGATCTAATCCCCCAGCGATCTAGTCCTCCTCCCCCAGAGATCTAAGCCCACCCCCAGAGATCTAATCCCCCCCCAGAGGTCTAATCCCCCAGTGATCTAGTCCTCCCCAGTGATCTAATCTCATCCCAGAGATCGAGTCCTCCCCCAGAGATCTAACCCCCAGTGATCTAATTCCCCAGATATCTAATCCCCCTCAGAGAGATCTAATTCCCCAGAGATCTAATCACTACCCCCCATAGATCTATTCCCCCCCTCCCCGAAAAACATGAAAATAAAACAATACATAAATAAACAACAAATATATATATATTATAAATAAATCCAAAACACTGCAGAAAACAATAAAAAATCTACACTTACCTGCGATCCGACTTCAGCAGTATCTGGCCTCCAGACTGCTCTTCTTGATTGGGTGGGGGGCGGCGGAGGTTGATGGAAGAGCGTGCGTGCGCAGAACATGGGACCCAAAGAGTCCTGAGTCCCAGACAACTTACCCTGCACTGCCGGAGCAGACCGTCCATCACACTCCACTGACACACTGCTCAGGACCACCCAGACCAATGCTGCCAGCACTCTGCCCCAGTGGTACCGGGCGATGAAGATTGACCGACCAACGCGAGACTACCAAGAATTGGGTGGTCCACCAAATTCAGCCCCTATAACTGTAACCGATGAGTGTTAAGTTACATTTTAATATCTTTAACGGAACTAATAAAATGTTTTGATTTTTTTTACATCACATATGATGGAAAGAACCTGAAATGACTATTATCTTCTTAATACCAAATTTACTGGAAGGATTTTCACCATTACTTCCAAATTCCAATCCGTAAATCTTTGATAATATTCAAAATCCACCTGAAAAGTGTGACTTTTTTAAAGTTTCTTAGTAAAAGATTTGACAAAGCTTTGGCCAAGTGTTATTTCAAACATGCATTCTTAAATTTATAAGCTATCTTTAATAAAGGTAAGGAAATGGACAAATCTGATAGATTTTACTTGATAAGAATTATTAAGATTATTGAGATTATTTCTGTGTTCATGATAGCAGTTTGTTTATTTGGTAATTGTTTATATTTAATGCAAGAACATTTCTAAGGGTAGAAATTGGTGTAGGTTGCATCCATTTTTGGGGCATAAAATGGATGCAAAGCATACCCATTTAGGCGTGGGATTGCCTTCCCCAATTCTGCACAGGCATCGGTCCCACTGCTAAATTCGTGGGACCCATGTTTTAGGCGTCCCAGGTGAATATTCAAAACAGGTGTTAGGCCCCTTCAATATGTTAATTAGGGACCTAATGCCTCTCAAAGGACCCCTTCAGAAAATTAGTCACCGATGAGCGGAAAGGTGTTGGTCCTGTCCTGCTCAGGGTTATTCATCAGCCCCGACTACAGGTAGGTTTATTTTTAGTCAAAAAATGACTTTTTAAGAGCCAGTGCTCCCCGCAACTCCGTAGTCACCAAGCGATTGCTTCCCTATCAAACCCTCCAAAGATGCTCTCCAACCCAACTTCTGAAACTTACCTGTGAGCTGCTGCCGGCCCAAAAGTCAATTGTGGAGTAGGGCAATTTTCCTGTGGTAGCACGACAAGAGCCAGCAGCTCATCCAGAATATTTAGATGAGGACCGAGACCAAACAAAAGCTAGTTGTGCATTTGGGAAGCAAATTCACTTAAACCGGTCCTTTAAGTCATACAAATGAAGATCTCAACAAAAATACTGGATGAAACATGATGGCTCAGATACATACCTGCAAAAATATAAGGAACGAAAGACTTGCATTCATATAGCACCTTTCATAACCCCAGAACATCCCAAAGCACTTTTGAATTGTAGTCACTGATGTAATGTAGGAAACACAACTGCCAATTTGAGCATAGCAAGCTCCCACAAACAGGAATGTGATAATGGCCAGATAATTTGTTTTAGTGATGTTGGTTGAGGAATAAATATTTGTCAGAACACTGGGGTGTTTTACAGAGGCTAACCTTTGGTATATCTTAAGCAGCATTTGTATTTTAGCCCAAGACGGTTAATATAATCTATAATAGCACAGTCCCAAGTAAAACATCAGATGAACAGTCATCCAGGTATGGTTACTTTTTTATTCCCAATTTGATGACAATTAAAGAGCCATTGTGAGAACTAACTGTTAGAAATTAGGGGTACCTAAAATGTACATGGTTACGCAAATGAAATTGTGGCATGAATAATACTGTGTTTAGATGATTGTATTAGAGCTCGAGACAAGTAAGGGGTTAATGTATAAGTTGTGTTTTACTAGAACTGCTTACGTTTTGTTGTCCTGGAAAATGAGTATGAGATAAGAGACTCTAGCCTTGGCAAGATAAGGCCGGATAAGATTGGTTAAGTACAGAAACCATTTGTAATGATTGTGAGGACCCCGAACAGGTGGGAGATAACAGGAGGGTTGGCCTTTTTCCATGGTTTAAACAAAGAACTTGACATACCATTGGGCACCTTGTTTTAAGGAATATCTGTATAGATTAAATGGTCTTGTCAATATTTTACCCCAAATCCACCCCAAAAAGAATATAAAAGAAAGATCTGAAAAGTCCCTAGTGCAGGCAGTGGAGTGATAGCTCCTGAGGGTGGATCAATGCTGACTTCGCTGTAATACTCTTGGGTAGTTCAGAAAGAGAACGAAAGAAGAGCTGTTCGTACACGCCAGCGTCTGTCTGATCGAGGCCGATACTAGCCACTTGTCATGGTCATATGTTTTTGCTGTATGACTAGTGCGTTATATTCCATCTTAAACTCCGATTGAATGCAATATACCCACCATATTGGTTTGCATTCAATCCTGATTATTTGAAAGACCAGAGATAATCTAATCTCATCAAATTGGCAAGCTAACCAGGAGTGCAAAAGAGTTATTGTGGAGAAATGAGTTAGAGATGGGTGTCATAGACAGACTTGGACTCGATCTATAATGACACCATAAGGCACCAAGCAGGATGATCGGGTAGGGAAACCTCGTAAGAGGGTACATTTCGTCAGTGAAACCAAAAACAAAATGGTGAGTTCTTATTATAAAATCGCAAACAGTCCCTCAGAGAATTTAGAGGTCCTGGGCGCCCAAGAGATTATTGAAGTCGTCCAAGAGGACAGACATAGTTACTCCAAACACTTGGATGAGATAGCATTCCAAGTGAATGAGAAAAAAAGGAAACTTAAAGAAGCTAGATATAAACTGGCTTACACAACCCACTTCTGCGCTAAGCATGGAGACTTGAGAAACAAATAGGGGAGAGAGAGAGGAAAAACATAAAGAGCAGGAGAGAGAGTGGGAGAAAGAGAGGGCAAAAGATTTAGGCTGCATACTAACCCATCTGAGAACTCAGCAAAGGAAAGGAAAAACTGGGAATTTGGGAATAAGTGGCTGAGGCAATTTAAAAGATGAAAAAAAGAAACTTAAAATTGAAGCTTCCAACTTTCGTGCCGAGAAAAATGAAACACAAAATTTGTTGAGTGAAAGGAACCTTAAAGAATGCTGGAATTTCAGTTTGTGTGAAAATGTGTGTTAAAGTGTGGAAGTTCCCCTGACTATAAAAGATAAGCATGATCATGCCTACTTAAATGAAAGCAATTGCTGTCCAGTCACAAGGTGATGGCTTATTTTGATAGCATCTATTTAATGCAAGTTATTAGCTTATGAGCCATCTTTAATCAAAAAGAGCACCTTGATGCGATTAAATCTGTCAGAAATGCCAGTCATTCACTCAATTCCACAAAGCAATGCTACAGCCAGATTGAACGGAAAGCATTGGCAGTTAAATGGGCTGTGAAACAACTCCACTTACCCTCTATTATTAACAATTTACAATTATTACAGCTCACAAGTCTTTGATTTCCATATTCTCCAAGCTACAGTCTAAACCTTATTCGAGGATTCAGTGCTATTTAGTGACAATCCAGTGTTATACTATGATTGTTAATTACCCAACCCTCTGGATCTGATAATCCAGCTGATGAACAGATTGCACAACATTCAGATCCAGCAAAAAAAAATGAAAAACACAAAAAAAAAAAGGAAAAAAGGGCCTTGTAAATGTCTGGTGTGTCACCCAGGTCGGGTGGCACCGTTTAATGTTTTATGTTTTTGCAGGTGAACTCCAAAAAGAGTTTCAGATCCAGAAGCTGCCACAAGTTATTACTCAGAGAGAGTTGAGGAATTCATTAATTTTGCAGCTTAACATTCTACACCCAAGGCAATCACTGTAGCTGATAGCAAGCAAGTTTCACGGGATCTTAATTATACAAAAATCAATGGCATAAATTGAAAGCAGACTACGGGCAGCAATGATTGATTTGCCATGAACAATTTGTCAAAGAGGATATCATTCTACATGAAGAGTGTATAGTCATTCAGATGAACTACAGGATCAAACAATATCTTTTACCCACATTGAATGTGAAGCAACAGTCAAAATCAAACCCCACCACAGTACCAAAGTTCAGTTCCGAGACATACACAATGAGGTAGAAGAAATTATTAAAATATGTCATAGCTGTTAGGCAACAACTTTTTTTTCGCTCCAGGATGTGGGCGTCGCTGGCAAGACCAGCATTTATTGCCCATCCCTAATTGTCTTTGGGAAGATAGTGGTGAGCCGCTTTCTTGAACCAATCCAGTTTTCTCATAGCAGTTTGTTACAACTAAGTGGCTTGCTAGTTCATTTCAGAGGGCAGTTGAGAGTCAACCACATTGCTTATGGGTCTGGAGTCACATATAGGCCAGACCAGGTAAAGATAACAGATTTCCTTCCTTAAAGGACAATTGTGAACCAGATAAGTTTTTACAACAATCCAATAGTTTCATGGTCACCATTACTGATACTAGCTTTTTCTTTCCAGATTTATTTAATTAAATTTAAATTCCCCAGCTGCCATGGTGGGATTTGAACTCCGGATCATTAGTCCAGTAACATAACCACTTTGCTATCGTTCCCTTAAATTGCAAGACCCATTCACTTACCAGGTTAGATCTACCCAATTATTAGAATTAGTATTGATTTTTGTGGAATGTTTCCATCAGGAGACTCCTTCTAAGGAATGATTTGTGCTTTCTCCCAATAACTAATAGAACAAATAGTCAACTTTGGAGTGGCTAGAGCCATTATTTCATGCTTAGACAAGATTTTTTCAGCACACAGAATTCCAGATGTATCAATCAACAACTTGCATTTATGTAACGCATTTAACATAGTAAAACATCCCAAGGCGCTTCACATGAGAGTTAGCAAACACTGAACCATATAAGGAGATATTAAGACAAGTGATCAAAATCTGAGTCAAAGAGGTAGGTTTTAAGGAACATCATAAGGGGGAGAGAGAGGTAGAGAGGCGCAGAGGTTTAGGGTGGGATTTCCAGAGCTTAGGGCCCAGGCAGCTGAAGGCACAGTCACACAGTGGTGATGGATGAACGGGACTTGGTGCGAGTTAGGATACTTGCAGCAGAGTTTTGGATGAACTCAAGTTAATGGAGTACGGAAAATGGGAGGCCAGCAAGGAGAGCATTTGAATAGACAAGTCTAGAGGTAATAAAGGCACGGATGAGGATTTCAGCAGCAGATGAGCTGAGGCAAGTGTGGAGACAGGCAATGTTACATAGGTGGTAGTAGACGGTCTTGGTGATGAAGTGTGTAATGTCCTTACACACTACTATAAATTCACATGAGGCACATTCTGCAGACAAGGTCACTCTGTGACCTGAACCTTTATTCCCAGGACCAAGAAGTGATGACCCTGCGTGGGACCTCCCTTTATATACCTGGATGACCAGGTGAGGAGTGTCTCCCACAAGTTCACCCCCTGTGCTCAAGGTGTGCATTCTTAGGTGTATACAGTATACAGTGTTGTTAAGAAGGTTACAGTTACATGAAGGTTACATACATGACATCACCTCCCCCCCTCACAACGTCTTATGGGGTCAAAGATTGAGACTTTCAGGTGGTCGACGCTCTCTCGTGGAGCGCCGCAGTTGGGGCTCTGGTTGTTGAGCCTTGGCATGCGTCTCTGTCGCCCGTGGTGATTCTGGCTTGTCCGGGCTGGCCGCAGGGACTGTGCATGCTGCTGAATGTTCTTGTTGCTCGTTCACTGGCGGTGGTGTGGGCAACATCTCATGATCTTCCTTAGGTTCCTCAGTGTCCATGCTGAACCTTTTTTTTACTTGGTCCAGATGCTTGCGGAATATCTGTCCATTGTTAAGTCTGACCTCTATGACCCTATTCCCCTCTTTGCCAATTACAGTACCCTCAAGCCACTTGGGCCCCAAAGCGTGATTAAGAACAAATATAGGGTCATCGATTTCTATATATCTCCCCTTTGAGTTATGGTCATGGCACTCATTTTGGGACTGGTGCTTGCCCTCAACAATGTCTGATAGGACAGGATAAATGAGGGACAGCCGAGTTTTGAGTGTACGTTTCATGAGTAGTTCCGCGGGCGGGACTCCTGTGAACGAGTGCGGTCGGGACCTGTAGGCCAGCAGGAGGCGCGATAGGCGGCATTGAAGGAAGGTTCCTTGAATCCGTATGCGGGCGCCTAATCCCCAGTCAGGACACATTTCTTAATCAAGGATAGGAGGGGATCTCTGTTGGTCCAGATTTTGATCTGGCGGGCTGTGATGGGGGAGTCTGCGCTGTCAAAAGCATCGACAGCCATGACCATCTCAGCGCTTTGCTCCGCTGCCCCCTCAGTGGTGGCCAGTGGAAGCCTGCTGAGTGCATCAGCGCAATTTTCGGTGTCTGGCCGGTGCCGTATGGTGTAGTCATATGCAGCTAGCGTGAGAACCCATCGCTGTATGCGAGCTAACACAATGGCATTGACAGCTTTGCTGTCTGACAACAGGGATGTTAACGGCTTGTAGTCCGTTTCTAACTCGAACCTTCTGCCAAAAAGGTACTGGTGCATCTTTTTCACACCGTAGTCACATACGAGTGCTTCCCTTTCAACCATCCCATATCCCCGTTCTGCTTGGGAGAGCGACCTGGAAGCATAAGCCACAGGTTGGAGTTGGCCCTCATCATTACTCTGCTGCAACATGCACCCAACCCCATAGGATGATGCATCACATGTCAAAACCAATTTCTTACAGGGGTTGTACAGGGTCAACAGCTTAACAGGTTCCATGCCCAATTGAAAGCCCGTTCCTGACAGTCCCCCCAAAACCAATCGCAACCCTTACGCAGGAGCACATGTAGTGGCTCCAACTAAATATATTCAAAAAGGAGTTAGATGAGGTCCTTACTGCTAGGGGGATCAAGGGGTATGGCGAGAAAGCAGGAATGGGGTACTGAAGTTGAATGTTCAGCCATGAACTCATTGAATGGCGGTGCAGGCTAGAAGGGCCGAATGGCCTACTCCTGCACCTATTTTCTATGTTTCTATGTTTCTATGCTTAAGTTCGGCAGAAAGTTCCCGAAATAGTTCAAGAGTCCCAGAAATGAACGCAACTCCGATGTGATGCTGGGCCTGGGCGCATGACGAATTGCCTCCGTTTTGGACTCGGTAGGCCGGATCCTGTCTGCGGCAACCCTCCTGACCAAAAACTTGACCTCTGGGGCCAAAAAAAAACACTTGGAATTCCAGTCGTTGTAGCACCTCCTCCAGGTTGTGGAGGTGTTCCTCGGTGTCTCGACCCATGATAAGGATGTCGTCCTGAAATACGATTATTCCAGGGATGGATTTAAGCAGGCTTTCCATGATCCTTTGAAAGATAGCGGCCGCTGATCAAATGCCAAATGGACACCTATTGTAGACAAACAGCCCCTTGTGCGTGGTGATGGTGGTCAGTAGCTTGGATTCTTCGGCCAGTTTCTGGGTCATGTAGGCTGAAGTGAGGTCCAACTTGGTGAACAGCTTGCCATCTGCCAGTGTGGCAAAAAGATCCTCAGCTCTCGGAAGCGGGTATTGGTCTTGTAGTGACACTCGGTTGATAGTGGCCTTGTAGTCGCCACAGATCCTGACCGAGCCATCCATTTTTAGGACAGCGATGGTGGGGCTTGCCTAGTCGCTGAATTCAACGGGCGAAATTATGCCCTCTCTTAGCAACCTGTCCAACTCACTCTCAATTTTCTCCCGCATCACATACGGCACAGCTTCTGGATTTGTGATGCACTGGTCTGGCATCCGTGATGATGCGTATCACTACTTTGGTACCTTTGAAAGTCCCGACACCAGGTTGAAATAGAGACTCAAATTTCTGTAGGACCTGTGAGCATGAACTTTGCTCCACAGATGAAATGGCGTGCACTTCCCCCCATTTCCAGTTCATCTTGGCTAACCAGCTCCTCCCCAAAAGCGCGGGACCATTTCCCGGGACAATCCAGAGTGGCAGTCGGTTCTCTGATCCATTATGTGTGACCACCAACATTGCACTGCCTAACACTGGGATGATCTCTTTGGTGTACATCCGTAGTTGCGTGTCAATGCGGTCTAGTTTGGGTCTGCTAGCTCTGAGTGGCCATAGTTTCTCGAACTGTTGGACACTCATAAGTGACTGGTTGCCCCTGTGTCCAGCTCCATGCGTACTGGGATGCCATTTAATAGGACTTTCAACATCATAGGTGGCGTTTTGGTATATGAGCTGTGGATGTTTGCCACATGAACCCGCTGGACTTCAGCGTCCATTGCTTTGTCCAACCTGCCTTGCAGACCCCTCTTGTGGTTCATCTGCCTCATAAATTAGCCTCGCTGCGGGCTTCCTGCACATGCTGGCTAACTGTCCACTACAGTTACAAATTCTACAGATAAATTGTTGAAACCTACAGGTTTTTGCAGTATGTCTGCCCTCGCATGAGCTGAGATCGTTGTGAACAAAAGGGCTGTTGCCAGGCATTCCTCTCTGATTGTCTCTTTGATTACTCTTGAGCACTCTGTTAATGCATGTCAATGGCCCCATCCTGGGACGCATTGTCTACCGTGATGGCGTAAATGTCCATTCAACCTGCCATTGTCTCTTTTGAGGACCCACTCTAGAGTCTGTTGCTGCCTGGATGGTGTTGAATTGCCCTTGCCTGTCTGCGGGATTCTGAATCGCGTTTACAGTGTTAACTCGCCATGTTGGAAGCAGAGTTGCGCGCGTATATTATCTTGGTTTCCTCCTCTCCCGCCATGAAGGTCTGAGCCATCAGCACCGCCGCTTCCAAGGTCAAGTCCTTGGCCTCAATTAGCTTTCTGAAAATCCCGGCATGACCAATGCCCTCAATAAAGAAATCCCTTAACATCTCCCCCCTGCAGGCATCTGTGAACTTACAGAGGCTGGCCAAGCGCCGAAGGTCCGCAACGAAGTCTGGTATGCTCGGTCCTTCCCGACGTCGGTGTGTATAGAATCGGTGTCGGGCCATGTGTATACTGCTCGCCGGTTTGAGGTGCTCGCCGATCAATTTGCTGAGCTCTTCAAAAGTTTTGTCCACTGGCTTCTCGGGTGCGAGCAGGTCTTTCATCAGCGCATATGTCTTCAGTCCACAACTGGTCAGTAGATGCACCTTTCACTTGTTAGCCGCCGCATCTCCCAGCCAGTCCTTCGTGACAAAGCTCTGCTGGAGCCTCTCAATGAAATCGTCCCAGTCCTCACCAACGCAGTACCGTTCCTCTGTGCTACCGGTGGCCATTCTCGTGAGTCGTTGATTCCCGTTTCTCGTCACCAAATGTAATGTTCTTACGCACTACTATAAATTCACATGAGGCACATTCTGCAGACAAGGTCACTCTGTGACCTGAACCTTTATTCACAGGACCATGAAGTGACGACCCTGTGTGGGACCTCCCTTTATATACCTGGATGACCAGGTGAGGAGTGTCTCCCACAAGTTCACCCCCTGTGGTCAAGGTGTGCATTTCTTAGGTGTATACAGTATGCAGTGTTGTTATGAAGGTTACAGTTACATGAAGGTTACATACATGATAAAGTGGATATATGATCAGTAATTCCCCTCATGACCAAATAGGACACCAAGGCTGTGAACTGTCTGGTTTAATCTCAGACAGTGACCAGGGAGAGGGATGGAGTCCATGATGAAGATATTGCCGCAGGCTGCCATTGCTGGTGATTTTCTGGCTATGACTGGATAGATAAGAATGGAACCAGGCGAGGACAGTCCCATCCAACTTGATGACGGAGGAGAGGCAAATAACAGAGTTCAGAATTCCAGCAGTTTGCAGAACATCTTGGAGGAGAAATTCGGAAGCTTAGCGCCTCCCGTTAGGACCGGGGGAGGCGGCAATGGGGCGCTAGGGGGTTAGCGACCTGGCGCGCCGAATGCAGTGACGCCCGTGAACTTCAGTGCCGATTTAGCGCTGGCACTAACTTCTAGCACCGATGTTATCGTCCCGAATGTAAAATTGACTCTCACATTTTAGAGCCGGGCATCAATAACAGCAGGAAGAGGAGGCACTATGCATCTGGATGGCCGCTGTAGGATCAGTATTTAAAGGAATGAACCTCCGATTTATTTTTATTCGCCAATCAATGCTGCTTTGTCAGGTTCACATAGCAAAACAGCTGTTTTCAGTGAGTTCAGCGTTTTACTTTCAGGAGTGTTTTGCCTCCTAAATATTTGTCACTTTCATTGTGCTCAGATTTCAAAGTCCTACACTTGCATACCTTACTGGGGCCTGTACTGGCACTCAACCTCGCCCTCCAGCATCAATGTCAAAGGCAGCGGAGGCAGAGAGAAAGATTGCAAAATGTGGCCAGAGGGAGGAGGACCAACAGAGCTCTCAACAGGAGGCCTTACCCTCACAGGGTATTCCCGGAGCACTTCTCCTACATCAATTTAACTGAGGAGCAGTGTGTTAGAAGGCTCCGCTTCACCAAGGATGTGGTCACAGGGCTCTGCCATCTCCTGCAGCCAGACATCCGAGCCTCAGATTAAGGTGAGGATGGCTCTCTCAGTGACTGTCAAGGTCACTGTCCCTCTTAATTTCAACATCAGCGGATCCTTCCAGTCTGCAACAGGAGTCATATCTAAGATATAGGAGTTCACCATCCATTGCTGTCAGAGGTGACAGAGGCCCTCTACAGAAGGAAAAGGGACTACATTTCCCTCCCCATCAACAGACAGAAGCAGCACGAGCGTGCATGTGGCTTTACCAAGATAGCGGACTTCCCCATGGAGCAGAGCGCCATTGACTGTACCCACATCACTTTGCAGGCACTGCATAACAATCCTGAGGTATTCCAAAATCGCAAAGGCGACCACTCACTTAATGTGCAGTTGGTGTGCGACCACAGACAGCGAATCCTCACCGTCAATGCCTGCTATACTAGCAGCAGCCACAATGCTTTCATCCTGCTCCAGACTGGTGTACCAGCACTCATCCAACCACGACATCATGCTCACGGCTGGCTGGTGAGAGACAAGATCTATCTACTCTTCACCTGGCTCATGACTCCCCTCCACCACCCAGGCACTCCTGCCCAGCAGTCATAATGAGAGCCATGCTACCACCAGGAACATAATTGAGCAGACCATAGGAGTGCTCAAACAATGGTTCTGCTGCCTTGACCACTTGGGAGGAGCCTTCCAGCACTCAGCTGAGCGGGTATCCCTTTTCGTCGTGGTTTGCTGCATGCCGCACAACTTGGCCAACATGAGGGCCCAACCATTGCCACCAGGCAAAGGTGCACCACCTCAGGAGGAGGGAGAGGGTGAAGAGGAGGAGGAGGAGGATGAGGTTCGAGGATGAGGAACAGCAGTAAGGGAGGAGGCAGCCATTCAATCAGCCTTCTGGAAGAGCGGTCCGTGACCACCTCATCAGACTGTGGTGCCAATAAATTCGACCCTACATCCCGGTTGCTCACCACTTCCCCATCATGCCAAGCATTTTGCAAGTGCAAAGCTGAAATGATAGACAGCATCAAATCTGTAAAATTCCATTAATAAATTTATCAAAATTCAGTAAAGACATATATACAACAACAACATGAACTAATCACCCTTGTGCAAAACTTTACTTCACCTCTTTGCAGTGCCTTTTCCTAATCTACTTCTCCTATGTAGTGTCTCCCCAGTGGCTGCAGTCGGGCTGGTGGAAGGCTGCTGTGTGTCAGTGCCAGAGACTAAAGATGGCCTTACTGGATGCCCTCAACCAGCTCTGGGCCTGGAAGGCCTGGCTGTATACTGCACCACCTCATGCTGTGCGGCAGCAGTCTGGGCTGGCTGGATAACAGTCAGTGACAAGGGCAATGGCGGAGTGGTAGTGGTGGGATCAGGAATGCTGTCATCCTGAGGGAGGAGAGCAGATTCCTGCTCGACTGACAAACCGGCACTCCCCCTGGGCAATATCTCAGTATCCCTACCAATCTGCTGGAGCACAGATTGCTGGCCTGCTGCAACACCGTGATATCCCTGGTGGACTGTGGTGGACCCAACCATGATGGCAACAGTCAGAGTTTGCGTAGCATCAAGCTGAGACTGCATGGAAGCAATGTGAGACTCGATGCCACCAACCATTGACTGCATGTCAGCACTAAGATGTTGAGTCACTTCAGCTTGTACTGCAATGGAAGCTGCCACAGCACACATGACATGTGTCATGTGGTCTGGGTCCCCACGGTCTTTCTGGGAGTCCACCATCCTTAGCAGAGTGGAAATGATGGGCTCCATGATATGCGCAGAGTTCTAGGCAATGTTGGAGGTGAACTCCTCCACGCTCCTTATCATTGCTGAGGGGCTCTCGGGCACAGTTGCCAATGCACCTATGATCTCCGTGTGCATGGTCATCAGTCTACTTCTGAACGCTTCTCCATCAAGTTCCTCATCCGAGTCCTGTGCAGCAGAACTCGCACGCAAACTCACCCTCTGGGGAGCAGTCTCCTGTGCTACCCTTTCCCCTTGGTCTTACTGCATTACGCTTGTCCCCGAGACATCATCCAGTGCAGACTCCACTTCTAAATTTGCCTCTAAAGATCGCAAGTTTCTGAGCTGGTGCCTGCAGGTGAGAAATGCTTTATTCCTCCTCCTCTTCTTCCGCCTCACTCTCATTGGGAGCTTTAGGGACAGGCTGGCTATCTAGTTGCTGATTACCTGAAAGCATAAAGGCACAAGACTCATGCTAAGTTCAGGGCATGGGGATAGAAATGGAGCAAGGAATATAGACAGTATCAGGAGCTGGAAAATGGGAAAGTCTTGTGAGGGGGAAGTGGGATTCGAGGAGAGGGGATGAACATACCCTTGTTGCCCTCAAGAAAGTCGACATTGCCGACGGCCACAGCACCCACCACCTGTTGCCCAATGACTCTCAGCACTCGCTCCTCCAGGTTTGTAAGGTGCTGGATGTCCTTATTAGCTCCGCCTGTTCTTTGCTGCTCCCTCCTATTGTGGGCCATCTTGGCCTGCAAGAGAAAAGAAAGTGTGAGAGTGCAACTAGTTGAATAGCTTTGATTGTAGACATGGCGTGAGATGTGGATGTGAGTTTTAGTTGGTGGAGATGCTTGGTGGGTGAGTGGTGGGGATGTGGTGGTTTGTACAGTGTGTACAGACTGAGGTTCAGATGCTGGTATGTAGGACCTATTGAAGCATGTACTCACCCTGACCACCCAATTTCAGTCGTTTAATTTTTTGCAGCACTGTGTGAGGCTCCTGATGACCACAATGCTGGCCAAGACCTCCTGGGCCACTTCCCTCCATATTGCCCCGAAAATATTGAGGAACGATAAACAATAAGAAGCTATACGGCCCGAAATTGCCCAACACCCAAAACGAGGTGCACCTACTGGTTTCGATGTGTTCTGGCTGTCCCACTAACCGTCGAAATTCAGCACTTCGGAGATTTTTTTGGAGTGAGGCGGAAGTGCCCTTATCATGGGGACGGAAGTGGGCCCGGGTGGAGTGGCCGTTACTAGCGGGGCGGATGTGGGGGGAGACGGCGGAGCCAAGGCTGTAAGTCATCAGCGCCGTGCTGATGACATCATTGCGCTGGAGTGTCACAACATCTTTCCCCTTCAGTTAAAGGGGAGGGCTGCTCGGAACTCTGCAGCCTCTTGAGTGGCAAACACTGGGCCACCAGGGAGGGTTTTGGCCGGATGGGCCAGTTGCCTGTGACCATAATTTTCTGGCCAATCTGGCAGTCGGCCGACAAAGAAAATAACCATGCCGGCCGCGGCAGTGCGCCTCCCCTTTAAGGGCAGCCGCGCCACCCAGCCACAGAGAGTGTACCGACAGCAAAAGCTGTCGGGGGTTCCGATCGGTGGCAAGACTGCTTCTGTGGGGCAATTCCAGGAACGGGGCAATTTTCGGAGGGGCAATTTCACGAAGGTGTTGTCGCCAGTGGGTAAGCGGTTGGCATGTGCACGTGGCGGCGAGAAAACGGGAAGAACAGTCAAGGACATACTCCAAAACCGAGGAAGGGCAATTTGCAAAATGGCAGTCCCTCCGCGGAGGGTCGGCGGCCATTCTGCGCCAGCCCATGCCCTCCGCTTTCAGGCAGCCAGAGGTATTATCGGATGGGGCAATTTCAGCCTCATAGTCTCATACAAGCCACTCATCTACATTGTGCTTCACAAACTTGATTCCATTATTACTGCTCAATAAATAGCCGTAAATGTATCTTTCTTCAAGAAATAATTAGCATTTCCAGCATCTCAATATATCAAGCAGTCTGAAAATTATGTTGATTTTACTGGTTCTGAGCCAGGTGATGCAGCCATCAATATCCAGGATCAAGCATCATATAGTTCCTCCATTAAAGGAACAGGAGATTTTTAGTTTGTTCATTTCTTTAAGAACGTTTGGTTATTTCATTTACAAAGTGGTATGCTATTCGCCTATCCTAAAGGAGGGGGAAGGACAGTAGAGCGGGAGCTGGAAGTGTTTGTCATTAAGCAGTTCCACGCTTGCATTGTGTAACTTTTAAGAATGAAGGAATATTCCTGCAAATGCATAGGCCTCGAGTTTCTGCTGTGGTCGCCCAAAATTGTCCAAACCATTGCAAAAATTCACGGAATTTGAAGCGCAAGTTATGTCCAGCACAAATCGAGTTTCCATGATTTTTTGCACAGGTTTAAAAACATTGTGCAAGAAGTAAACCATGCTCACAATACTGGCCCCTCCCCAGATCGAATTAATCACTAAGGTGAGTTTCCGCTAATTAAACCCATTTGTGGGCCTTTGAGGAGGCTCTTAAAATTAAGGACCAAGGGCCCCGAGTTTGGTCAAACCTAAGTTCCGCCCATATACCATAAAAGGCTGCTAAGATCCTGACGGTACTTTGGGCGACAATTTGGTCGAAAAATGTGGAAAAAACTGCCCGGCAGAAAAAAAGGGCCTTGCACGCTGATTCTGGGCAGCAGCAGGCTGTAGGTCGCATTCTGGGCGGCAAATGCGATCCTTGGCAAAGTAACGCTGAGGATAGAATCAGAGGCCCAGGGCGGGGGGGACAGGACTAATAAAACATTTTCAATACATGAAAAAAAACTACTACAAATCCTTCAGAAGACCCCATCCACCCAAATCGCTGCAAAAGAAATGAAGAAAACAAGTGCACTAACCTTTTTTTGCAGGTCTTCATACCTACCGTTCAGTTAAGTCCTGCATCCACATGGCGGTCTCTTCTGCTGCTGAAGCGGAAGACCAATCTGGGGACTCAGCGGGCAGGAGGACTTTTGTCGGTGTTGTACACCAGCAGACACCAGCGGATGCTCCCCAGTGGTCTTCTCTCCCTGCCAGTGTGAGAACTTGACCAAACTTGCTCGGAGGGGAGAGCGCCCAGAAAACATGGAGACGGCCGAGAAAACTCGGCAGCAGCCGACGGTAAGTCGACCAAACTCAGGCCCCTGGTGTTTCTGTTCAGATGCGCTTTTTTTTTTGGTGCAATTCTCCAAAAATTGGTGTAACCGGTGTAAAAGATCACGGAATTTTAAGCGCAAATTATGTTCAGCGCAACTCGAGTATCCATAATCTTTTGTGCTAGTTTTAAAAAATAGCATGTTAGAAGCAACCCCACCCACAAAACTGGCCACGCCCCCAGGATAAATTATCACCATTGGGAGTTCCGCTAATTGCACTCATTTGTGGGCCTTTGAGGAGGCTCCAAAAATTAAGCTGGTTCTTTTGGCGCATGGATACTAAGAGGAATGTTTCAAAAGGTTCTGAATATCATTTTTTTAAATTTACTAAGAAACTGACTAATGTACCCCAATATAACTAGCAAATGTTCTGTATATTTTTTTTAAGTCACTATATTTATATTCAGGTTACTCACAGATGGTGGACCAGACACTCTAATTATCTCAACTCTATGATCTAAAATGCTGCTCGATTGTTCTGGTTCATGGAAGATTTTACGTCTGACAATATGTAAATGAGTTTGAGCAGCAGCTTGAGCAAAAAATTAAATTCCGAAAAATAGCACAATGTGCCTTCGGATTACCGATTGGGCCCAAAGTGGAACTTTACAAATGTTTGTTGATAAAGACAAACATGACAATGTGCATATCATATTAAATATTAACTATATGCATCAAATTACCACTGTTCAGCACTATCCAAGCAACAGTCAGCATGTAATACAGATTTTTACTTGCTTTCCATTTCCACAAAATAGAATGGTCTATTCCAAACACAGAACACTTGCAAGATACCCTTCTTCTATCAGTTGCTAGATCTGGATCAAAGGAAAATCACTGCTATGAAATGATTACATTCTGAAAAAGGCAGGAATTATTATTGTTTATGCAAAGTTAATTTAACAACACAGAGCTAACAAAGCTCCTTTTGCAAACTTAACTTTACCGTGAAATATGTGCACTGAAAAGCATGTACTGCTAAATTAATTTGGTTTCTCCCTGTTCTCAACAGCTAGCAGCCAATGGCCACAAGACTGGTTTCAGCCCTTCCAATGAGAGCTCCTGGGAACTTTTTGTGCATTGAACCAATAATTCATTTGTAGACATTTTTTGTTCTTTTTAGTTGACAGCCTAACTTCTTTCGGCAATGGCAATGTATTTTTTGAACATGAATCACAGGATTTCTATGATCTCTTATCACAGACACGGGATATTGAAGCAAATTACATTTTATAGCCATTCAGCAGCTCAGGTAAAATCCACTGCTCTCAGTGGGGTTAATTCTATACCATTCTGGCACATAAACAGACATTAAAGTGAACAATATCAATCACAAGTAATACAGTGGCCACCACCACCATCCAACATGCAATCAGAAATCAGAGGAAGCTTTAAAGAAATGTATTTGTCCACTTTCAGTTTAATATCACCAGAGGTGAATTATACTTTTGTTCAACTCCACCATTTATATAGGCCCGGATTTCGCATTAAGAATAACGTTGAGACTATCAGTGCTCAGTGTTCCGGTGACTGCACGTGCGTAGTTAAACACATAAATCAGAAAATTTGTGTCCAAGTTGCCCTGCTCCACCAGAAGCTGCGCTATACCGGAATCTCGCGAACAGACTCGACATTGAAACACAAGAAAGGGTGTGATGTTGCTGTACTTACGTGATATATACCTGCTAAACTCACCAGAAAAAGTTGGGGCTTTTCCATTAAAGTTTAAGTAATTTTTTAAAAGGCGTGATAAGTCTTAATTACTGCCAAACAACCTCTCTGGCTCTGAACATTAACTTACAAATGTGGTGTTACATACCTTCTGTTAAGTCCTGACTCTAATGTATTAACTTACACGAGACACATGCTGAAGTCAAGGTCACTCAGGACCTGCATGTTTAATTCACAGCTCTCCAGTGCTGCACTTGCCTGAGACCTCCCTTTATATACCTCAGTGGGACAGGTATGGAGTGTCTCCTGCAAGTGCACCCCTGGTGCTTATTGTTACAGGTCTTATCCAGTTACAGTCATGTATAGCATGGTAAGATATGGTTATATACAGTAATGTGAGATACATGACATCACCCTCCCCCAAGGTCTTATTGCCTTTATAGATTCAGTCTCTCAGGTGGTCTGCGCTCACGCGTGGAGCGTCTTAGTTGTGGTTCAGTTGTTTGCCTTGGTGCCTGTTTTTCGTTCAGTGTGATTGCTGGTATCTCGCCTGGGCTGTCTGTTTCATTTGGTGTGATTGCTGCTATCTTGCCTGGGCTATCTGTTGAGACTGCCCTTTCCTCAGGTTGTTCTCTCTGTCTGTCCACCAGGTGTGGTGTGAGTTCCACATTGTAGTCTGCCTCTGGTTCTTCAGTGTTATCAGTGAATCTACTTTTTACTTGGTCTACATGCCACCGGCAGGTTTGGCCATTGTCCATTTGTACAACCAGTAGCCTGTTTCCCTCTTTGCCTGTTACTGTCCCTGCAAGCCATTTGGGACCCAGGCCATAGTTTAGCACAAACACTTTGTCCCCTATCTCATTCCTCCTCCCCCTCGAATTTCGGTCATGGTACTCAGTTAGCTTTTGACGCTTAGCCTCAACAATTTCATGCATGTCTGGAAGGATTAATGAGAGCCTGGTCTTTAAGGTTCATTTCATCAATAGTTGCACGGGGGGAACCCCAGTCAACGAATGCGGACGAGATCTGTATGCCAGCAGCAGTCGCGACAGGCGGCTCTGCAGCATGGGACCTTGGATTCTGAGCATGCCTTGTTTAATGATCTGCACTACTCGCTCCGCCTGGCCTTTGGAGGCCAGCTTGAAAGGTGCCATCTTAACATGATTTATACTGTGGTCAACTATAAAATCGTGAAATTCTGCGCTGGTGAAGCACGGACCATTATCACTGACCAATATGTCAGGAATGTCATGCGTTGCAAACATGGTTCTAAGGCTCTCCACAGTGGTGGAGGTGGTGCTCGAGTTTAAAATGGTGCACTCAATCCATTTTGAAAATGCATCAATGACTACGAGGAACATTTTGCCCATGAATGGGCCCGCATAGTCTACATGCACCCACGACCACGGTTTGGTGGGCCAGAGGCTTAGGGGGGCCTCCCTGGGGGCATTACTGAGTTGAGCACAAATGGTGCGCCGATGGACGCAGAGCTCCAAGTCTGCATCAATGCCAGGCCACCAGACATGAGATCTGGCTATGGCCTTCATAAGGACGATCCCTGTGTGCTCGCGATGGAGCTCCCGGACAAACGCCTCCCTGCCTCGTAAGGGCATAACCACTCAGCTGCCCCACATCAGGCAGTCTGCCTGTAGTGAGAGTTCATGCATGCGCCTATGGAAGGGTTTGACCTCCTCGGGGCAGGCATCGCGAGCCTCTGCCCAATCACCGGTTAAAACGCATCTTTTAACTAGAGATAACATGGAGTCACTGGTCGTCCAGGCTCTGATTTGGCGAGCCGTCATGGGCGAACCTGTGGATTCAAAGGTATTGTTGCCATGATCATCTCACAGTCCTGTTCGTCGGACCGTTCTGTGGTCGCCAGGGGTAGCCTGCTAAGCATGTCAGCACAGTTGTCTGTGTCTGGTCTGTGCCTTATCGTGTAGTCATAAGCCACCAGCATGAGTGCCCACCGCTGAATGCGCGCCGAGGCGTTGGTGTTGATTGCCTTGCACTCGGATAGTAGGGACGTGAGGGGTTTCTAATGCAAAGGTATTGGTGCATCTTTTTGACACCATACACGCACGCAAGTGCCTCCTTCTCAACCATACGTACCCGTGCTCCACCCGCGAAAGTGACCTGGAGGCATAAGCAACGGGCTGCAATTTACCCGTATCATTGACGTGCTGTAAAACGCACCCGACTCTGTACGCTGATGCATCACACGTAAGGACTAACGTTTTACCTGGGTCAAAAAAGGCTAAAACACTCTTGGAACATAGAAGGTTGCGTGCCTTATTGAAGGCGCATTCTTGGGCGTCCCCCCAAAACCAATCACACCCCTTTCTGAGTAGCACGTGGAGAGGCTCCAACAACGTGCTCAAGTTCTGCATAAAGTTCCCAAAGTAATTGAGTAGCCCGAGAAAGGCGCGCAGATCCGAGACATTCTGGGGCCTGGGTGCCAGGCGAATCGCTTTGGTTTTGGATTCAGTTGGGTGGATTCCACCAGCGGCAATCCTTCTGCCCAAAAATTCAACCTCAGGCGCGAGAAACAGACACTTGGATTTCTTAACTCTTTGGCCTACCCGATCCAATCGACTTAGTATTTCCTCAAGATTGCGGAGATGAGAGTCGGTGTCCCTGCCCGTGATGAGTATGTCATCTTGAAACACAACCGTCCCCGGGATGGACTTGAGCAGACTCTCCATGTTGCGCTGGAATATAGCAGCTGCCGACTTGATGCCAAATGGGCATCGATTGTACACAAAAAGGCCTCGATGTGTGTTGATGGTGGTGAGTAGCTTAGACTCTTCGATCAGTTCTTGCGTCATATACGCAGATGTGAGGTCAAGTTTCGAGAAAAGTTTTCCTCCAGTCAACGTGGAAAATAGATCCTCCGCTCTGGGCAGTGTGTATTGGTCCTGTAGGGAGACTCTGTTTATGGTAGACTTGTAATCCCCACAGATTCGCACAGATCCATCAGGCTTCATGACGGGGACGATGGGGCTTGCCCAGTTGCTGAATTCCACGGGAGAAATTATGCCTTCCTGCAGAAGCCCATCCAGTTCGTTTTCAATCTTTTCCCTCATCACATAAGGCACAGCTCTAGCCTTGTGATGGACCGGTCTGGCATTCTGTGTGATGTAGATTCTAACTTTAGCTCCTTTGAAGGTGCCCACACCTGGCTGAAAGAGATGTTCAAAACAGCTTAGAACTGTTGAGCAGGAGGTCCGTTCCTCTGATGACATGGCTTGAACATCATCCCATTTTCAATTAAGTTCTGCTAGCCAGCTTCTCTCCAACAGGGCTGGGAGATCCCCGGGGACAATCCACAGGGAAAGTCGGTTCACCATCCCTTTGTGTGTGACCGAGAGCATGGTGCTGCCAAGGACTGGGATTATTTCTTTAGTATCGGTCCTTAGTTTGGTGTCGATCTTTGTGAGTTTTGGTCTGTTGCTTTTGTGCGGCCACAACTGTCCAAATTGTTGAACGCTCGTGAGGGATTGACTGGCCCCCGTGTCCAGTTCCATGTTGACGGGTATCCCATTGAGTAGAACCCTCATCATAATTGGAGGCACCTTGGTGTAAGAACAGTGGACATTGACCGTGTTAACCCGCTGTACCTCGGCGTCCCGTGCACTGTTCCAACCGTCTTCTGGTCCGCTTTCTGACCCTTCCGATTCGTATACCAGCCGAGCTGCTGTTTTTCTGCACATGTGAGCCAGATGCCCTGTGTAGTTGCAGTTTCTGCAAATGACATGCTGAAATCAACACACCCTGGTTGAGTGCCTTCCCCCACATCTCCCACACAGACCATTTCCATTGTTTCCGAAGGATGAGCTGCGTCTGGCTGATCTCCCTTGAGCTTCTCTCAATCTGTTGTTGATTGCTCGCATTGTGGGTTGATGAGGTATGATCGGCCGTTCATGTGACCCTTGATTTTGATGGCTTCTGGCACGACTGTCTGCTGTTGAAGGCCTGCTCTCCTGTCTTTGTCTGTGTGTGGAGGTAGCGGTTTGTTTCACAATGTGAACCCCTTGTTCCGATGCCTCGTTGGTTGTCGTACCCGAAGTATAGATCAGCCTCGTTTCTTCTTCGCCTGCCAAGAACATCTGTGCGACCAGTGCTGCTGCCTCTGGAGTCAAGTTCTTAGTCTCTATAAGCTTTTGGAATATGCCTGCGTGGCCTATTCCTTCAATAAAAAAGTCTCTCAGTACTTCTCTCCTTAGTTCATCGAAGAACTCACATGAACTAGCCAGCCTCCGAAGTTCCGCCACGAAGTTGGGTATGCTTTGACCCACATAGCATCTGTAGTTGTAGAACCTGTGTCTGGCCATGTGTAGGCTGCTTGCTGGCTTCAGGTGGTCTCTCACCAGGGTGTTCAACTCCTCAAATGACTTGCTTGCTGGTTTCTCAGGTGCCAGCAGGTCTTTCATTAAAGCGTATGTTTTCGAGCCTCAGTTGGTCAAGAGATGGGCTCTTCTCTCGTCTGCCTTATCGTCGCCCAGCCAGTCTTTGGTCACAAAGCTTTGCTGGAGCCTTTCTATAAAGTCATCCCAATTGTCTACAGCATTGTATTTCTCATCTGAGCTGTTGGTAGCCATTCTGTGGATTCTGTGATCCCGTAACTCGTCGCCACTGTTAAGTCCTTTCTCTAATGTACTGACTTACACGAGACACATGCTGAAGTCAAGTTCACTCAGGACCTGCACCTTTAATTCACAGCTCTCCAGTGCTGCACTTGCCTGAGACCTCCCTTTATATACCTCAGTGGGACAGGTCTCCTGCAAGTGCACCCCTGGTGGTAAGGTATGCTTATAGTTACAGGTCATATCCAGTTACAGTCTTGTATAGCATCGTAAGATACGGTTATATACAGTAATGTGAGATACATGACATCTTCAGATTTTAATTATTGATAGTGATTTAAAAAATAAACAAATACAAATTTAATTTTTTTTAAATTTTTCTTTCCATCTTTTTTTAATCTCTCTCCTTAATGCAAGCATTCTTTCTCTCTCCTTAACTTTAGCGTTCTTTCTCTCTCCTTAATCCTTTCTCTCTCCTTAATCCTTTCTCTCTCTATCCTAACGTTCTTTCTCTCTCCTTAATCCTAGCGTTCTTTCTCTCTCCTTAATCCTTTCTCTCGCTATCCTAACGTTCTTTCTCTCTCCTTAATCCTTTCTCTCTCCTTAATCCTCGCGTTCTTTCTCTCTCCTTAATCCTAGTGTTCTTTCTCTCTCCTTATTTTGCTTTCTGTACATGATTTGACAATGAATTAACTATTCCCTTCCTGGTTCAGACTCTGAGCACCTCATTAGGAATTCTTCAATCTGATTGATTAAGGAGATACACAGTTATTTGCCCTGTTCAGACAGACCTCCACCCTCTAAACCCATTTCACCTGAAAGCTACACTTGTTCTTGACTCCCTGGGGCCAATTTTAAGTGCCCTGTGCGGTATAACTGGGGTGGTAGTGGCCTGAAAATGGACTTGGGTCACTTACTGACCCAGTTACTTTGGTATTCTGGATGCTACCATTTTGGGTAGAACCTTGAGATGGATAGTTTCAGGCTACCTGTAAAAGAACATACCTAGGACCCTGATTGCAATCGTGAAGTACAAATGGATGAAGCAGGTGCTGCATTGTGCTGCCCATTTATACTAGCATTGAGCAGCATAATCAGCTGTTCTTAAAGAGATTACTGGAGGCTGCTCGGAAAAGTAACAGAGGTTTTTTTTACTTTATTTTTTGAGGGCCTGGAGAAACAGGAAGATTCCTTCTGGGCTCATGAAAAGCTCTGACCTGCTGGACCTTGCAAGGCCCACTGCCTCCCCCAAGGCTCTGACTGTCTGCTGGCCATGCACACAGGAGCTGTCCAATTTCCCTCCAGTTTGGGCGCTCATAGCTCACTGGCTGCTTGTAAATGAGACCTGGGCCTTAAGCCGATAATAATAAACAGTGGGTGCATTCTAACCGCTAACCACCCATTATGAGTCTCAAATTAAAATGAGCCTCACTGTGTTTAATGCTATAGAAGATTAACTAGTAGACTTTAAATTCAGGGAACATTGTGCTTTTATAAAAAAACAATTCATTCGCTCAGAGGCAGGCCATTGGGTAAACAAGAGACATTTTGATTTATTAACAAAAATGTTGTTTTGCTTTGACACATCTTCAATGTTACCTCCAGATTCAAACAGTGGCAGTAGCCTTACTTACTAACCATAACCGTTTAAAGTTTTTAAACGCATGTGTCAGCTTGCTGGTATTAGAAAAATCCTCCTTTCTTATTGGCATTGAAGGTTGTCAGTTTGTTACAATCAGATCAGCTGCAGGATAGAACTGGAATCTATTGGAATCAATCAAAAAAGTTGGATCATGGAATGGAAGGCTGTTGGAACCAATTAATTGGAGTTACTTTCTCGTTATTGGTTGAATACAAATTTGAGTAGGAACACCTTTCAGATGAGCTGATGGCTTCTGAGAGTAGCATGTTTACAGTTGTTTTAATTTAACAACATTTCCAAAGATGTTATGACACAAAAAAGCTGATAAATGCAGCTATTAAAATGGCATTACACTGCAACTTTAACACCAGTGCCAAGCAGAAATCACCATACTAAATTTATAGAATAAATATGACCTTAATTTCATACCCATTACGTAACCTGTGAAAACACAACCTTATATATTTAAGCAAAGATAAGGAGAATAAACTTGCACATAACGTGAAAACGTCAAAGCCTGAGTCAAAGAGGTGAGAGATTAAACATTCACGAAGTAGAAAAATAAGCTGAAAATCGGTAGAAAATACATGTAATGAGCATAAAAATTAAATGAAGTTAGGGGAACAGTCCATGTACTTTTAACCGTATTATACGTTAGCGGAAAGCGCTACTTTTGGCGAACAATCTCATTAAAGTTAAACTATATTAACAATCTGCCGCAAATGCGAACCGTGACAACATATGGTGAAGTCATCGATCTGTTGAATTATTTATATTAAAACTAATGAGCAATTATTCTTTTCAAAACATGTCCAATTGAGATTTCTTTTAGTGGAAAGTGATATTATTGATATTATTCAGGACCAGCAATTGCAAATCCCTGATGCCAAGTCAGTATCTTAGTTACTGTTTGAGGACAGCGACAGACCAGGCCTCGCCTACCGGGCGGCATATGGCAGATAGATCCCAAACCAGCGGCTTTTGTTCATAAATGTTCCACGACGCAATTGCAACATGCATTAAAACCGTTATTAATATATCTAAGTGTTGCGTAAATAATGTTTTAATTTGATAGGTAAGGTGTTAACTAAATTAATATTTCAAAAGTTAAATCATGTATTGCTGTTTGGTGGGAATTTCGGTAGAGCATGCTCATTTCATTTTTTTAGAACTGCCGTATTTTTCTCAAAAGCCCAATTCACAAACTTCACTTTCAGCAATTGGATATCTTAATGTAGCAGCCATACTTAAAAGAACCACGCTAAATTCAGAAAGGCCATGTATTCCCCACCGGATTGTGCCGATGTTATTGATTGACATCCCTCTCCCCAACTCCTGTCTGAGGCTGAACCAGACAGTTCGCAACCTTGGTGTCATATTTGACCCTGAAATGACTTTAGACCACATATCCATAGGCATAACTAAGATCTCCTATTTCCACTTCTGTAACATAGCCAGCCTCTGCCCTTAGTCAGCTCATCCCCTGCTGAAGCACTCATCCATGCCTTTGTTACCTCTAGACTTGTCTATTCCAACACACTTCTGGCTGGCCTCCCAGATTCCACCCTATGTAAACGAGAGGTGATCCAAAGCTCAGCTGCCCATGTCCTAACTCGCACCAAGTCCCGCTCACCAATCACCCCTGTGCTCGCTGACCTACATTGGCTCCTGGTTAAGCAACGCCTCAATTTCAAAATTCTCATCCGTGTGTTCAAATCCCTCCATGGCCCTTCCTAGCTCTGTAATCTCCTCCAGCCCCACAACCCACACCCCCTGATGTGGTTTAATAATAAATACCACAAGACGTCTGTGAAAAGTCAGAGTTGTTTATTTACTTGTAAGGAAGATTTGGATATCTCTTATCAGCAATTCACTGAGCTCTAAAATCCGATCTCAAAACATTCACTGAGGTGCGAAGCAGTTTAACAGAAAGCAAGTAGGCCTGTACATTCATTGTTCATCTACATGAACTTTTTCGGTCAAAGGTACAGCCATTGGTCAAATCATACAGTTTGGAGAAATTAGGGACTTTACAATTTCTGTTAAGAAGCAACAGCCTAGGATTCCTGTTATTCAACACCTCGCCTAATCACAAGTCTTAGGATAGACCTGGTGATGTGTGTTGCCATGGCCAATTTTAAAACTATTAATGAAGGCTATTGGCTAAAGCAGGCCCAATTCCTACTTCACCCCCACATCCCAAGATGTCTGTGTTCCTCCAAATCTGTCTTCTTGCGCATCCCTGAATATAATCAACAATTGGGGGCATGCCTTCTTTTCCTAGGCCCTAAACTCTGGAATTCCCTGTCTAGCCTATCGGCCTCTCCACCTCGCTTTGCTCCTTCAAGACTCTTCTTAAAACCTACCTCTTTGACCAAGCTTTTGGTCACCTGCCTTAATTTCTCCTTATGCGGCTCAGTGTCAAATTTGTTTTTGTCTCATATTACTCCTGTGAAGCTTTTGGGACGTCTCACTATATTGCAGGCGCTATATAAATACAATTTATTGTTAGCTGACTGTTTTCCTCCGATGCTTATCTCACTGCGAAACCTGATGTCCACGAATCTACATCAAATACAGAACCGGTTTGCTCCTGTTAAATACTTTGGAGCCTGAAGTCGAACTCACATCACGCTGCAAATTCCATACCGTTTTGCCCAGGTCCCAAACACCTCCGCCAATATTGGGCCTGAATGACGCTCGGAGAATTGTACCTCGTGTCACAAAATGTTTCCTATCTAGTCTCCATTACCTTTCAACCTTCCTTTCATTGACTTTATCTGAACTCAATTGTTTGACTGTTAAAAACTTGTTCTTCAGTTATTACCGCGGATGTTCTCTCCTAACAGTAATCTGTTGCTCTTTTATATAGTGTGATGTTGACTTATTACTTTTTTTTATTTTATTTTTGTCTTTGCGTCAGTACTTTTCTCTTATACTGAAGTTATTGCTATGGAAATTAAAATAAACTACAAGGGTAAAAAGTTTAAAAGCACACGATTCCAAGTTATTCTCTGAATCAAACGGTTTATTAGACTGGTTCGGTTAAGATACATTACAACATTTATATCTTGTATCCAAATTTCATACATAAACAAAAGCATTTCTTCCAAGTCATTGTCGGTGTTGTTCAAAATAAATCGACTTGAGTGAAATAAATCCATATTTTAAAAGCAGCTGTAATTTTGTAAGCTAAGATAATATAGTATAATGTAGTACAGACTGTTGCCCAAACTCTCTGTATTTGACCTTTGCTACTGGTGTATGACACTAGTACTTTATTTCAACTTGATTAATGTAAGTACGACAGGGCAGGACAAAGTGCGTCTCCCAGTGACAGGTGCGGTTCCTTTGCAGGCACTACACCTGCTCTTTTATAGCTTAAACTCATTTACTTAGTTTAAATTATTGAGTATATGGCCTCCTATTATTATAAAGTTTATTGACGTACACAGTTACTATATATATATATATATATATATATGAATACAACATAGATTCAATAGTTAAGAGTTACGCATATTATAAACATTTTTAAAAGTTTAGATCAGATCACCGCAGTACCTCAACATATCCATAAAACAACAAATTTGGATCTTTTCTTCTCTAACAAATGCCTCTAATATTTTTGCTTTATTTATTTCGAACATTAAATTATCTGGCTAGGAATTAATTGGAACAAAACTTCCTTTAAATGAGCACCGTAGCCGATTTATATTCCAACAATACAACTACTTTGACTGGATTTATTTTGAGTTTATTCGTCGATGCGGGAAGGTTGAATTCACCATCGCAGACCCCTCCCTGTAATCTGATCTAAACTTTTAAAAATGTTTATAATATGCGTAACTCTTAACTATTGAATCTATGTTGTATTCATATATATATATATATAGTAACTGTGTTACGCAAGGAGAGTCATTCTTTGCAAAACAACAAAATCAAATGAAACATTATAGTGTGATTTACAGGTGCACATTTTATTCAAAAATAAAGTCATTTTTCATTTTACACGAAACAAAGATAAGCAAGTGCACCAAATCCATTTCACTCTCACTATAATATAGGGATTGAGGGCCAAGGGTTGTGTTTACCATACCCTGGAACCTGTTATACCGAAAAAGATGCAACAGTGTTTAGGACGTAACATGAAGACGTCGGAACCTGGTAATCTTCAGTTTAACCAATAAAGGGACAGTCTGTATTTAAATAAATTTTATGTCGACAGTGAGAAGCAGCACAATACTGCTATTACTAAAACATACATTTTAAATATGAAATACAGATCATGGATTGCTCTGCCTCTCTATACTGAGTAACTGATGGCAGATTTCCTATACACACCTCATGTGACTCAGCTGCAATATTTTTAAAGTGCAACAAGCCATCCAGAAATTGGGCGAGCAAATATAAACAATCACCGTTTGGAATGTACAAAAATAAATGATGTTGCACTCTCTACATTGAGGTGACGTTAGAAAAATACAGTTGGTTTTAAAGTTCTTTAAAACAAAGTTTCAGCCTAATTGGTTTCCCGCACCATCGGGACATGTGAGAGATCTGACAAATGTTCTGAGCGTTGGTAGGGAAGCGTGTCTGTCTGTCCCTCCTCCCAGTCACTGGAATGAGAGTGAGGAGAAGATTCTCCATCACTGCGATTAGAAGTTACTTTACTTTCACCTATGGCTGATTTGGAAGGAGAAAGTAACTTCATGCGCCGAGCTGCAGATGATGTATCACCAATACCGTCGGAAATAAACTTTGGAGAGCTCTCGGGAATGTTCGGAGGAGAACATGCGCCGGCTGGGTGTTGTAAACTGCAGCTCGTACGGCAAGTTTTATTGGTGACTACTTTCACATTTGGGCAGTCAGACAACGAACCATCTAGGGTCTGCTTGCCTACATTCTCCAGAAGTTCAGACAATTCTGCTATATAGATCTGTGCCATTTGCAGTGTTTCGTATTTTGACAATTTCTTTTCATTGTCAAAAGCTGGGATTACACTTCGCAGCTCATCAAAAGCGTGATTTAACCCGTGCATCCTTCTTCTTTCGCGTGCATTTGCAGCAAGTCGTCGGTGTTTTGGTGGTTCTGTTGCCTGTTTGCTTGTAGCTTTTGTCTGACCTTTGAGATTGCAAAGGTCACTATCTTTCACTGCAGTCTCTGTGGGCAGTTTCGCGTTTGAAATTATATTGGCCAAATCTCCGTGACCAATTTCCTCATCGTACAAAGCTGCGACATTTCCTCCGGGTGAAAAGTAGCTTTGATATGATGGGCAGGTTGCTTGGAAAGCAGGTGAGAGCCAGACGCGTGGGTCGGTGTTTGTGAGGCGTGCGGCGTTTGCTGGATAATTTTGATTCATCTCATTCGGTTCTGGCGAGTCTTCTACCAGCCACTCTCCCAGAGCAAGTTTTACATTGCGGGACATGGTCGATGAGGACAATTATATCAACTGGTTTTGCACTGATATTCAGCGCTAGGCGTTTATTTATTGTTTTGCAAAGTTGATTTCCTTAAACCCCAGTGGCAGCTATAAATACAGCAAACTCTGCCAGTCATTGGGAAAGCGACCAATCGATGCCTGCGCCTGGCGCGTGCGATGAGCCAATCAGGGCAGCCGGTCAGGCCGGTGGTCAGTGATACGCGCGCAGATCGCGTGCGATAGGCCAATGAGAAGGCGCGGAATCATCTGTTGATGAATAATGAATATCGGATCCGGGCTCGGGTTCCATCCTGAGAGCTGGCACGCGCCGTGCATGGCTGACATTTCACCTCCACCTTTACCAGCAGGCACACGTTCGCGCTAACCTTACAATTCACCAGAAAACACTTAGCTGCAAGGTCAAGCACTGCTCATTTCTCGCACCTCTTACAGTCTGAAATATTGCTTCACACGTTTTTGCCGTATTCCATTTCTGTTTTTTTTGCATAAACATTTACAAAATCGACACTTAATTTCCATATCGTCCTTTGGATTTAACCGAAGTGTTGACATTTCGAATTTCGTTTCGCAAATAGTTTCACATGCACTATCACATTCACATGCAGCTTCAAAATACGGTGGATGGCAAAGGAAATTGTTTTATTTCCCAAATGACAATCATTTTTCAGCAATTGTGCAAGTGTGTAACTTCAATTTTTTTCAGTAATAAATAATAATTGGAGATAAATGGAAGTTACAAAGCCTTCATGTTAATGTTATTGCTGTTATGGACACAATAATCACGATAAAGAAAACATTTTTTCATTGCTGTAAATAATTCAGTGGTGCTCTGCAGGGCCCAGCAGACAAGCCCTTCATTGTTTATTAAATCATCTGTCTGCTTTTCCTCGTTCTTAAAGCTAAGAGAGAGAGAGAGTGAACAGACTAAAAAGAGTTAGGCATCTTATTTATATAGGTTAACGTTTTACAAAAATGCGTGTTTCACGCAGCGATGCTTAATGTTATTTCTATATGTGTATGTGAGAGAGGGAGTAGCGAGAGAAGCGTAGATACGGACTTTAGAAAATTAGCCTACTTAAAATTAATTTCTAAATGCAATTATTTATTTTAGTATGGCTGGATTCACTTATAACACAGGGCAGTATTTATTATACTAATTAATTGTTCCAAGTTAAGATTCTGTAATTTATATTGGAACACACTTTTGACAAATGCTGGCATTGTGAGGATTAAAACTCTCGTTAGCATAGATTAAATAACCCGAGGTGAGATTGCTTTATGGAACCATGCCTCGGACAGTCTCATTGAAGTGGATCTGCTGAAGAGTTCTCTTTATTTATCTCCTTGCTCAAGCCAAAGGTTTCGATGAAATCCAAAGCTTTGTATCACAAATCATTCCTTTCACTTAAGGCTGAAATATCGCCTCACTCGGCACTATCAACGACTTTCAAATGCTATGCCCGCCACATTTTAATCCGTTTGAAAGCAACTATGGGTTTTCATCAAAATTAACAGATGTTTATTTAGCTTAAGACAAATATTAGTTAGTTACATTCTTTGCCATGTTCAACATCCATAATTTTACAGATGTACAGTTGGCTGTACACAGACTTAGTATTCTGATTCAAAATTAATTTTATACCCTGTAGTTATGGTTTGCTCTGTATTGTAGACACAAAGATACTGCATTGTAGCTGTTTAACAACTTGTGTGAGGAAAATAATCTAATGCTGCAACTTATTGCAAGATACTGAATAGTCTAAATATAGTTCAGTCCTGCAAGTATGTTTTATACACATTATTACAACCAAGAGAGTTGACCATGTTTAATTATATAAAAGTTGGGTAGCTTTGGTTTTTGAGTGGTCAAATCTGTTAAACAAAAATGAGCAAGTATTTATTATTCAAAATTGTCATCAAGAATCTTCTTTCAACTTACTTTAAAGGCTAAGTTTTTCAATTTGAAAACTTAAAGGTGCTCATATTTAAAAGAGTCATATTTAGCTATTTAATCAAAGCTTAATTCAACATTTACTTGATTTAATGATCTATTTCAATCTCCAATTAACATAGTTCTATTAAAAGGTTTAATTGAACAAAATCAGGGAGACAAATTTTAATCAATAAATTATTGATATGAAAACATTGTGACCTAGAATAAAATTGATCTCAAAGAATTTAATACACAACAGACCAAACCTATGTTCTACTATTTGTATTCTGCTGTGTTAGTAGTGGAATTGAATCTTCCTTTAAAACTAAATGTCCTTAGGACAACACTTTTTTTCAACTAAACATGTACTTTATTTGACAATCAAGCGCTTTCTAGTTTTACTGAAAACTGAAGAATTCAAAATCCAAGTGATATAAACAAGCATTTAGCAATATGTACACAAACTGACAAACTAAACTCTTGCCATTTTATATATTTTGCTTTCACTAAACTGCAGTTGATTACACAATCATAAAAAATGATGGTTAACCATTTACCTAACTCATAATGTTGCATAAAAATGTTCCTATAGTGCATGTATACACCTGGTGCCATGACTGTACAATAGTCTGTACTTTATTAGATATTTACATACAACATGTTAAAAGTGTTACTGACCTGGCCACAGGCTGAATCATATCTTACTTCTTTCAAAGAAAACTTTCAGCAAACATTTTTGTATTTGTAAAACAAAATGATAATTAATATAAAAGGAAGTTACAGTAATAAGATTAGGACATTTTTAGTGCAAAATCCACAAGCAAGAATCTATTTTTGATCTTTTAGAAGGGTTGCGGGAAATATGTTTACAGACAATAGCATTAGACCCTCAATTAGTTCCTGATCTAATTTAAAAATGTTGCCAGTATATTAATTGAAATGTAATACTGTGAAGACCTTATATGCAAATATATTTATACGTACTAAATGATAAACTTGTACACTTCCACATAACTTAACATAATTACAGTAAACTCCCGAACAATATCTGTTTAATTCTACCATGTCTAAACAAGCCAGAATTCTAATGCACCAAATCATTTTCTAAGAATTCCTGTGACATATCATTCTTGATCCAAGGAAACTTAAATACAAAATCCATTATAAGTAGAACACTTTGCAAAGTTATTCTTTTTTTAATCACTTAATGCAATAATTATTCAGAGAATAATGAATCTCTGGAAGTGATTACAAGTCAATAACCTCATTGCATGATTCAAATTATGTCAAAATTTATGAGAAAAAAACAAAGCTCTCTAGATCTTTAACCATCATCTGAATATCTAAAGCATTTATCCTCAAAACTCATTCAGAATATATATAATACTTTATAATATATATTTTAATTCTACCTGAGTAGTTTTATTCAATTGAAGGTTTATTTTTCTGGATATTTGTGTGGGTCACAATGTATGCCAGTGCCCATTGGGCCGGAGTTTGTTCATTGGACATACACTTGCCCATCAACATTCTATGGACTTTTGCACTGGAAGGCTGTGATTTAGGCAAAACTGCAAGATCAGTGCGGCTGGCATTGGTGGCATGTGGGGAACGTGCTCCTGGCTTTATCCCGCCCTCTCAACACAATTTTCCCTTGATTGGGCTTGTTAAGCTCAAGTTTTCCGGCCAATTAACAGAACGCGGTTCTGATGTCATCACCTGATGATCCATCTTCAGCCAGTTTCCTTAAAGGGACCATGGCCAACTTTGTTTTGGACATTTGTGCTGTCACTGTTCTACAGCATCGAGGTGCTGCAAACACTGACAAGCACTGCACAAAGGTGCACGGTTGCACCCAAGCTCCCCATGACTCCCTCCAGATACTTATGGAGGGAGTCACAGCACACAGGGAGGTTCTTTTCCCTTCCAATGGATGGAAGATACCTCCCCGGGGCACCAACACAGTCTGGGCACAAGCAGGACCTGGCTCTAGTGGCACAAACCTTTCAATGATCTCAGTAGATCACTAAACGTTACTGCAAAGCCACACTTAACCTCATCCTGCTGTGCCACTCATCATATCCCCAAGACTCTTCTTTCCCTTACTCACACCAACTGATCTTTCACCTTCACCCATCCCTCGTTCTTTCTTTATCTACATTTCCCCATCTCACTATCCACCCCTCACACTCACCATCATCCTTGTCAAATCATACCAACTAACAACACACAAGGGTAGGCATTTGGGTATTTTAGCCAATGTTCATGTAGAGTTTCTGCTAATGTGTTGTCAAACATTGAAATCTTTATTGCGAGCACTTTCTGTTCATTGACAGATTTGTGTGCAGCTTTGAAAGTGGCTTAGTGAGTTGTAGTGATTGGTCAGACATAAGGGTAACCTGCACAATGGTGATGAGTGTGAAAGGGATGGCTTGGGCATTGCAGGGATACTTTATGGTATTGGTGTGGGGTGGTGCAAACCTGGCACATCATGTGCCAGCGAGGCTATACAGCATCAAATAAAGTAAGTGTGGCCATGGTGAGGCCTTCCTGGTGTCCCGGGCAGCAATGTGGTCAGGTAGTGTCCCTGTACAGCATCAGGTGATTGCGGAGAAGGATTGTGTTGTTGTTGGTGATGCTGGTGCGTTTAGTGATGTTGCTGTAAGGGCTGATCGTGGTGGGATTCTGAGGACCACGCTGAGATTTTTTCAAGGGCACTGATGCTGCTGGAATAGTCGGCAGATGAGGTTGAAATGACAGAAGCGATCTGTCAATGATGATAAAGGTTGGTCCAAGGAGGTGACAGTGAATAGAGAGTTCACTGCAAACACTTTCAAACTGCATACAGCTCAAAGCTTTCTTCCAATTCCAATTCCTGAAGGCTTTAGCTTTTGACATTGGAAAGTTAACAGCTGTGAAATGGTTGCTTTTATAGAAACATAGAAAATAGGTGCAGGAGTAGGCTATTTGGCACTTCGGGCCTGCACCGCCATTCAATGAGTTAATTGCTGAACATGCAACTTCAGGACCCCATTCCTGCTTTCGCGCCGTACCCCTTGATCCCCCTAGTAGTAAGGACTACATCTAACTCCTTTTTGAATATATTTAGTGAATTGGCCTCAACAACTTTCTGTGGTAGAGAATTCCACAGGTTCACCACTCTCTGGGTGAAGAAGTTTCTCCTCATCTCGGTCCTAAATGGCTTACCCCTTATCCTGAAACTGTGACCCCTGATTCTGGACTTCCCCAACATTGGGAACATTCTTCCTGCATCTAACCTGTCTAAACCCATCAGAATTTTAAACGTTCCTATGAGATCCCCTCTCATTCTTCTGAACTCCAGTGAATACAAGCCCAGTTGATCCAGTCTTTCTTGATATGTCAGTCCCGCCATCCCAGGAATCAGTCTGGTGAACCTCCGCTGCACTCCCTCAATAGCAAGAATGTCCTTCCTCAAGTTAGGAGACCAAACTGTACACAATATTCCAGGTGTGGCCTCACCAAGGCCCTGTACAACTGTAGTAACACCTCCCTGCCCCTGTACTCAAATCCCCTTGCTATGAAGGCCAACATGCCATTTGCTTTCTTAACCGCCTGCTATACCTGCATGCCAACCTTCAATGACTGATGTACCATGACACCCAGGTCTCGTTGCACCTCCCCTTTTCCTAATCTGTCACCATTCAGATAATAGTCTGTTTCTCTGTTTTTACCACCAAAGTGGATAACCTCACATTTATCCACATTATACTTCCTCTGCCATGCATTTGCCCACTTACCTAACCAATCCAAGTCACTCTGCAGCTTCATAGCATCCTCCTCGCAGCTCACATTGCCATCCAACTTAGTGTCATCCGCAAATTTGGAGATACTACATTTAATCCCCTCGTCTAAATCATTAATGTACAATGTAAACAGCTGGAGCCCCAGCAAAGAACCTTGCAGTACCCCACTAGTCACTGCCTGCCATTCTGAAAAGTACCCATTTACTCCTACTCTTTGCTTCCTGTCTGACAACCAGTTCTCAATCCACGTCAGCACACTACCCCCAATCCCATGTGCTTTAACTTTAATGCATTAATCTCTTGTGTGGGACCTTGTCGAAGGCCTTCTGAAAGTCCAAATACACCACATCAACTGGTTCTCCCTTGTCCACTCCAAAAATTCCAGAAGATTTGTCAAGCATGATTTCCCTTTCACAAATCCATGCTGACTTGGACCTATCATGTCACCTCTTTCCAAATGCGCTGCTATGACATCCTTAATAATTGATTCCATCATTTTACCCACTACCGTGTCAGGCTGACCGGTCTATAATTCCCTGTTTTCTCTCTCCCTCCTTTTTTAAAAAGTGGGGTTACATTGGCTACCCTCCACTCCATAGGAACTGATCCAGAGTCGATGGAATGTTGGAAAATGAGTGTCAATGCATCCGCTATTTCCAAGGCCACCTCCTTAAGTACTCTGGGATGCAGTCCATCAGGCCCTGGGGATTTATCGGCCTTCAATCCCATCAATTTTCCCAACACAATTTCCCGACTAATAAGGATTTCCCTCAGTTCCTCCTTCTTACTAGACCCTCTGACCCCTTTTATATCCGGAAGGTTGTTTGTGTCCTCCTTAGTGAATAGCGAACCAAAGTACTTGTTCAATTGGTCTGCCATTTCTTTGTTCCCTGTTATGACTTCCCCTGATTCTGACTGCAGGGGACCTATGTTTGTCTTTACTAACCTTTTTCTCTTTACATATCTATAGAAACTTTTGCAGTCCGTCTTAGTGTTCCCTGCAAGCTTCCTCTCGTACTCTATTTTCCCTGCCCTAATCAAACCCTTTGTCCTCCTCTGCTGAGTTCTAAATTTCTCTCAGTCCCCGGGTTCACTGCTATTTCTGGCCAATTTGTATGCCACTTCCTTGGCTTTAATACTATCCCTGATTTCCCTTGATAGCCACGGTTGAGCCACCTTCCCTTTTTTATTTTTACGCCAGACAGGGATGTACAACTTCTGCAACTGTCACTTAGCCAAAGCAATGGAGAGCCACTGAGAACCTAACACACTTACCTGGCGTGAAACCTGTTGCAAACTCATTGAAAACTAGGTTAAATGTTAAATGCCTGGGTAAAATCCTGTTAAATACCTTTAAATTACCTCTTAACTCTTTTTGGAGTTCACCTGCAAAACATGAAACATTAAACGGTGCCACCCGACCTGGGTGACACTCCAGACATTTACAAGGCCCTTTTTTTTCCCCCCCTTTTTTGTTTTTTTTTGTGTTTTTTCTTTTTTTTTTGTTTTTTTTTGGGCACTAAAATCACAATTTTTCCCCAGTGCCCCCTATAAAAGGGAAGGGGACACTAAAAGCACCGGCAATTAAAACAAATTAACTTTAAAACGTAAAATCAAATTAAAATTTGGTTGCCGGGCGTGATGATGCACTCCAGTCCCTCCGGTGCCCACCTCTCGCGGAAGGCCGCGAGCGTACCGGTGGACACCGCGTGCTCCATCTCCAAGGACACCCTGGACCGGATGTAAGAGCGGAAGAGAGGCAGGCAGTCAGGTTGAACGACCCCCTCGACCGCCCGCTGCCTGGACCGGCTGATGGCACCCTTGGCCGTGCCCAGGAGCAGTCCTACGAGGAGGCCCTCGGACCTACCCGCTCCCCTCCGCACAGGGTGCCCAAAGATCAGGAGAGTGGGACTGAAGTGCAGCCAGAATTTCAGGAGCAGCCCCTTCAAATAATGGAACAGGGGCTGCAACCTCGTGCATTCAGTAAAAACATGGAACACGGACTCCTCCAGACCGCAGAAATTGCAGGCGGCCTGGGAGTCCGTGAACCGGCTTAAAAATTTGTTGCACGGCACTGCTCCGTGCACCACCCTCCAGGCCAAGTCCCCGATGAATAGTGGGAGGACCCCTGCGTAGAGTGCCCTCCATCGGGGACCCCCGCCTCCTCCGGACGGCAAGATGGTACGCCATGGCGTGTCCGGACGGCCGGCGAGGATGGCAAAGTTGAGGGTGTGCAGGAGCAGCCCGTACAGGAAACCCCTCCGCGCGGAACTGAAAGGCACGGAGGGGATTTCCCCGAGGCGGCTCAAGTTGTGAGGCGCCGGCCCCCGAGGGAGGTTCCGGGGTTTGGCGCCGATGAGGAATTCCGTCCGGACGGGGGTCAGTTCGGACGGGATCTCCCCACGTGCTTGAGCCTCCTCGATGCACCTAACGGAGTCAGGGCCCAGAGCTGTTTTTAGCGACTCGATGGCATCGGCCGCGTGGCGGACGTTGGCAGAGTTTAGGCGCCGCGCCAGCGTGTCTGGCGCCATCCAGCCCGCTCCTCCGCCATCGAGCAGGTCCCTGACCCTGGTCACCTCACCAGCCACAGCCCTCTCTTCCGACCGCCACATGAAGCCTCGGCCGTGGAGGTACGGATTCCCGAGCAGCGGCTCCTGCAGGACGGCCGCCACTCCAGCCGGCGGAGAGCTGCGCTTGGTGGAGACTTTGTTCCAGACCCTGATGAGTTCCCTGTAAAAGACAGGCAGCTCCCGGAGGGCGGTCCTGGCACCCCCCAAGTTCACAAACAGGAGCTGCGTGTCATAATTGAGGTCGAGCTGCTGGCGGAAGAAATACCTCGCCAGAGCGCACCACCTAGGAGGGGGCTCGACGTAAAGGTATCTCTGCAGGGTCTGAAGACGGAAAGTCGCGAGCTGGGCGCTGACGCACACCAACGACTGACCGCCCTCCTCAAGCGGGAGACTCAAGACCGCGGCAGAGACCCAGTGCTTCCTGTTGTTCCAGAAGAAGTCCACCAGCTTCTTCTGTATCTTGGCGACAAACGCAGGGGGAGGGGTCAAAGTGACCAGCCGGTACCACAGCATTGTGGCCACCAGCTGGTTTATGACTAGCGCTCGACCCCTGTAGGACAGCACTCGGAGCAGTCCTGTCCAGCGCCCTAGGCGAGCGGCGACCTTGGCCTCCAGCTCCTGCCAGTTCGCCGGCCAGGCTCCCTCGTCGGGGCTAAGGTAGACTCCCAGATAGAGGAGATGGGTCGTGCTCCAGGCAAAAGGCCTGAGCTCCTCCGGCAGGGAGTCCACCCGCCACTGACCCACCAGGAGTCCGGAACATTTCTCCCAGTTGATCCTGGCGGAGGACGCGGCCGAGTAAATCTCCTGGCACTCACGCATCCTCCGCAGGTCAGCGGGATCCTCTATCGCGAGGAGCACGTCATCGGCGTAAGCCGAGAGGACGACCTCCACGCCCGGCCCTTGCAGAGCCAGTCCCGTCAACCTCGTCCGCAAGAGGCGCAGGAAAGGCTCCACGCAAACGGCGTATAACTGGCCGGACATGGGGCATCCCTGGCGCACCCCTCTCCTAAAGCGAAGGGGCGCCGTCAAGGACCCGTTAACCTTAATCAGACACTCCGCGGCGGCGTACAAAAGTCGGATCCGGGCGACGAAATGCGTCCCGAACCCGAAAGCGCGCAGAGTTCCGAGCAGATAGTCGTGATCCACCCTGTCGAACGCCTTCTCTTGGTCGAGGGATAGGAAGGCGACCGACAGACCAGCCTCCTGGGAACAATGGATGAGGTCCCGGACCAGATGGATGTTATCGTGGATTGTCCGGCCCGGGACCGTGTATGACTGGTCGGGGTGGATCATGTGGTCCAGCACGGCACCAAGGCGAGCAGACATCGCCCTGGCGAAGATTTTGTAGTCCGTGCTGAGGAGGGAGACCGGGCGCCAGTTCTTAAGGAGGCGGAGATCGCCCTTCTTAGGCAGCAGGACGATGACTGCCCTGCGCCAAGAGAGGGGCATCTCCCCGGTCGCCAGACTTTCCCCCAGGACCCGCGCGTAGTCGCTCCCCAGGACGTCCCAGAACGCCCTGTGGAACTCCACGGTCAGCCCGTCCAGCCCCGGGGATTTTCCCCTCGAGAGCCGGGCGAGGGCACCGGTCAGCTCCGCCAGGCTTAGCGGAGCTTCCAGATTTTCGGCGCCCTCCGGGCCGACCTTCGGCAGGTCCTCCCACAAAACTCTACGCGCTTCCTCGCTGGACGGATCCAGAGAGAACAGAGCCCCGTAATATTCACGGACCCTGTTGTTGACGCCCTCCGGATCCGAGACGAGAGAGCCGTCGTCGGCCAGCAGCGTCAAGAGCTGCTTACGGACACTCTGCCTTTTTTCCAGCGAGTAGAAGAAGGGGGAGCCGCGGTCCAGATCCCGCAGGAACCGGATCCGCGACCTCACGAACGCGCCTCGGGACCCGACGAGCTGCAGGTCCTTCAGCGCGGCCTTCTTCGCTTCGTACACCGTCCGCAGGGCCGGGTCCTGGACGACTTGACCGAGACGGGCTTCCAGGTCAAGCACCTCTTTTTCTAGGCGCCCGACTCTGGCCGCCCGCCTCTTGGTCGACCCCCTCGCGTACTTTTGACAGAAGACGCGGACGTGAGCCTTGCCCACGTCCCACCATAGCCTCAAGGAGGGGAAGCCCCCCTGCTTCCTTCTCCAGTCGGACCAGAATCGACGGAACGAGTCCTGGAACCGCACGTCCTCCAGCAGCCGGTTATTAACGTGCCAGTACGCGGACCCCGTCCTCGTGCGGAGCGAAGCGAGCTCTGCCCACACCAGGTGGTGGTCCGAACACGGCACCGGCCGCATGGAGGCCGCCGGGACGCAGGAAACGTATGCCCGAGACACGTAAAGGCGGTCGACTCTAGACCATCCTACTCCAGGCCTCACCCAAGTAAAGGCGCTGGAGTCGGGGTGGAGATTTCGCCAGACGTCCACCAAGTCGAAGGACCCGACCAGGTCCCTCAACTTCTCCATCGCCGTCATGCACTGCGGGGCACCGGAGCGGTCCCTCGCCTCAAGGGTGCAGTTAAAATCCCCCCCGAGGACAATGCAGTCGCCGACGTCGACGGAGCCAAGAAGAGCGGACACCTCTTCAAAGAAGCGCGTTTGCTGCGGGCCGGGCTGAGGGGCGTACACGTTCACGAGATGGAGCGGCACGTCCCCCAGGCGAACCGTTACGTGCAGCAAGCGGCCTGGCACGGGCTCCTCGACCCCCAAGATCTCCGGCTGAAAATGCGGGCCCAGCAAGATGGCCACCCCACTAGAAATGGCAGTGAGGTGGCTCATGCGGACCTCTCCTTGCCATTCCAGGAGCCACGTGGCTTCGTCTCCCGGAACGGTGTGGGTTTCTTGCAGGAAGCACACCACATATTTCCCCTCCCGCAAGAGCGAAAAATGGTCAAATCTACGGCGTGCCCCTCTGCTGCCGTTGATGTTGAGGCTGGCTATGGTTATCTTCATGGCAAAAGCATAGTGCAACCTCTACCTTAACCTATTGTGGGGGAGGGAGCGGAGTCTTTTGTTGAACTCCGCTCCCTCCGCAGCCCAGCGAGGAGTCCCTCGAGCTCGCGTAGCTCAAGGTGTTGCGCCTTTGTCAAAGGCCCGCCCGCGGCCAAGGTTTTAACGGCGGCGCGGACGGACCCCTTGATCAGCTCTGGCTCGGACCATTTTTCCAGGGCCAGTCGGGCTTGGTTGTAGTGACCCCGGCTCTGGGCCAAAAAGTCCCGGAGTTCCTTTGCAGGAATGAGGATGGTCTCGGCGGCGGCCGCGAGCAGATCCACCGCCTCGCTGGCGGTGGTCTCTAGGTCTTCACCCGCGTCCCCCACCGAGTCCCCGTCCTCCTCCGGGAGGTGGCCGCCAGCAGCCGGCCCATCGACTGCACAAGGTACGGCAAATGAACCGGCCGCTCCAACCGGCCCTGGCTCTGCCCCGATCCCACCCCCAGGATCGTCGGCAGAGGAGTCCCCACTGGGCTCTTTTAAAAATGGTGCTTGGTCGGGAAATGACAGCGGAAGGGGTTCCCCCTCCGCCCCAGGAACCGGGGAACAAGGAGAGACCCGGCCATAGGAAATCCCCAGGCTCTCCAAGTGCTCCAGCTCCACAGCAAGAGGCGAGGGTGGGTGTTCCTTCCCCTCCCCGCTGCCAACCCCCGGCCCAGCATCTACAGTTTCATTAAAATCACTCATTTGTGTTTCTGCCGGGTCGAGCGACTCCCGTGGGAAGTTGATTAATAGCTGGGCGGGCTCAGGTTCGGCCTTTTCGGCCCCGCCAGCCTCAGTCCGACCCGGCGGCAATGCATTCCTCCGCGATCCCCACGCCCCCCACGACAGGCAGATCTTCCACGCCATCCCCGGGAGGCAGAGGCTGGGCAGCCTCGACTGTCTCACCCTCCCCGGGTACAGACTCCTCCCGCCTACGGCGCTGCTTGGGGGCGCTGGTGGGGGACGCGGGACACGCGGCGGGCACCGACTCCTCCATGGAGGGATGTTGTTCCCCCTCCGCCTAATCGGAGCCGTGCCTCCTTTTGTTCCTGGGGGCGCGCGGAGGCAGGGAGACCTCCATGTCTGCCGAGGCCTCCCGCTCTGCCCCCCCTTTTCCTTTTCTTGCCCGCGCCCGGGCCCCTCTGTGGTGTTGTTCAAGGGCTCGGGCACGGGCTCGGGGCACCCCGCGCTCGCCGGTGACTGGGTTGGGCCGAGCGCGGTAAACAAATTGTCTGGCGCACCGAGGGGACCCGCCTCTGGATGTTTTGCCTTCCCCCGCGCCTTCCTTCCGATCGGATGCTCTTCCTCCCCCCCGCCGGAGGCCGTAATAGCAAGGGCCCCCGGCGATGCCCGCGCACCCATGGCTCCCGGCACGCGGACGCAACTAGGGGGAGGGGTGGCGGCGGCGCCAGCCTTGGCCGCCTTCGGTGGTTTGGCGGCCTTGGAGGCGGGGCAGTTCTTGCGAATGTGCCCCACCTCTCTGCAGGCATGGCACCGCACGCCGTCCGACGTCCAGAAGACGCGGTAGGCAGTCCCCTCGTGCACCACATTAAAAGACCCCTCCGTCGTCTCCTCCCGCGCCAGCCGGACAAAGAGCTGGCGGCGGAAGGAGAACACGTGGTGCAGGCTGTTCTCCCCGAGGCCGAACGGTATGGGGTTGATCCCCGACCTTACCTCCCCCAGTTGTTGTTGGTGAGGGAGGAGGAGCTCAGCGGGAACAAAGGGCGGGACGTTTGAAATGATGACCCTCTGCGCGGTGGCCTCGAGAGGGTCCACCGGCAGGAACGTCCCGCCCACCGTGAGCCCCTTTTCAAGGGCCGGGGACACCGCCCGCTCCGACCCCAGGAACAACACGGCCTTCCCAGACATCTTGGAGGCTGCGACAATGGCCGAGGGGCCGACTACCCCAGCCATCGCCCGCACGCACTCCTCGATGGTCATTGTGGGGTGAGTGTAGCGCTTGACCCCGTGTTTTTTGGTGATTAATCTGAATGGTGGCAGGGCAGCGGGTGGCGCAGGAGGTGCCGTGGAAGCGGTTGCCACCTGCGCATATGTCCTTGCTGGCCCTGCCACCGGCGTGGATGGGGTCGCCATCACGGGGTCCCTTTAAGGGCTACACCCACCCCAAAGTCACAGGCCTTAATGGTCTTTATTGGCCTCGTATATTAACTGAGCAGAGGAGCCCTTAACGAGGCACCTCTCCCCTAGTTGGCAATTGGGGAGGGGCTTTGCTCCCTCTGCTCAGTTGTCTTAATTGTTTTATCTTTTTTTTTAAATTAGGAGGAAGGGGTCTCAGAGAGAGAGGGGAGAAACAGAGAATAACAGAGAAAGAGAGAGGGGGGTGGGAAGCGGGGGGGGGAAACTGCGAGGGCAGGTCTCCCCTCGCAGCTGTGGGTGGGTGCAATCCCAGATGGCAAAACACAAAGTCTTTGGGGTGGTCTTCAGGTGAGGGGAGAAGATGTCTTCACCTGGGGCAGCTCGAGCCACCAGGCACACACTCCTAATGATGTTTAGTAGGGTGATTAAGGAAAATCTTCAGCCTGGTAGCTCCAGCTATCCCAGGCTAGGCAATTGGGGAGGGGGGGGTTCAGTTGTGTGTGGGGCCTAGTTGTAGCAAGGCCCCCACACACACTTCCACACACACACACCCCCCGCGATGTTCCGGCCCTCAGTGGTCTTCTTTCCTCCCCCCACCGATTCAACAAAGTCTTTTTGGGACTGCACCAATACACCCACCTGTAGAATGGTAGAGTCTCCCTCCTTCCACACTGGATGTTGTTGTTGTTGGTCTTTTCCCCCTCTCTCCAACTCTTTGCAGAAATGGTAAAATGTTGTTCAAAGTTTTCTTTTTTCCTCCTCTCCCTCTGGGTGAAAGTTGGTGGTGAAGCCCCTTCCTTCCTTCTCTTCCTGGGCTGTTCTCAGGGCTCTCCAGGCAGGAGCAAAAGTTGACAGCTGCTCCTCTCACTGCTCACAGCTCCAACTGAGCAGGACACGCCTCCACTGCTCCACAATTGGTCCTTGTGCATGAAACTCTTTTTGGAGTTCACCTGCAAAACATAAAACATTAAAACTGTGCCACCCGACCTGGGTGACACTCCAGACATTTACAAGGCCCTTTTTTTTCCCCCTTTTTTTTTTTTTTCTGTTTTTTTGGGGGTTTTTTTGGGCACTAAATTCACAATTTTCCCCAGTGCCCCCTGTAAAAGGGAAGGGGGACACTAAAAGCACCGGCAATGAAAACAAATTAAACTTTAAAACATAAAATCAAATTAAAATTTGGTTGCCGGGCGTGATGATGCACTCCAGTCCCTCCGGTGCCCACCTCTCGTGGAAGGCCGCGAGCGTACCGGTGGACACCGCGTGCTCCATCTCCAAGGACACCCTGGACCGGATGTAAGAGCGGAAGAGAGGCAGGCAGTCAGGTTGAACGACCCCCTCGATCGCCCGCTGCCTGGACCGGCTGATGGCACCCTTGGCCGTGCCCAGGAGCAGTCCTACGAGGAGGCCTTCGGACCTACCCGCTCCCCTCCGCACAGGGTGCCCAAAGATCAGGAGAGTGGGACTGAAGTGCAGCCAGAATTTCAGGAGCAGCCCCTTCAAATAATGGAACAGGGGCTGCAACCTCGTGCATTCAGTAAAAACATGGAACACGGACTCCTCCAGACCGCAGAAATTGCAGGCGGCCTGGGAGTCCGTGAACCGGCTTAAAAATTTGTTGCACGGCACTGCTCCGTGCACCACCCTCCAGGCCAAGTCCCCGATGAATAGTGGGAGGACCCCTGCGTAGAGTGCCCTCCATCGGGGACCCCCGCCTCCTCCGGACGGCAAGATGGTACGCCATGGCGTGTCCGGACGGCCGGCGAGGATGGCAAAGTTGAGGGTGTGCAGGAGCAGCCCGTACAGGAAACCCCTCCGCGCGGAACTGAAAGGCACGGAGGGGATTTCCCCGAGGCGGCTCAAGTTGTGAGGCGCCGGCCCCCGAGGGAGGTTCCGGGGTTTGGCGCCGATGAGGAATTCCGTCCGGACGGGGGTCAGTCCGGACGGGATCTCCCCACGTGCTTGAGCCTCCTCGATGCACCTAACGGAGTCAGGGCCCAGAGCTGTTTTTAGCGACTCGATGGCATCGGCCGCGTGGCGGACGTTGGCAGAGTTTAGGCGCCGCGCCAGCGTGTCTGGTGCCATCCAGCCCGCTCCTCCGCCATCGAGCAGGTCCCTGACCCTGGTCACCTCACCAGCCACAGCCCTCTCTTCCGACCGCCACAGGAAACCTCGGCCGTGGAGGTACGGATTCACGAGCAGCGGCTCCTGCAGGACGGCCGCCACTCCAGCCGGCGGAGAGCTGCGCTTGGTGGAGACTTTGTTCCAGACCCTGATGAGTTCCCTGTAAAAGACAGGCAGCTCCCGGAGGGCGGTCCTGGCACCCCCCAAGTTCACAAACAGGAGCTGCGTGTCATAATTGAGGTCGCGCTGCTGGCGGAAGAAATACCTCACCAGAGCACACCACCTAGGAGGGGGCTCGACGTAAAGGTATCTCTGCAGGGTCTGAAGACGGAAAGTCGCGAGCTGGGCGCTGACGCACACCAACGACTGACCGCCCTCCTCAAGCGGGAGACTCAGGACCGCGGCAGAGACCCAGTGCTTCCTGTTGTTCCAGAAGAAGTCCACCAGCTTCTTCTGTATCTTGGCGACAAACGCAGGGGGAGGGGTCAAAGTGACCAGCCGGTACCACAACATTGCGGCCACCAGCTGGTTTATGACTAGCGCTCGACCCCTGTAGGACAGCACTCGGAGCAGTCCTGTCCAGCGCCCTAGGCGAGCGGCGACCTTGGCCTCCAGCTCCTGCCAGTTCGCCGGCCAGGCTCCCTCGTCGGGGCTAAGGTAGACTCCCAGATAGAGGAGATGGGTCGTGCTCCAGGCAAAAGGCCTGAGCTCCTCCGGCAGGGAGTCCACCCGCCACTGACCCACCAGGAGTCCGGAACATTTCTCCCAGTTGATCCTGGCGGAGGACGCGGCCGAGTAAATCTCCTGGCACTCACGCATCCTCCGCAGGTCAGCGGGATCCTCTACCGCGAGGAGCACGTCATCGGCGTAAGCCGAGAGGACGACCTCCACGCCCGGCCCTTGCAGAGCCAGTCCCGTCAACCTCGTCCGCAAGAGGCGCAGGAAAGGCTCCACGCAAACGGCGTATAACTGGCCGGACATGGGGCATCCCTGGCGCACCCCTCTCCTAAAACGAAGGGGCGCCGTCAAGGACCCGTTAACCTTAATCAGACACTCCGCGGCGGCGTACAAAAGTCGGATCCGGGCGACGTAATGCGTCCCGAACCCGAAAGCGCGCAGAGTTCCGAGCAAATAGTCGTGATCCACCCTGTCGAACGCCTTCTCTTGGTCGAGGGATAGGAAGGCGACCGACAGACCAGCCTCCTGGGAACAATGGATGAGGTCCCGGACCAGATGGATGTTATCGTGGATTGTCCGGCCCGGGACCGTGTAGGACTGGTCGGGGTGGATCATGTGGTCCAGCACGGCACCAAGGCGAGCAGACATCGCCCTGGCGAAGATTTTGTAGTCCGTGCTGAGGAGGGAGACCGGGCGCCAGTTCTTAAGGAGGCGGAGATCGCCCTTCTTAGGCAGCAGGACGATGACTGCCCTGCGCCAAGAGAGGGGCATCTCCCCGGTCGCCAGACTTTCCCCCAGGACCCGCGCGTAGTCGCTCCCCAGGACGTCCCAGAACGCCCTGTGGAACTCCACGGTCAGCCCATCCAGCCCCGGGGATTTTCCCCTCGAGAGCCAGGCTTAGCGGAGCTTCCAGATTTTCGGCGCCCTCCGGGCTGACCTTCGGCAGGTCCTCCCACAAAACTCTACGCGCTTCCTCGCTGGACGGATCCGGAGAGAACAGAGCCCCGTAATATTCACGGGCCCTGTTGTTGACGCCCTCCGGATCCGAGACGAGAGAGCCGTCGTCGGCCAGCAGCGTCAAGAGCTGCTTACAGACACTCTGCCTTTTTTCCAGCGAGTAGAAGAAGGGGGAGCCACGGTCTAGATCCCGCAGGAACCGGATCCGCGACCTCACGAACGCGCCTCGGGACCCGACGAGCTGCAGGTCCTTCAGCGCGGCCTTCTTCGCTTCGTACACCGTCCGCAGGGCCGGGTCCTGGATGACTTGACCGAGACGGGCTTCCAGGTCGAGCACCTCTTTTTCTAGGCGCCCGACTCTGGCCGCCCGCCTCTTGGTCGACCCCCTCGCGTACTCTTGACAGAAGATGCGGACGTGAGCCTTGCCCACGTCCCACCATAGCCTCAAGGAGGGGAAGCCCCCCTGCTTCCTTCTCCAGTCGGACCAAAATCGACGGAACGAGTCCTGGAACCGCACGTCCTCCAGCAGCCGGTTGTTAAAGTGCCAGTACGCGGACCCCGTCCTCGCGCGGAGCGAAGCGAGCTCCGCCCACACCAGGTGGTGGTCCGAACACGGCACCGGCCGCATGGAGGCCGCCGGGACGCAGGAAACGTACGCCCGAGACACGTAAAGGCGGTCGCCTCTAGACCATCCTACTCCAGGCCTCACCCAAGTAAAGGCGCTGGAGTCGGGGTGGAGATTTCGCCAGACGTCCACCAAGTCGAAGGACCCGACCAGGTCCCTCAACTTCTCCATCGCCGTCATGCACTGCGGGGCACCGGAGCGGTCCCTCGCCTCGAGGGTGCAGTTAAAATCCCCCCCGAGGACAATGCAGTCGCCGACGTCGACGGAGCCAAGAAGAGCGGACACCTCTTCAAAGAAGCGCGTTTGCTGCGGGCCGGGCTGAGGGGCGTACACGTTCACGAGATGGAGCGGCACGTCCCCCAGGCGAACCGTTACGTGCAGCAAGCGGCCTGGCACGGGCTCCTTGACCCCCAAGATCTCCGGCTGAAAATGCGGGCCCAGCAAGATGGCCACCCCACTAGAAATGGCGGTGAGGTGGCTCATGCGGACCTCTCTTTGCCATTCCAGGAGCCACATGGCTTTGTCTCCCGGAACGGTGTGGGTTTCTTGCAGGAAGCACACCGCATATTTCCCCTCCCGCAGGAGCGAAAAATTGTCAAATCTACGGCGTGCCCCTCTGCCGCCGTTGATGTTGAGGCTGGCTATGGTTATCTTCATGGCAAAAGCATAGTGCAACCTCTACCTTAACCTATTGTGGGGGAGGGAGCGGAGTCTTTTGTTGAACTCCGCTCCCTCCGCAGCCCAGCGAGGAGTCCCTCGAGCTCGCGCAGCTCAAGGTGTTGCGCCTTTGTCAAGGGCCCGCCCGCGGCCAAGGTTTTGACGGCGGCGCGGACGGACCCCTTGATCAGCTCTGGCTCGGACCATTTTTCCAGGGCCAGTCGGGCTTGGTTGCAGCGACCCCGGCTCTGGGCCAAAAAGTCCCGGAGTTCCTTTGCAGGAATGAGGATGGTCTCGGCGGCGGCCGCGAGCAGATCCACCGCCTCGCTGGTGGTGGTCTCTAGGTCTTCACCCGCGTCCCCCACCGAGTCCCCGTCCTCCTCCGGGAGGTGGCCGCCAGCAGCCGGCCCATCGACCGCACAAGGTACGGCAAATGAACCGGCCGCTCCAACCGGCCCTGGCTCTGCCCCGATCCCACCCCCAGGATCGTCGGCAGAGGAGTCCTCACTGGGCTCTTTAAAAAATGGTGCTGGGTCGGGAAATGACAGCGGAAGGGGTTCACCCTCCGCCCCAGGAACCGGGGAACAAGGAGAGACCCGGCCATAGGAAATCCCCAGGCTCTCCAAGTGCTCCAGCTCCACAGCAAGAGGCGAGGTTGGGTGTTCCTCCCCTTCCCCGCTGCCACCCCCTGGCCCAGCATCTACAGTGTCATTAAAAGCACTCATTTGTGTTTCTGCCGGGTCGAGCGACTCCCGGGGGAAGTTGGGTATTGGCTGGGCGGGCTCAGGTTCGGCCTTTTCGGCCCCGCCCGCCTCAGTCCCCGGGACGCCCGACCTCCTTGTGCATGAATCCCAAAAAAAAGTTAGTTTGCAGGTGCAGCAGGTAATCAGGAAGGCGAGTGGAATGTTGGCCTTCATTGCGAGAGGGATGGAGTACAAAAGCAGGGAGGTCCTGCTGCAACTGTACAGGGTATTGGTGAGGCCGCACCTGGAGTACTGCGTGCAGTTTTGGTCACCTTACTTAAGGAAGGATATACTAGCTTTGGAGGGGGTACAGAGACGATTCACTAGGCTGAATCCAGAGATGAGGGGGTTACCTTATGATGATAGATTGAGTAGACTGAGTCTTTACTCGTTGGAGTTCAGAAGGATGAGGGGTGATCTTATAGAAACATTTAAAATAATGAAAGGGATAGACAAGATAGAGGCAGAGAGGTTGTTTCCACTGGTCGGGGAGACTCGAACTAGGGGGCACAGCCTCAAAATACGGGAGAGCCAATTTAAAACCGAGTTGAGAAGGAATTTCTTCTCCCAGAGGGTTGTGAATCTGTGGAATTCTCTGCCCAGAGAAGCAGTTGAGGCTGGCTCATTGAATGTATTCAAATCACAGGAGATAGATTTTTAACCAATAAGGGAATTAAGGGTTATGGGGAGCGGGCGGGTAAGTGGAGCTGAGTCCACGGCCGGATCAGCCATGATCTTGTTGAGTGGCGGAGCAGGCTCGAGGGGCTAGATGGTCTACTCCTGTTCCTAATTCTTAGTTCTTATGTTCTTATAATGATTGTGAAGCAGGAACTGCAAATATATTAAGAAATCATTGGATGATTATTATGAAATTTGGTCAATGCATATTAACCAGTGAATAACAATATACAAAGATGATTGAAACCAATTAATCTCCTGGAAGATTGAATGGTATTATAAGCATCATCTGAACTTTCTTGCTGAAATTAGAGCCTGTAGTCTCCCATGTGCCCATTAGTTTTATGGCATTCCAGGGAGTGGATTTAATTCCATTTTGCGTGCAAAGCATGTGCCACAAGAGATGCCAAGAGCCACCATGCTTCATGTAGATGATGCCTGGTAACATCCACACTGAAGAATTAACAACTGAATTCCTGCAAGTTTATCAAAAGATAATTTTAACACTTGTAGATGATACAAAACTTGACAGTTTTGTAGCATACTTTAGGAGGTCATAAACAAGCTGATGAAATGGGCAGACACATGGCAGGTGCTATTTAATGCAACTCAGTGTGAAGTGATACACTTTGGGAGGAAGAACATGGTGAAACAGTATAGTTTATATTGTATTATTTTGAGGGAAGGGGGCGGTGCAAAAGCAGAGGGATCTGGGGGTGCATATTCATAAATCTTTGAATGTGGCAGGTCAAATTGATAAAGCACATGGGATAGTTGGCTTTGTAAATAGGGGCATTGATTACCAAAATGAGGAAGTCATGCTAAGCTTTTACAAATTACTGGTTAGGCCTCAGCTGGAGGATTGTGTTCAATTCTGGGCACCACACTTTAGGAATGATGTCATGGAGAGGGTATAGAGGAGTTTTGGCAGAATGATACCAAGAATGAATGACTTCTTTATGTGGAGAGATTGGAGAAGCTGGGATTGTTCTCCTTAGAGCAAAGAATTTTAAGAGGTGACCTAATAAAGTATTCAAAATTATGAGGGGTTTTGATAGAGTAAGAAGGGAGAAACCATTTCTTCTGGCAAGTGAGTTAGTAACCAGAGGTCATAGACGTAAAATAATTGGCAAAAGAACTAGTGGGGAAATGAGAAGAAACCTAACATAGAGGGTTGTTAAATATGGAACACACTACCTGGAAAGGTGTTGGAAGCAGATTCCACAGGAACATTCAAAAGTCAGTCAGACATGTATTGAAGATAACTAATTTTCAGGGTTTGGTGGCAAAATCTGGGATGTAGGACTAAACTGGACAGCTCTTTCAAAGAGCCACACAGGTATGACAGACCAAGTGGCCTTCTGTGCTGTAAGATTCTATGATAATCAATTGATCACTGGAAGATAGTGATTTTATACTAAATTATAATCAATGAGCTACATTTCACATGGAAGCAGCAGTGCATCTTCAAAATCCAATTGTTACTTGTGTATAGTTTTGCTTCAGCATTTTCTGCTGTTTCTCATTTAATTTATTTTATAAATAGGCTGCAATACAAAGATGTGTAAATAGTCTATTTTAAGTCAGCAGTTACAAACCACCTGTTGCAAACATACGACTGATTGCAATTTATTATTTCTTAGCTTTGAGGTTATGCTTTTATCAGGATTCCACTACATCTGCCTATGATTATTATGCTCAAACTCCCAGCAGTTGATTGCTGACCATATTTCAATGTCTAATCATGGAGTCGAATGAAAGTAAAAATATAGCAACATGGGACTAATGACTAGCTGATGATGTAGATTAAGTAAATATATGATGATTCGGTAGGAGTGGTAAATGGTTTGTTTATGACTCGTAAACAAGGAAACAATGTAATTACATGAGCCTTACATAAAAATTGATTATATATTTAGCATACCTGTTCAAATACTTTGGCCCAGATTTTGTGTTAATAATAACAGTGAAGCTATCAGCACTCAACCGTTATGGAATAAAATGGACAGCAATTTCTGGAGTATGCACAGGCTCAGTTAAACATGGAAATCCAGGAGTTGTGCTCCTCTACAAGTTGCGCTTTAACGATACCTCACCAATAGACTCATCATTGAAAGACAGGCAACGGTGTGAATTTAGGGTACCTACCCACTAGTTACACACTAAACATGCCAGAGGGCTGATGCATTCAGGAGTAAGTGAATTTTTAACGGTGTGATAACTGATAATTACTGCCAAGCAACCACTGTGGCACTGAAAGTTTCATTTTACAAGTGTAGAATCTCATTCCTTCAGAAGTTAATTAGTGTTGGAGATTTAAAAAAATATATTTTTTTAACTTTTTCTGTCTCTTTTATCTCTCTCTCTTTATCCCATCTGTCTTTCCCAATCTTTATTTCACTTTCTGTACATGATTTAAATCTAATTCATACTTCTTGCTTTATACTTCCTGATTTAGACTCTATGGCTGGAATATATACCTGCCGACGCGCTGGGAGTCATTGGGGTCCAGTAGCGCTTGGGAAACCCAGAAGTAGCTGCAGCGCATCTGTCAGTGGGTTCGTAACCTAGTCGATGCATTTGCATCTGACTTCTGGGCTTCCTGACGAATTAGCATGAGCAGGCAAGATGACGACACGCATGGGCCTATTTCAGCTGAGGTAGTTAAAGGAACATTGCAAACATGGCAGTTGAAGGAATTGGGGGTGGGAGAAAGATAGCTGGCTGCGTACAATAGAGTCTTAGCGTTCAAAGGCTGCACCTCATTTTAATGATGCCTACCTGGACTTCATGCTGTGAGGTGCTAGGGCCGCAGGGAGGTTTTATTCCCTGATGATGGGAGGAAGAAGCCAGCCTCACTGATTAAGAAGGCATGACTGGGGATAAAGGAGGTGAGCAGCAGGAGTGTGATGGGGCGCTCCTGGATACATAGAAAATAGGTGCAGGAGTAGGCCATACAGTGCAGGAAGTGATTTACTGACCTCATGAGGGCAGGAAAGATGAATACAATGGCACATTCCACTACACCCTTATGTGCATGTCAACCTACCCCATCACTCTGCCTTCCCAAGCCTACTCCTGCACATCACTCCTCACAGGTGCATTCATCTCTCTCTGTCTATGCACTTTCTCACATTCTCATCAGACCATCTGATACCCTCATCTTACTACAATGTTACACTTCTCCCTCATAGTCACCCTCAACAGATGTTGGCCATCCATCGATTCCATTCATTCCATGAATCTCACTCAAAGGTCTCTTGTTACCCTCCTTGCAGGAGAAGAGAGCACCGAACAATAGGGAGAGGCAGAGAACCCTCCAGTCATTGCCATGTTCACAGATGCAGAGGAGGATGCACTTGAGATAAGCAGAGTGTCTGCATGCCTGGCGGTGGGAGTTGGGGGGCTCCCAGCTAAAATTGTGACAGAATTAAATATCACACAACACATGGCATACAACAGTCATTCATATTGACTTGATGTCAGCAGCCAGTGAAATATGAACATGTGCTTAATATTAACTTTAAACATTCTTACCTTGACAGTTCAAATGAATGTCTTTAATCTCCCACAGGCCCATCAAGCCGGAGGAGAAAGACGACTCCTCAGAGGAGGTAGCTAACCCTGAGGGTGTACCATCACAGGATGCATGCATATCATGCACCAGCCCAGACACATACACGTTGGTGGAAGCATCAAGATAGATAGTTACGTTGTCAGCTGGTGCTTCACACATCACGTGTGACCAAGAGCAGGCAGTGGAGACAAGGACAGCAATGGAGAATTGACAAAGAGAATGATTCTGGAGGAGGAGCTGAAAATGCTTGAATGTCTGGTAGGATTTCCAGCTGAGATGAGCAGATCTGCAGACAGAATGGAGTAGTCCATCTCCAGCATGACTGGCCTATTGTTGCAGGCCATGGCTATGATCTGTTCATCCATGGAAAGAGTGACCACCTGCATGGAGCATCAAATGCGGCAATCAAACAAGCACATGCTTGCCCTCACCAATGTCTTCCACATTCTGAATGCCATCTTAACTAGGATAGATCAAAATCTAGCTTTGACCGTTCAATGCCCCACTGATGTGCAGCAAAGTGCTCTCTGGTTCATTGCTAGCAGATAAATGCGGCTAAACCCTGAGAGGGATGATGGCGAAAGGGGACATATAAATAGGGACTCTGCTTAAAGCACTTCCATTTCCCTCCCGTTGCCCCCCGCCCCCTCCAGTCAGTGCCCCACATGCTGCCTCTGCCCCTGCACAGGTGCAGGTAGATCTGTCTTTGGCGGGGCCCTCATGGACTCCAAAACCCAGAGGACATCAACCAAGAGCATCTGAGCAGTCAGAGCAGGGATGTGAGCAACCTGCTTCTTCCTCTGCTGAAGCCACAGGGTTTGCATGTTGTAAGAGTTGCAGAAAAAGGAAGATGAAAGATTAGCAGTTGCAGAAGGGAATGCACCTGGGTGTGTTAGACACGTCACAATAATAAGTTAATGTATAAGTTTTGATCCACATATAAAATTATTTCTTTGCACTATTTTTCAATCTTGCGCATTTTTGCTTGAAGCCTAGCAATTGGCCTTCTTAGTTCTGATGAATGGTAAGATAAGACTTAAATCTGATCAGTGGGTGTCTGTGAAAGGGATGCTTTGTTGATTGCAGGACTGTTTTGTGCTGGGGAAAGTGTGTTCAGGATATAGCTGCCAGATGGGTGCAGTGATGCAACCTAACTAAATCTTGCCATGGTGAGTTCATCCTGGGCAGAAATGTGCGCTGCTGCATGGCGACATGATGTTCCTCTGACTCCTCCTCATCTTCCTCCTCTGAAGAGGCAATAAGTGCTGTGCCTTGCTCCTCCTGCAGTTCGCTGCTGCGGTATATTGTACAGAGCGCAGCAAACCATGATCATGCTGCAGACCCTGGTTGGTGTATATTAAAGGGTACCTCCACATAAGTCGAGGCAGCTGAAGCACATCTTCAGCGTCATGATTGCGTGCTCAATGACACATCTCGTCATATAGCTTTGATTATAGCGCCCTTGGGCCTCATTGCTTGGGCTCCTCATGGGTGTCATCGGCCACATCTTAAATCGATAGCCCTGGTCTCCAAGCAGCCAGCCAATAAATCTGTTTGAAGGATGAAGAGCTCAGGGAGGGTGGTGCAGGACAAATGCATCATGGCTTCTCCCTGGGAATCTGGCACACACCTGCATGATCTTTTTGTGGTTACAGACGAGCTGCACATTGATGGATTGGAAGCCCTTATTTTTCACCAACACTCCTGGGTGATCTGGCCGTGCCTTGATTGCCACATGTGTACAGTTGATGATGCCCTGCACCTTTGGGAAGCCAGACAGAGCCCAAAACCCGAGCACATGCTCATTCTTACTGGCTTCATCTATGGCATCATGGCATCGATCAAATGTGTGATGCATTTTTGGGCAGCCGATTGCAAAATCCTGAAAATGTCTACTGCAGATCCCTGGAAGGAGCCTTAAGTGAAGAAGTTGAGGGTGGTGGTCACTTGGACAGCAACTGGTAAAGCATGGCCACCAGGTCCAGTTGTCAGCAGGACTTGTTCCAGCAAGGTGAAAATGTCTGCCACGACCTGATGCAATACCCTGACCCTCCTGAGGCACTGGTGTTCGGACTTGTCAAGGGAGCTGATCCTCTGCCTTTATACTCTGTATTGCGGGTATTGTCTTCCGTGAGCTGCACCTCTATGCTCATCCCCTCTCCTGTGAAGCAGCAGGTCTGTGAGGAGACCGCTGCAGCTAATCCTGCTGATGCTGGTGGTGCTGTTGCTGCTGGTCCTCATCTGAAGCCCATGGTGAAATAGCATAAGCGGCACCCATGCTGATCTGATGTATGACAGATATAAAGTGGAGATCAAATGCACAAACCTCCAACATCTATGGGCCCCTACAACATCCAAGCTGCTATGCTGAAGACTTGTGCTCCAGAACTAGCCGTGCCTTTAGCTAAGCTGTTATAGTACAGCTACAAAACTCGCATCTACCCGAGAATGTAGAAAATTGCCCAGGTATTTCCTGTCCACAAAAAGCAGGACAAATCCAATCCAGCCAATTACCGCCCCTCAGTCTACTCTCAATCATCAGCAAATTGATGGAAGGTTTCAACAGTGCTAAGAAACAACACTTACTCACCAATAACCTGCTCACTGATGCTCAGTTTGGATTCTGCCAAGGCCATTTGACTTTAGACTTCATTACAACCTTGGTCCAAACATGAAGAAAACAGCTGAATTCCAGAGGTGAGCTGAGAGTGACTGCCCTTGACATCAAGGCAGCATTTGACCAAGTGTGGCATCAGGGAGCCCTAGTAAAGTTGAAGTTAATGGGTAAATGTAAGGGCAAGATTGATTATCAAAGATGTTATCTGACTATTGTGAAGGCACTGAGCTGGCTAAACAAGAGGTATGCTTAAAACCATATGTATGCATAAAACACATTAGATCCTCGAGATGACCATTTGTTGGCCTCGGGCTCAAGGGAGCAATAAAAAAATCCAAAGAGGAACTAATATAACCAGATAACCATATAAGGTAAGTGACACCTGGAAGCAGGAAACAAATGGGTAATCGTTCATGCGTTGGTACATCTAATCTCATCACTGTTAAGCTCTTCCACGAGGACACTCATGTGCCAAAACCTGTAAGATTAAGTTGTAATCTCAGGAGCGCAACGGCACTGGTATCGGCTCCACCTTTCAGGCACTCGATGGAACCAACCGCCACGAGCCTGAAAGCGCAAACTGTGCCAAGGCGCAGCCCCCAGACCCCATCGCCACCGAGGCCATACCTGGAAATGAAGGGTCACCTGCTACAGTCCCCCCAAAGGGGACCAGGACCAGCCAGGATCCCAAACCAAACAACGCGCAGGCTCGCGAGTCAGCGGTTCCCTGTGCTCACAGAAAGCAGCAGCGACCCAGGGCGCAACGAAAGGACAGGGAGGTCACAGGCATCTGTGAACCTGCCCAATGCTAGGAACCACGACAACAGCCCCAAGACCAGGCAACTTGAGCCAACTGGGTTCCTACTGCCAGCACTGGGCACTGCGCAGCCACCAGACTACAGGGACACCATCCAGCAGTTCTGGAACTAGTTTGTCCTTACACACTGGTCACTGCATCGATAATGCATCTCACCAGTCTATTGCACTTGTCTCACAATGGAACTACAAATGTAATGCAAACTGGTTTCCCTGAACTTGAATGTATATGAATGCAACAAACCTCCGGCATAATCTATATGTGGTGGGGGGCGGGGAGAATGGAATGGTCAGGGACACACACAAACAGCAACCACCAACCACTCACCCAAGATTGAAATGACCTGCCAAGGTTCAACCAGATAGAGCCCATATAGAGCTAAGCCCAGAGCACAGTCAATGCAGAGATGATTTGCACTAAAGGCTCAGGGGAGAGTGATGTCATGTATCCTACATGGCCACTGTTGGTACTATCACAAGGTGTGCTACCAGAGGGCACAGCAGTGGGAGACTTGTAGGTTACCTGTATAGGTGTGCCTAGTATAAAAGGCAGGCCACCAGTTGTGATCCTCACTCTGGAGTTACCAAATAAAGGACTAAGGTCACTACAGTTCTAGTACAACACATTGCCTTGTGGAGTCATTATTAGAGCATTCAAGGAGACAACAATTACAAGACTTAAGCAATGTTCCTTGTAATTTTTTAGGGGCCCATTCAAAATACCACACATACCCCGCTTTTCCAATGAAAAGCTGGCAAGACAGCTGCACGGGACCCCTTGTGCACAGTTTACAGGGAATATTGGGCACAAGTCAGGAGTGTGATGAAATACTTGTCAGATGCCTGGATGAGTGCAGCTCCAAAAACACTCAAGAGGTTCGACACATTCCAGGACAAAGCAGCCCGCTTGATTGGCACCCCATTCACCACCTTCAACATTCACTTCCTCCACTACTGGTGCACCGTGGCTGCAGTGTGTCCCACCTACAAGATGCTCCCCAAAGCTTCTTCAGCAGCATCTCATAATCCCACGACCTTTATCACCGAGAAGGACAAGCACAGCAGGTGCATGGAAACACCATCGCTTTCAAGTTCCCCTCCAAGTCACACACCATCCTGACTTGGAAATATATCACCATTCTTTCATCGTCGCTGGGTCAAATTCCTGGAACATCTTCCCTTCACTTCACAGACTGCAGCAGTTCAAGAAGGCGGCATCACCTTCTCAAGGGCAATCAGGGCTGGGCAATAAATGCTATCCTTGCCAGTGATGCCCACATCCCGTGAACGAATAAAAAAAAACTCCAAAGTTGCAGTAACTACCTCCAAAATTGTAGAAATCACCTGCAAAGTACTGAGAGCAAACTTCTTTGCTGTGAGCAAAATCCTTTGGGGGAAAAATTCCTCTGCTGTGCACCTCCCGTTAGCGTATCTGGGGGGTGCTAACTGGGTGCAAAAGTGCTTTCACCTGGGGGACGCTACCAGCTCCCGCGAAATTGCACGGGAGTTAGCGGAGGCGCAAAACTGGTAGCGTTGCATCCTGCTGGTAGCACCAAGGGCCGCTCCACCTCCAGTGATGATGTCATTGTTGTGCACGCCAACACCTTTTTGCGCCGCAACGGCCCGTTTTCACCCCGCAGCAGAAATTGGGCAGTGCCCCGTGAGGCTGCCGCGGGTAATGTCAGTGCCAGCCTCGCGGGTCGTGGATCAGGCTGCACTTCGATCGCGGGGTGAAACTTAAAGAAGAGCTGCGCGCCGCCATTTTGCTCCATCCTCCGACTTACTGGTCCAGCCTCCGGTCGCTGCTGAGATTGTGCAGACCGGCACTCTGTTTCAGTGCCAGGCTATGGCCACGGCACCCCACATCCCTGGTGGACTAGTGGATGCCCATCAAAAGGCCTGGAGAGCTCGCAGCATCCTTCCCCTTTAACGAAAAGAGGGGGCCTTTGGAACGTATCAGCGCTATAGCGCTCTGATGTTTGCCTGGGTAGGGCTCCTGACCCCACCCCGAGAAGAAGCAAAGCACCCGACATTGCACTCCACTCTCTGTCAGGGGCGGTAAGCCCATTTTCGATTCCGGCGGGACTTCTGTGCCAGGTTCAGAATGTCCGGCCTCGGAAAGGTTACCACCCTCAAACTGGGCGATATGCAATTTCGGCCCTTTTCACTTCGACAATAACACAGGTGTGAGATCTCAGTACTCATGTGAATTTTTGCCGGTGATTTGTTCAGCCCCCTCAATTGTCACTGTGCTCTCGCCTTGCTTTCACTGGTGAGGTCCAGGAAGCCCAGGAAACCCATCGATCCACAGTGAATGTTGAAAAAACCTGTTAGCTACCTCTTAATTGCTTTCAATTGGTAACCCATCTCTCGCAAGGGGGTTTGTCTAACACGCTCCAGTGAAATGAGGATGTCGGCGGGTTGGAGCTGGCTTCCCGACGCACTATCAATTTCACCACCCACCCGCATCCAAACTCTTTGATCTTAAAATTTCCTCTCTGTGTCTCAGTGAGGATTCTTCAAACTGATTGATGAAAAAGCCTCGCTGTGGAGGGCGCTACGCTGGATCAGATGCCGGATTGGAGCAAGTCTCTTTTCAAAAGCCTGTGAAAACTTTGTGGGCAGTTGTCAACAAGGTGAACGGCGAGCGCCATTCCTTTGCCTCGATCACAAAATCCGAGCCATGCATTATAGCCATCACCTGAGCGTAATAAACTGTACTATATATATGACTCCACATTAAGTGATTACTGCCAGAATATCACCTATGGGTAAATATTATTGAATATTATGAGTCCCATGTGATAATTCACAAGTTTAGCTAAATATAGAAACATAGAAAATAGGTTCAGGAGTAGGCCATTCAGTCCTTCAAGCCTGCACCGCCATTCAATAAGATCATGGCTGATAATTCACCTCAGTACCCCTTTCCTGTTTTCTCTCCATACCTCTTGATCCCTTTAGCCGTAACGGCCACATCTAACTCCCTCTTGAATATATTTAATGAACTGGCATCAACAACTCTCTGCGGTAGAGAATTCCACAGGTTAACAACTCTGAGTGAAGAAGTTTCTCCTCATCTCAGTCCTAAATGGCTTACCTCTTATCCTTAGACTGTGACCTCTGGTTCTGGACTTCCCCAACATCGGGAACATTCTTCCTGCATCTAACCTGTCCAGTCCCGTCAGAATTTTATATGTTTCTATGAGATCCCCTCTGATTCTTCTAAACGTCAGTGAATACAGGGTCCAGTCGATCCAGTCTCCCCCCCATATGTCAGTCCTGCCATCCCGGGAATCAGTCTGGTGAACCTTCGCTGCACTCCCTCAATAGCAAGAACATCCTTCCTCAGATTAGGAGAACAAAACTGAACACAATATTCCAGGTGAGGCCTCACCAAGGCCCTGTATAACTGCAGTAAGACCTCCCTGCTCCTATACTCAAATTCCCTAGCTGTGAAGGCCAACATGCCACTTACCTTCGTCACCGCCTGCTGTACCTGCATGCCAAACTTCAATGACTGATGTACCATGATATCCAGGTCTTGTTGCACCTCGCATTTTCCTAATCTGCCGCCATTCAGATAATATTCTGCCTTCATGTTTTTGTCACCAAAGTGGATAACCTCACATTTAGCCACATTATACTGCATCTGCCATGCATTTGCCCACTCATCTAACCTGTCCAAGTCACCCTGAAGCCTCTTAGCATCCTCCTCACAGCTCACACCGCCACCCAGTTTAGTGTCATCTGCAAACTTGGAGATATTACACTCAATCCCTTCATCTAAATCATTGATGTATATTGTAAATAGCTGGGGTCCCAGCACTGAGCCCTGTGGCACCCCACTAGTCACTGCCTGCCATTCTGAAAAGGACCTGTTTATCCCAACTCTCTGTTTCCTGTCTGCCAACCAGTTCACTATCCACGTCAATACATTACCCCCAATCCCATGTGCTTTAATTTTGCACACCAATCTCTTGTGTGGGAACTTGTCAAAAGCCTTTTGAAAGTCCAAATACACCACATCCACTGGTTCTCCCTTGTCCACTCTACTAGTTACATCCTCAAAAATTTCTAGAAGATTTGTCAAGCATGATTTCCCTTTCATAATTCCATGCCTCAGGAATGTGTTATAAAAATACAGGTTGAACCTCCCTTATCCGGAATCCTCGGGACCTGGCCTGTTTTGGATAAGGGATTTTTCTAGACAAGGGGTGGTCACGTTAAATTGGATGGTACAGGTACTGAGCAAGGGGATATCTGGGCTGGCTGCTGGCTTGGGGCTGGGAATGCGGCAGAGAGATCATGGTGACGGTGGAGGGGGGGGAGCGGTGGATCGCGGGAGTCAGGCCAGCGATTGCGGGAGTCGGCAGCGAGGAAGGACTTCAATTTGTTCATGTCGGAGTTCTGCGCATGCGCCACCCGGTGGCCAGGAATAGTTCTGGATGACGGGTGCTTCTGGATAAGTGAGTTCTGGGTAAGGAAGGTTCAACCTGTAGTAGCTTGATTATGCCCTGCTCATACTAATAACTTAAGAACACCGTTTAAACCATTGTAATATTATCTATATTGTTAAAAATACAACAAGCTTTCAATCAATTAATTATAAAAATGCAATACTCCAATGCAATATTTACAACAGCTAACTTTACTTTATATTCCTTTGCTCTGGAGAACTTTCAAATAATTGTAAAGGTAAGTTAACAGTAATATCTAAAGTGGCATTGTTATCAAAAACACAATTATTTGTGCCTAGGAATGCCACTCGGTTCATCCCAATCACAGATCTGAACCTTCTCTTCACTGCAATTCTTAATTTAGGTCTGAAAAATTTACAGTAACAGCAATAATCCATTGTTCATGCATAATCAATGTTCACAATTTTGTAACAATTTTAAGCAAATAAGTACACATTAAGATGAGTTTCGCAATGATTTTTCAAACACAACGTCAAAACCAAATTGTGCTTATTATGATAATTGCAAACATAAAGTGATATGATAAGTGAAAGAATTAAACATCGTATTTTGATTAAAAAATTGTTTTCACTTATTTTTGGGATACACGATTCCCTAATCAAGAGAGTGGTTACACAATCCTCTCAAGAGGCCTCTTCTTAACCTGATCTTGAATCCAACTACGAGAACACCTTCAACTCCCTCCAGAATGTCCTGCCTCTCAGTAGGAAAACGCTAAACCTTGACTTGTGCTGATTTACCATATGAGGAATCTGGGATATATCCAAACCCAGATTGACGAATCTATGCAAAGTTGGTAACCTGTTGTATCATTTGCTTGCTACCTAGTATGGTATTTCACACAAATTTTGTCCCTTCCCAAATTTTTGTCTCACTATTTTCTTCCCTTCCCGAAGGTCCCCCATTCAGTTTGACAAACATAGTGGGACATTTTCCAAATTATTTACTATGAATTGAGATGTTTCATCTACATCAATTTTTTTTGAGCCAGTTTTCTCTCCTCTTGTCCTGAGAACCGTGATTTGTGTAAGGGTGCAGTTCTACAAATATTGCTATCCCCTCTTACTACATCCAAGTGACTATTCTTTATATATGAACATAAGAACGTAAGAAATAGGAGCAGGAGTAGGCCATTTGGCCCCTCGAGCCTGTCCCGCCATTCAATAAAATCATGGCTGAGCTGAAGATAAGCAACGAGTGCATCAACTGGTCATTTTACCATGAGGACTACTGCAGCTTAGCCTGATTATATCCAGACACCTACTCTGTAATTCTAGCATTTCTGATCTTGAACTCACCTGTCAGCCACAAACCACTCGTATGCGTTGTGCAGGGGGAAGGGCGGGATTAGTCATTCAATAGCATTGCGGACTAGTTGACTTTTCCTTCCTATGGAAAGAAGGCCAGTAGTAATACCCTTATCTCTTCCCTGGCTGAGATTAACTCATATATATTTGGAATATAATTTGGGGGCTTCCTGGCCTCGACACCACTGTGGTGCAGAGGAGATGGATTTATCATAAAATGCCAGTTTTCCTTCTTTATATATAAACACATATTTAAATACTTTTATTGTATTAACAATTTATTTTTTTTGTTTGACAATTAGGGTACAAAATACATACACAAAACTTGATAAATTTGTAATATAATGGACTCATTATATTCATTCATGTAACTGGATGATTTCTGTACTGTTATACTAAAAGATTTACAAATGTTCTGTTTATTATGTTAGAGTAGTGACCAGAGTGAAGGGAGGAGCGACAGCGAGGGTGGACCTGTGAGGAGGAGTTTTAAGGAGTTGGAGAAAATCGAAGTGTGACATCACAGGGAGGCGGGGAGACGATTGGCTGGTGAGTACTACAGCTTTGTTTTTTTAGCTAGAGGTTTGGTCTAAATTACTGTATAGAACTAAAAGTGTGTAGCTAAAATTAAAAATTTAAAGCTTATTCAATGATTTTAAAACTATAAATAGATGACTGAGTAACCTAAAAACGAATTAAATAATTGAAAGCACTGTAAGACAGTGAGTACAAAGAATGGGAAATCGAGAGGCCAAGTGTGAATAAAAGTGTAAAATTACTAATAGTCCATTAAATTTAATAACTTAGACTAGTTTATTAACTGGATTAATAAAACTATAAATAACCGATTGAATAAAGACTTTTATAAACTAAGTAAATAAAACCAGGTTGACGTCAGCACAAGGGAAGGAGCTGGTTGTTAAGTGTGTTTTTTTAAACTCCTTTGTTTTACTTTCTGTTACATGAGTCAATCTAATAGATGAATGACAGGGCACCTCAGACCCATGGAATGCACATCCTGCACCATGTGGGGACTCCAGGACGCTTGACTGTGGATGGGCAATGGCAGACATTTAGAGACCGCATGGATGAATTACAACAATTGTACATTCCTGTCTGGCGTAAAAATAAAAAAGGGAAGGTGGCTCAACCGTGGCTATCTAGGGAAATCAGGGATAGTATTAAAGCCAAGGAAGTGGCATACAAATTGGCCAGAAATAGCAGTGAACCTGGGGACTGGGAGAAATTTAGAACTCAGCAGAGGAGGACAAAGGGTTTGATTAGGGCAGGGAAAATGGAGTACGAGAAGAAGCTTGCAGGGAACATTAAGGTGGATTGCAAAAGTTTCTATAGGTATGTAAAGAGAAAAAGGTTAGTAAAGACAAACATAGGTCCCCTGCAGTCAGAATCAGGGGAAGTCATAACGGGGAACAAAGAAATGGCAGACCAATTGAACAAGTACTTTGGTTCGGTATTCACTAAGGAGGATACAAACAACCTTCCGGATATAAAAGGGGTCAGAGGGTCTAGTAAGGAGGGGGAACTGAAGGAAATCTTTATTAGTCGGGAAATTGTGTTGGGGAAATTGATGGGATTGAAGGCCGATAAATCCCCAGGGCGTGATGGACTGCATCCCAGAGTACTTAAGGAGGTGGCCTTGGAAATAGCGGATGCATTGACAGTCATTTTCCAACATTCCATTGACTCTGGATCAGTTCCTATGGAGTGGAGGGTAGCCAATGTAACCCCACTTTTTAAAAAAGGAGGGAGAGAGAAAACAGGGAATTATAGACCGGTCAGCCTGACCTCAGTAGTGGGTAAAATGATGGAATCAATTATTAAGGATGTCATAGCAGTGCATCTGGAAAATGGTGACATGATAGGTCCAAGTCAGCATGGATTTGTGAAAGGGAAATCATGCTTGACAAATCTTCTGGAATTTTTTGAGGATGTTTCCAGTAAAGTGGACAAAGGAGAACCAGTTGATGTGGTATATTTGGACTTTCAGAAGGCTTTCGACAAGGTCCCATACAAGAGATTAATGTGCAAAGTTAAAGCACATGGGATTGGGGGTAGTGTGCTGACGTGGATTGAGAACTGGTTGTCAGACAGGAAGCAAAGAGTAGGAGTAAATGGGTACTTTTCAGAATGGCAGGCAGTGACTAGTGGGGTGCCGCAAGGTTCTGTGCTGGGGCCCCAGCTGTTTACATTGTACATTAATGATTTAGACGAGGGGATTAAATGCAGTATCTCCAAATTTGCGGATGACACTAAGTTGGGTGGCAGTGTGAGCTGCGAGGAGGATGCTATTAGGCTGCAGAGTGACTTGGATAGGTTAGGTGAGTGGGCAAATGCATGGCAGATGAAGTATAATGTGGATAAATGTGAGGTTATCCACTTTGGTGGTAAAAACAGAGAGACAGACTATTATCTGAATGGTGACAGATTAGGAAAAGGGAAGGTGCAACGAGACCTGGGTGTCATGGTACATCAGTCATTGAAGGTTGGCATGCAGGTACAGCAGGCGGTTAAGAAAGCAAATGGCATGTTGGCCTTCATAGCGAGGGGATTTGAATACAGGGGCAGGGAGGTGTTGCTACAGTTGTACAGGGCCTTGGTGAGGCCACACCTGGAGTATTGTGTACAGTTTTGGTCTCCTAACTTGAGGAAGGACATTCTTGCTATTGAGGGAGTGCAGCGAAGATTCACCAGACTGATTCCCGGGATGGCGGGACTGACCTATCAAGAAAGACTGGATCAACTGGGCTTGTATTCACTGGAGTTCAGAAGAATGAGAGGGGACCTCATAGAAACGTTTAAAATTCTGACGGGTTTAGACAGGTTAGATGCAGGAAGAATGTTCCCAATGTTGGGGAAGTCCAGAACCAGGGGGTCACAGTCTGAGGATAAGGGGCAAGCCATTTAGGACCGAGATGAGGAGAAACTTCTTCACCCAGAGAGTGGTGAACCTGTGGAATTCTCTACCACAGAAAGTAGTTGAGGCCAATTCACTAAATATATTCAAAAGGGAGTTAGATGAAGTCCTTACTACTCGGGGGATCAAGGGTTATGGCGAGAAAGCAGGAAGGGGGTACTGAAGTTTCATGTTCAGCCATTAACTCATTGAATGGCGATGCAGGCTAGAAAGGTTCAATGGCCTGCTCCTGCACCTATTTTCTATGTTTCTATGTTTCTAACCACAGGTGCAGGAGGTGTCATCAGTTGGAGGAGCTCAAGCTCCGAGGTTTGGAGCTTGAGCGGCAGCAGGCGTCACTACAATCCATCCATGAGGCTGAGTGTTTCCTGGATAGCACATTTCAGGAGGTGGTCACCCCACAGCTTAAGAAAGTGCTGGCAGAGAGGGACTCATCATCGTCATCATCATAGGCAGTCCCTTGGAGTCGAGGAAGACTTGCTTCCACATTTAGCATGAATTCTAAGGTGGCCGTACAGTTCAATACGAGAACCACAGAGAGGACTGGGTGACTGCCAGACAGACAAAAAAGAGCAGGCAGGGATTTTAGAAGACCCCTGAGGGCATCTCATTCTGTAACCAGTTTTCAGTTCTGAATACTGATGGGTCAAATCCAAGACCATAGTACCATGGGTGGCTCAGCTGTACAGGGAGAAAGAGAAAGGTCAAGAGAGCGATAGTTATAGCGGATTCTATAGTCAAGGGAGCAGGCAGGTGTTTCTGCAGCCGCAGTTACGATTCTAGGAAAATATGTTGCCGTCCTGGTGCCAGGGTCAAAGATATCACTAAGTGGCTGCAAAACATTCTGAAGGGGGAGGGTGAACAGCCAGAGATCATAGTCCATACCAATGACATGGGTAGAAAGAGGGACGAGGTCCCGCAGGCAGATTTTAGGGAGTTTGGGAAGAGATTAAGAAGCAGAACCTCACAGGTAGTAATCACTGGATTACTTCCAGTGTCATGAGCAGGTGAGTACAGAAATAGGCGGAAAGAGCAGATGAATGCGTTGCTGGAGAGATGGTGCAGGAGGGAGGGCTTTAGATTCCTGAGGCAAAAGGACTGGTTCAGGGGGAGGTAGGACATGTACAAGCTGGACGGGTTACACCTCAACAGGGCCGGGACCAATATCCTCGTGAGGGGGTTTGCTAATGCTGTTGGCGAGGGTTTAAACTAGTTTGGCAGGGGGATGGGAAGCTGAGCATAGATTCAGAAGGGAGAAAAGCAGAGCTAGAGTTAGAAGGTAGAAGAGTAATGAGAGTTTGGAAGGCAGAGCAAACAAAGGTTGGAAAATAGACAAAAAAGGAGTACGGCTTTGCTTAATGGTTAATATCTAAATGCAAGGAATAGAATGAATAAGGTAGATGAGCTGAGGGCACAGATAGATACGTGGAAGTATGATATCTTAGCGATTACTGAAACATTGCTTAAAGAGGGGCAGGAATGGCAGCTCAAAGTTCTTGGTTACAGGGTTTTCCGTCGAGATAGAGAGGGGGTTGAAAAAGGAGTGGGGTGGCAATGTTGGTTGAAGAAACAATTACAGTTGTAAGAAGGGATGATATGTTAGAAGGATCATCAAATGAGGCTAAATGGGTTGAACTAAAGAACAAAAAGGGGAAATCACACTGCTGGGAGTATACTATAGACAGCCAAATAGTCCAAGGGAGATAGAAGAGCAAATTTGCAGGCAACTTTCTGACAAGTGCAAAAACAAAGGGCAGTAATAGTGGGGGATTTCAATTACCCTAAGATTAACTGGGATACAGTGTAAAATGTAGAGAAGGCACAGAATTCCTAAATTGCATTCAGGAGAAGTTTTTAGTCAGTACGTAACAAGCCCAACAATGGGGGTGGGGTGGGGGGCAGTTCTGGATTTAATTTTAGGGAATGAAGCTGGGCAGGTGGAAGGAGTATCAGTGGGATAGTTTTAGCATAGTTATGGATAAGGCCAAAGATTAAAAAAAAGTAAAGATTCTAAATTGGGGGAAGAACATTTTTGCTAGGTTGAGAAGTGATTTAACAAAAGTGGACTGGAAACAGCTATTTGAAGGTAAATCAGTGTCAGAAGAGTGGGAGGCATTCAAGAGGGAGATACGAGGGGTTCAGGGTAAACATGTAAACAACCCCTTGGATGACAAGATGCATGCAGGATAAGATATGGCAAAAAAGGGATGCTTATATCAGACATCGAGGGCTCAATACTGCAGAAAGCCTGGAAGAGTATAGAAAGTGTAGGAGTGAAATTAAAAAGGAAATTAGGAAAGCAAAGAGAGGGCATGAAAAAATACTGGCAAGTAGAACCAAAGAAAACCCAAAGATGTTTTATAATTACATAAGGAGCAAGAGGATAACTAAGGAAGGAGTAGGGCCTATTAGGGACCAAAATGGTAACCTGTGTGTGGAGGTGGAGGATGTGGGTAAGGTACTTAATGAATACTTTGCGGCTGTCTTCACAAAAGAGGGAGACGATGCCAATGTTGAAGTTAAGAGGAAGGAAGTGAAATACTGGATGGATAAACATAGTAAGAAAAGAAGTATTAAGGGGTTTAGCATCTTTGAAAGTAGATATATCACCAGGACCGATGAAATATATCCGAGGCTATTAAAAGAAGCAAGGGAGGAAATTGTGAAGGCTCTGACCATCATTTTCCTATCCTCCCTGGCTATAGGAGTGGTGCCAGAGGATTGGAGAACTGCTAATGTTGTACCATTGTTTAAAAAGGGAAGAAGGGATAAACCAAGTAATTACAGGCCAGTTGGTTTAACCTTGTTGGTGAGCAAATTTTTGGAATCAATTCTGAGGGACAGGATGAATCTTCATTCACATGGGCTGATTTTCATCAAGGCCTCCGCCCGCCTAAGTGCCGCCCAAAGTGTCGCCGATGGCCGCCGAGGTACCGGACAGTACTTTGGGCAGGATATTCATAGCCGAGGTCCCTCGAAGGTCGGCGGGCGGCAAATGGACGACATACGCCGCCAATCTGGGCGGCAGCAGGCAGGTGGTCTCATTCTCAACGGCAGAGGCGCTTGCTGCCCATCCGAGGTTGGAGTCGGGCCCACGGGGGGTCGAAGAGCTGGAAAAAGAAATCACCAATAAAAAATTACAAAACTATCGGAAGACCTCCAGGGGACCCCATGCAGGTAAGTCACTGTTGAAATTAAAAAAAATGTTCACTTGCCTTTTTTTCAGGTTCTTCCTACTTACCGTCGGGGACAGACCCGCCTCCATACAGTGGTTCACCACTGCTCTGCGCCGAATCCTGCCGACTCCCGCCCGCAGGAATCTGGCATCTCGGCGGATGGGAGCTCAGTTGTGCCACTCGGCCGTCCGCTGACGTCAGCGGATAGTTCCCGGCAGCTCTCCCCTCCCGCCCACTCCAGGCCACCTCAAAAATGGCAGTGGGCGGATCAAGAAGACCAATGTCAGCGGCATTGGACGGCAGTTGGCAGCAGCGGGTGGTGAGTGATGAATTCCGGCCCCACAGATTAATCAAGGACAGTCAGCATGGATTTGTTAAGGGCAGGTCGTGTCTGACTAACTTGATTGAATATTTTGAGGAGGTAACAAGGAGGGTTGATGAGGGCAGAGTGTTTGATATAGTCTATTTGGATTTAACAAGGTGTTTGACAAGGTTCCACATGGTAGGCTGATCAGAAAAGTAAAAGCCCATGGGATCCAAGGGAGTGTGGCAAATTGGTTCCAAAATTGGCTCAGTGGCAGGAAGCAAAGGGTAATGGTTGACGGGTATTTTTGCAACTGGAAGGCTGTTTCCAGTGGGCTCCACAGGGCTCGGTCCCTTGCTTTTTGTCGTAGATATTAATGATATAAGAACATGAGAACATAAGAAATAGGAGCAGGTGTAGGCCATTTGGCCCCTCAAGCCTGCTCTGCCATTCAATAAGATCATGGCTGATCTGATCCTGGCCTCAATAACTCTACTTCCCTGCCTTCTTCCCATAACCCTTGACTCCCTTGATTTAGATGTAGGGGACATAATAAAGGAGTTTGCAGATGATACAAAAATTGGCCATGTGTTGGCAGTGAGGAGGAAAGCTTTAGACTGCAGGAAGATATCGATGGACTGGTCAGTTGGGCAGATAAGTGGAAAATGAAATTCAATCTGGAGAAGTGTGAGATAATGCATTTGGGGAGGTGCAACAAGGTAAGGGAGTACACAATAAATGGGAGGATACTGAGAGGTGTGGAGGAACAGAGAGACCTTGGAATATATGTCCACAGATCCTTAAAGGTAGCAGGGCAGGTTGACAAGGTAGTTAAAAAGGCATATAGAATGCTTTCCTTTATTAGCTGAAGCATAGAATATAAGAGTAGGGAAGTTATGCTAAAACTGTATGCAACACTAATTAGGCCACAGTTTGAGTACTGCGTACAGTTCTGGTCACCACATTAGAGAAAGGATGTGATTGCAGTAGAGAAGGTATAGAGGAGATTTACAAGGATGCTGCCAGGACGAGAACATTTTAGCTACAAGGAAAGTTTGGATAGGCTGGGTTGTTTTCTTTGGAACAGAGCTGGTTAAGGAGAGATTTAATTGAGGTGTATAAAATTCAGAGGGGCCTAGATAGAATGGAGAGGAAGAACATATTTCCCTTAGCAGAGGGATCAATAGCCAGGGGACAAAGATTTAAAGTAGTTGGTAGAAGGATTAGAGGGGAGATGAGGAAAAGAATTTTCACCCAGAGAGTGGTGGGGGTAAGTAACTCACAGCCTGAAAGGGTGGTAGAGGCAGAACCCCTCATCACATTTTAAAAGTACTGGGATGTGCACTTAAAGAGCTGCAAACTACAGCACCTAGTACTGGACAGTGGGATTTGGCTGGGTAGCTCCTTTTCAACTGGCATGGACACGATGGGCCGAATGACCTCCTTCTGTGTTGTAATTTTTCTGTGATTCTATGGGGCCAAAATTGATCGGCTATTTCCCCGATTTTTCGGCACTCTCCCCTCCATGGGAGATTGGTGAGGCCCTCACACCGGCGGTTTGGAAGAATCGCTAGAGAGCGTCCACCGGCCAAAAAAAGTCGTCCCGCCCAAGATACATCCGGGCGCTCCTCTGCTCCGGCAATAGAAAAGACCGCCGCATGGGAGCAGATCTTACCTGGACAGTAGGTATGAAGACCTGCAAGAAAAGTAAGTGAGATGTTTGAAAAACTTTTGCAGCGATTTTGCGTTAAAGGGTCCTCTGAAGGTTTTGTGATTTTTTGTTGTTCATTTTTTGAGCATTTTTTTTTGTGTACCCCCCCTCCCTGGGCCCGACTCCAGCCTTGGTGTAACTTTCTCCAGGATTCCATTTGCCGCCCAGAATCCCCCGACCGCCCTCTACTGCCCAGAACTGGCGTGTAATGCCCATTTTTGCCGTTTGGTGCTTTTTTCCTCTTTTTTGACCAAAGTTCCACCCAAAGTACCATCAGGATCTGAACAGTCTTTTTGATGGTAAATGGGTGGAACTTGTTTTTGATCAATTTTGACCCCTATGAGTATTTAATCATGTATCAGAAATGTCAATGAAACACTATTGTTTTACATACTCTCTCACACATACACTTCACTCTGCACTCAAATTAGCCCCATCACATCCACAATATACTCGCCAATCAGGCTAATTCACACCAGATATTCATTTTATGGGTACTGTTAATACAGTACACCCCAAAACATACATTTAATAGTAAAGTAATTAAGTGCAGAACTGCAAGAGTGAATCCAAAGTGGCTGATGAATTTACAATGTAAGATATTTGTCCTGCATTACTTGATTACCATCAATTGTTTTTTTTAAACTTTGTAATGAATGTATCTAGAATTAATGATTTAGACAAGGGGATTAAATGTAGTATCTCCAAATTTGCGGATGACACTAAGTTGGGTGGCAGTGTGAGCTGCGAGGAGGATGCTAAGAGGCTGCAGAGTGACTTGGATAGGTTAGGTGAGTGGGCAAATGCATGGCAGATGAAGTATAATGTGGATAAATGTGAGGTTATCCACTTTGGTGGTAAAAACAGAGAGACAGACTATTATCTGAATGGTGACAGATTAGGAAAAGGGGAGGTGCAACGAGACCTGGGTGTCATGGTACATCAGTCATTGAAGGTTGGCATGCAGGTACAGCAGGCGGTTAAGAAAGCAAATGGCATGTTGGCCTTCATAGTGAGGGGATTTGAGTACAGGGGCAGGGAGGTGTTACTACAGTTGTACAGGGCCTTGGTGAGACCACACATGGAGTATTGTGTACAGTTTTGGTCTCCTAACTTGAGGAAGGACATTCTTGCTATTGAGGGAGTGCAGTGAAGGTTCACCAGAATGATTCCTGGGATGGCGGAACTGACATATCAAGAAAGACTGAATCAACTGGGCTTGTATTCATTGGAGTTCAGAAGAATAAGAGGGGATCTCATTGAAACGTTTAAAATTCTGACGGGTTTAGACAGGTTTGATGCAGGAAGAATGTTCCCAATGTTGGGGGAGTCCAGAACCAGGGGTCACAGTCTAAGGATAAGGGGTAAGCCATTTAGGACCGAGATGAGGAGAAACTTCTTCACCCAGAGAGTGGTGAACCTGTGGAATTCTCTACCACAGAAAGTTGTTGAGGCCAATTCACTAAATATATTCAAAAAGGAGTTAGATGTAGTCCTTACTACTAGGGGGATCAAGGGGTATGGCGAGAAAGCAGGAATGCGGTACTGAAGTTGCATGTTCAGCCATGAACTCATTGAATGGCGGTGCAGGCTCGAAGGGCCGAATGGCCTACTCCTGCACCTATTTTCTATGTTTCTAAAAGGAACAAAATTAAAATGAATAAACAAATATAAAACATTTCCATTTTTAGAATTTATTCTTTCTCAGCTTTAACGATTCTTTTGTTCTTAAGTTTAGGTCGGAATTTTGCCACCGTCTAGAGGTCCGGATGGTGGCGGGTCAGCTGTTAAATTTAAAATGATTGACAGCGAGTTGGGACCCCGCTGTCAACCCACCACCACGCGACTTTCCCAGGTGTTGGGTTTGTCAACGCTGAACAGACCTGACACACAGTGGCGGGGGAGGCAATTTAGGTCATTATGACCTCGTTAATAGTCTATTAAAAATAATTTTAAGCTGAACAAGGTTGTCCATGAGGTTTACACTTCTTAGAGATCACGAGGACATTGGAAGTTGTGTGACCATGAATTAATTTCTTTACTTAACAGCTGAAGTTGTGCTATAAAAGCTCCCAACCCAAAGCTGCTCACTTTCCATGATCAAAACTGTTGCTTACTGCATTTGGAAGGCACACTGAGCTTTAAGCAGGTTGCAAATGTTTGGAGCAATCTCTCTATCCAGTGTCACCTCATTGGAACAACCTTTCTCACCATTGACAGATCGTTTCTGTCATCTCAAGTTCACCTGCCATCGATTACGTTAGCATCAGTGCCCTTGAAACCATCTCACCTTGGTCCTCAGAATCCCACCACGATCAGCCCCAAGACCACATCACTAAACCCATCAGCCTCACAAACAACAACAACCATCCTTCTCCACAAGCACCTGATGCTGCACAGGACACAGGGCATCAGCACCCGACCATATTGCTGCCCAGGAGGCCAGGGATGACTTCACCATAGCCAGATTTACTTCACTTGACGAAGTACACCCTGGCTGCCACATGATCCGCCAGGTTAGCACCACCCCACACCAACACCATAAGACATCCCTACAATGCCCAAGCCATTCCTTTCACACTCATCGCCATTGTGGGGCATACAGTTATCCTCACCATTCACTGCAACTCATTAAGCCACTTCCAAAGATGCGCACAGATCTGTCCAAGAACACAAAGTGTTGAAAATAAATGTTTCAATGTTTGACAGCACATTAACAGAAACTTTACATGAATATTGGCTAAAACACACAAGTGTCTACCATTGTGTGTTGTTAGTTGGTATGATTGGACTAGGATGAGGGTGAGTGTGACCTGTGCCTAGTGAGATGGTGAAGTGATAATATAGATAGAGAGGGATGGATGGAGGTGCAAGGTAAGTTGGTGTGAGTAAGAATTTTCAGGAGTAGAGTAGGGAAGGCAGAGTGATAGGGATGTGATGAGTGGCACAGCAGGTTGAGGTTGAGTGTGGCTTTGCTGTAACATTTTGTGATCTATTGAGATCATTGAAAGGTTTGCGGCACTGCAGCCCGGTCCTCCTGGCGATATCCCTGCTTGTGCCCTCCTGTGCAATATGCAACCAGGCTGCGTTGATCTCTTGGGGAGGTCACTACCACCTGTTGGAAGCAAAGAGAACCTCCCTGCATGACATGACTCCCTCCATCAGCATATGGAGGGAGTCATGGGAGAGCCTGGGTGCAGCCATGCACCTCTGTGCAGTGCTTGGCAGTGTTTGCAGCACCTGAATGCCGTAGAATACTGACAGCACAACTGTCAAAATCAATTTACGCATCGTCCCTTTAAGGAAACCTGCTGATGATGCGTCATTCAATTGGCTGGGAAACACACTGGGTGGGCTTAACAAGCCCAATCAATGGAAAATTATTTCAGCGAGGTCTGGACTCACCACCTACCCCAGCTGCTCTGAGGTAGATGAAATTGTGGCCTTAGATTTCCAGTCCCTTTCCCTTGCTATATACATGTTACCAATTAAGAGATTTCATAGGTGAGTTAGGACCCTGGCTAGGTGTTGTAACTATCCACTCAGCAGAGACCAAGAATGACATGGTTGATTCACCTTCGTATTTTTCCTACTACCTTTTGTAGATGGACTTCACCATTACATGTACTGGTTGGCTCTTCCCCTCCCTAATATCCCAGTTGAAATTTGGAGCTCACTATCATAGTTCAAATCCACTATGGCTTTTTCCCTGCAGTTTTGCACACAATTTCCATGCAAGTAAAATGTAATAATTTTTAAAATATATATTGCAGTGCAGGAACAAGCACTACATTTAACTTGTTATAGTTAATAAAGTTGGCCACGTAATACCTATTATCAGTCATTTCTTGCTATAATATAACATATTAAATCTATATTATCCATAATTTGGTCTGTAAGGACTATTAAACATTGAAAATAAAAGCTGTTATTAATCAAAACTGAAGTATAAGTGATGTTTATGTATGAGGCAGATCTTTCCATCTCCCCCCTCCGGCCCCACCCCCTCAAAAAAAGAGGAACTGACAAATTCATTAAATATTTCCCAAATAGATAACGGACACGGTACAGAGTATCTTATCTATATCCAGTTTTTTTAAATAGAATTTTGCCGCAGTAAAGTTTAGTGTCATTATATAATTCTGATATAACCTGAGTAGCTTAGAATTAGAAAACATATATATTAAAATGAACTCATCAAATTTTCTCATTTAATATCTCAAAATCTGAAGAGATATGTTTTTCTATTTCTATAACTTTTTCATGTTTTGATGGATAATGTTGATTCATATTCTGCTTAAGTATAGCTTCATACAAGCATTTTTTGAGACCGGGTGAATCTAACCAATCTGAGTCACTTATACAATGCATTGCCTAACATGGAAAACATACAAAGACTTCATACTCACATGTTATTAAACTGATTCAAGCAGTATATGATCTGTGGAATTGATATGGACTGTAATATTGCATATACTTTTAATAATTATAAGAATCCATACAAATTTAGCAACACAACTTAATTAGTTTATAACCATTTTGGCCATTTTAGTGAATCAGCTCCATAATTCTGGATTATATTCAGTAATTCAGTATCCATGTAATGTTCCTTCTTATTTTTTTAGAGGAAACTTCTTTGAATTTATCTTGTTTTAGTTTCAGACCAATACTGTACAATCCTAATAGAGAAATATGTCTTCACGAAAAGTAACTTGATGTATGATATGAATAGAAACTTGGGTGTTATTTGAAAATAATTTCCATTAATACAACCTGAATAATGGGTGCAGTTGTAATTCATTCCATCATAGTCCTCAGTCTATGCAGCTCACTACTGATGGTACATTCTATATGTATTTTCTAATGTTAGCGTTAAAAAACACAAAAATTCCCTTTCCATGTCTTTTTGTCACAATTCACCTTAGAATGAGCAGTGGAAAAAATGCAGTTTTTACATTATTGGCTTTAGCCAAGATGTAATGCAAATATTGACATAATGAATGAAAATAGTGGCAATCAATCAAAGAATGCAACAGATATATGTTAATGACACAAATTTTTCATTTCAAAAGCATTTATAATAGATTTTTGTGAAAATCAGAGGCAAACACATGCCAGGAAAGGGAAATAAAAGGTGCTATTTTAACTTCACAGAGGACAAAATTGTAAGCACATAAGAGGCAAGAAGAACAGTTCACTAACTGGGCATACAGTGACACAATCATGAAAAGGGAACAAAACTGTTTATCAACATTATGACAAGGTGTTCTAAATAACATCATTAATCTGTCAGGGTGCTATTGTACTCTTCTCTAGTCCATACACCATTGGTTTCACATCCATATATGTGGCAACAATGTCAGACCAGGCATTTTATGAAATGCTATCTTACAGTACAATGGTAGCACAACACTCTAAGAGATGCTATATTCCATATAATGATTTTGTAAGCCTCTCCAAAGAACAAAATCACCACAGGATGAGAATGCTAACACTACATATTCCTAATATCACTGTAATTAATTCTCACAGATTGCAGTCTTTGGAGAAGGTGAGTGAAATTAGCTATTTCATTCAAAATGGCAGGAATAGTGTTAGTTATACTGACGTTCCGGTGGCAATATTTATTACCAACAAGCAACATTATGATCTGGAATTATTTTAAAAAATCTATGAAGCTCTATTCTTCATTTACACTTCCAACTATTTTAGTATGCTGAAAAGTAACAAATAATTTTCTCAAGTCACTTCCAAGTGAGTTGATGAGAAAATTAGTTTGCAAATTAACACATGAGTTTTCTACATGTATCAGGTTTTGAAAAATGTGCCCAGACCTATGAAAATAATATGTTTTTGTCACACAGCTTGGAGCTTCATTAATATCTAGGACTGAAAACATATCAGTCCCAAATAGGAAAATAAGAACAGGAGCAGGGCACTTAGCCCCTCGAACCTGTTCCACCATTCGATGAGATCATGGCTGATCTGTAACCTAATTCCTTATACCCACCTTTGCCCCATCTCCCTCAATACCTTTGGGTAACAAAAATCAATCAATCTCAGATTTAAAATTTAAAATTGACCTCCCATCAACTGCTGTTTGCGGAAGAGAGTTCAAAATTCTATCCTTTCCATGTAGAAGTGTTTCATAACTTCATTCCTGAAAGATCTGGCACTAATTTCTAGGCTACGTCCCCTAGTCCTAGACTCCCAAAGCAGTGGAAACAGTTTCACTCTACCTTATCAGTTCCCCTTAATATCTTGAAAACTTTGATTAAATCACTCTTAACCTTCTAATTTCCAGAGAATACAACCTGATTTTGTGTAATCTCTCCTCGTAATTTAACCCCTGGAGTCCAGGTATCATTCCCACCTGCTGCACTCCCGCCAATATATCCTTTCTAAGGTGTCGTGCCTAGAACTGCCCACAGTTCTGGGCACCACAGTATTTCAGGGTGTGGTCTAACTAGGGCTTAGTGTAGCATACCTTCTACCCCCTTGTATTCTAGTCATCTAGAAATAAAGCCCAGAATTCCATTAGCCTTTTTGATTATTTTCTGTATCTGTCCATCACATTTCAATGATCCAAGTAAATGGATGCCTACGTCTCTCTGGACCTCCACTGTTTCTAGCTTTTCACCATTTAGAAAGTACTGTGATCTATCCTTTTTAGGTCCCAAGTGGATGGCCTCACACTTGTCTACATGCAAATCCATTTGCAATAGTTTTGCCCATTCACTTAATAATTTTATGTTTTCATGTTTTTATCTATGCTGCTTACATTGCCACCTATCTTTGTGTCATCGGCAAACTTGGATATGTGGCTCTCCATCCCATCATCTGAGTCGTTAATAAATATGGTGAATAGTTGAGGACCTAACACAGATCCCTGTGGGACATCATTAGTCACATCCTGCCAATTAGAGTACCTGCCCATTATCCCTACTCTCTGTCTCCTGCCACTCAGCCAATTTCTTACCCAGATCAATAATTTGACTTCAATTCGTGAGCTTCAACTTCAACTAACAATCTCTTATGAGAGATTTTATCGAATGCCTTCTGGAAGTCCATATAAATAATATCCATAGACATTTTCTTGTCCCCTACTTTAGTCAACTCTTCAAAAAATTGAATCAAGTTCGTCAGGCATGACTTCCCCTTTACAAGTCCATCATCTCTCTGATCAGCTGAAAATTTTCAAGGTGTTCAGTCACTCAATCCTTATTTATAGACTCGAGTAATTTCCCAACAACAGAGGTTAGGCTAACTGGTCTATAATTCCCAGATTTCCCTCTCTCACCTTCCTTAAATGTCAGAGTGTCGTGCAATATTCCAATTTAAAGGAATGGTTCCTGAATCGAGTGATCTTTGAAAGATTATAGTTAGGGCATCTGCAATGTTCTCATCTATTTCCTTTAAAACCCTGCGATGGAAACCATCTGGTCCTGGGGATTTGTCACTCTTTAGTGCCATTATTTTCTTAATTACTGTTATTTTGCTCATGTTAATTTTGGTGAGTCCCGACCCTCATTCAATATTAATTTCCTTGGGATATCCTTGACATGCTAACCTATTCCTATCACATTTTATAGACAACCAAAATGTGACTATGCCTGACATTGCAAATGCTTTAAAAACTAAGGCCATAGTTCTAATGATATGTCAGTACTGGTCATGGGCAGCAGGCAGCTTTACTTTGCCTTATAGTGAAGTGAACATGTTGCTAGTTTAAAAGTCCAAAGTAGACATGAAGGTTTATGCCCAGGATGGAGCAAACTGCTGTCATGTACAACTTGTTTTCTGTGAAAGTTATAAATACTTTTAGTTATCACTGAAGCAATTAAAAACAATAATAATCAAGAAATTAAAATGTTGTTTTATCAAGTAATTTATGGCTGTGCTGTGTCATTTTGATCGGTCTTTTATCAGCATAATAGAAGTGCCATATTTTACTGATTACATTCTTTCCTAATCAGCAAAAGTACACCAACATTTTGGGGTTAGTTAATTTTAAATAAATCAATATTAAACATATAAAAACTGACTTGAAATTTACAAGAAGATTGGCAATACATGATCTTAAATAACCGTATAGCTAGAGTTTCTGAATAATCTGACAGATTCTGCAAACATAATTTGCTCTTTCTCTTATATAGGAGCATGCTGCCCCCTAGCTAACCCACACAAGTGTATCGTCAGATACACAGCACTGAGCTGATAACAGGTCTGTGATCATGGGTTCAAAAATCACCTATGTTCTATATTTGAAACTTTTTATACAGGAACAGAATTTCAGCAAATTATACAACCAGATAAATCAATTATTTTAAGTTGTGCTTCATAGAAAATATTTCTAAAAATTCTCAAAAAAGTATATAGACTAAAAAATGACCATTTCATCAGGTACTGCCAGTTGATAATGAACAGTAGATTTTGTAATTTTATTTTATGCATTATACATTGAAACTAATTTATTGTCATATCATTTATATCATAACTCATTTCTTCTTATAAAATTGCTAAATCTAATACTGTTTCTATTACCTTCTCTAAAGTGCATAATTTTGTATCATTATAGGGCCCATGTAATATACATTTTTCTAGTTTGAATCATTTCAGTTAGACATAAGTAACGAAGTAGCACATATAAATCCACACAAACCTTTTTACACTCGGCCAAGAAGAGAATACCCTCTGACTATCTTAATAAGCTCAAACATAATAGAAGATAATTAGTTCTGGTATTAAGTCAGCCATCTTTCTAATTTCATCTTACCTTTTCAATTTATCTGTTTCAATTCATATTTTCTTTGATTGATTTTCTTCTTGTTTCTTTCATTTCTAATAATTTGATTTCAACTTTTAATTTAGTGGTGAATGCTGCTTACTGTCATAGTCTACTTAATATCTAAAGATGAGCTGGAGACTAGGCAGATCTTGAGCAGGCAGTATTCCCCCTGCTATTGCATGTATCCTGATGGTCAGGATTACGGCAGCATTGACGGAGGCCTAGGAAGGTCACCTGTCCACTCTTTTGGGCTGTGAATGGTTCATAGGGCAGGGTAAGAGGGAATGGCTGATTGAGGGATGAAAATAACTAAACTGGGGATAAAGGTCTATACATTCTTACATCAGACACATAAATGACAAATTGGGCATAATAATGAGAGTTCCGCTCTTTTAAGAATTCTGTGGGATCCAGTAACCAGAATATGCATGTGATTGTTAATTTTCTGGATGTTACAGTGAGCAATGTAATCAGATTGATCCAACAAGACTTATAACTGCATGTGGCAAATCATTCTGAAAATAAGTTAACTTACAATGTTCAGAAACTCACATTTCATAGGGCTGTAGCTTAATTAGGATCAGAGGAAAGATGAAGGACTGCTACAATCTGTCTCATTTTGTGGTGTACATACGTATTGTGCAGTTTGTTGAGCAGCTGTGCCACTCAGTGGCAATCCAGATAAAGTCTTAGCTGATAAGCTACATGTGCTTGTCCTCCGCATCTGCTCAGGTATGAAGGTTGACATGGTCAAATTAGTGTTCCTGAAATCACTGAACTGTTCCTGATTTTCACCAGCTGGCATCATAGATAGTTCAAAGGAATTTAAGTCTACGAATGATGGTGAAAATTTAAGAGAATTCTCATCCACTTTAGAGAGATTGTCTGTCTGTTTCTGAAACTGATCAATTTCAATTTCATTTTCTTCCTGCATTAGACAAAGAAAAAAAACAATTAACAAAACATTACCTTAGCATTAATTATTTAAAACAATTCTAAACAATTAATGAAAAAGTTAAAAATGCCTGGACCTCAACATAAACTCTTAATGGAAAGGGGGAAGGAGTCTGAGGTTGTCAATTTGGTGCATGGCAGCTTTCTGATTCAGTTTTTGAGGGAGTCTATGGGAGGTAGATCTCCCCACAGCTTGCATAGTCGACCAGACCTCAGCATACAATGTCAGATGAAGTCCAGCAGTATAAGGGCTGAGCTAAGTAACACAGATTGGGGCACTATTAAGGGAGAAAAAAGAGACTGTTTCTACATCAAATACATACTGTGCGCAAATTTTGAGGTTAGCAAATCAGTGGTTCTAGATAAGCTAAAAGTACTGAAAGCTAATAAATCCCCCGAACAGCTGAACTGAATTTAGAGAAACAGGAAAGATTTGTACGGCACTGAAAATCATGTTGATAAAGGCAATGATCGGTTGGGAGGTTCTAGCAGTCTGGAAACATGCAAACATCGTTGCTATATTCAAGGGTAATAGAGTCAGGCCAGGTAACCAGAGACTCATTAGTCCAACTTAATTAATTGGAAAATTAATGGAATCAATAATCAGAAACAAAATAGAAGAGTACTTGTATTAAAATAACCTTACAAAATATAGCCAACATGGCTTCAAAAAGGGTAGAAATTATCTGAGCAACCTCAGACTTTTTTTGGAGCAAGATATCCCTGATTAATAGGAAGTAGCCATAGGACAGTGTCTAACTAGACGAGCAAAATACTTTTATTAAAATATCACATGAAATACTCTTTTATAAACTAAAGACGGAAGGTATCAAGGGTAAGACATTAGTAACTGACTGAAGGGAAGAAAACAGAGGGTCATAATAGGAGCTTGGTGAAAATGGGCGGGGGAGGGGGGTTGTAGAGAGGGATTTCTCAGAAGTCCCTGTTGAGGCTTCTTCTTTCTGTGGCATACAAATTATATGTATTTGCAGTTTCAATGCATCATATTCAAATTTCCAATGATATAAAGCTAATGCAAATTTGGATGCAGAAGAGACAACAAAGACTTTACAAAGAGAAGCTGATTAGAGACAAATGATTGGGGTCTGACATCTGAGTTATTCTGCTACCTTTGTGTCAATGTGCCCCCAAAACTGTTTATCATTGATACAAAAGTGGCCATATAACAGTTGATCTTATCATCAGTCCACTCATCTGTTGTGTTCTGCTTTAGAGCATATCCTAACTCAAGTCTCACACAAGAGATTCTTGAACCACTTAATAGGGAAAGCACTTGAGGTATTTTCCCACTGCCTTTCTCCTGGTTTTAAAAAAAATCTTTGGAGCACCTTCACTAGTTGAGCTGCAACCAAGGCCAAAGAGCCAAACCTACCCTTTATCCCACCCATTAGATACAAGTACTGCCACTGGACGTCAACCTATTACTCATCATCAGTATACATTTTAAAATCAATTCGCATCACTGATAAATAAGTTTGGGGCTATTAATATGCTCAACATTGTGAGGGAGCTGCATTATCATCAGTTAATAATTAAAGGTGCTTCAATATTTTTATAATTTTAGTGTAGTACTTTATGTTCGTTCTCTCACAATATCAGGTTTATTAACTTCTCAAATTATTTCAGTGTTACTCATAGTTTAAATAAAATCTCTCCAAAAAAATAAACAGAAATCGATCATATAAAATAAAATGATGATAATATAACTATCAATCTTCAATAGATTTGTGTTGTAAAAGATAGACTAATATTTAAATCAGAAAAATATGAAAATCAAATTTAATTGCACCATAAATGTAAAAAGATTCCAATGATTACTTAAAATAAGAGCAGAAGAACATAAGAAATAGGAACAGGAGTAGGCCATATGGCCCCTCGAGCCTGCTCCGCCATTCAATAAGATCATGGCTGATCTGATCATGGACTCAGCTCCACTTCCTCACCCGCTCCCCATAACTCCTTATCCCCTTATCGTTTAAGAAACTGTCTATTTCTGTCTTAAATTTATTCAATGTCCCAGCTTCCACAGCTCTCTGAGGCAGTGAATTCCACAGATTTACAACCCTCTGAGAGAAGAAATTTCTCCTCATCTCTGTTTTAAATGGGCGGCACCTTATTCTAAGATCATGCCCTCTAGTTCTAGTCTCCCCCATCAGTGGAAACATCCTCTCTGCATCCACCTTGTCAAGCCTCCTCATAATCTTATACATTTCGATAAGATCACCTCTCATTCTTCTGAAGAGGCCCAACCTTCTCAACCTTTCCTCATAAGTCAACCCGCTCATCCCCGGAATCAACCTAGTGAACCTTCTCTGAACTGTCTCCAAAGCAAGTATATCCATTCATAAATATGGAAACCAAAACTGCACGCAGTATTCCAGGTGTGGCCTCACCAATACCTTATATAGCTGTAGCAAGATTTCCCTGCTTTTATATTCCATCCCTTTGCAATAAAGGCCAAGATACCATTGGCCTTTCTGATCACTTGCTGTACCTGCACACTATCCTTTTGTGCTTCATGCACAAGTACCCCCAGGTCCCGCTGTACTGAGGCACTTTGCAATCTTTCTCCATTTAAATAATAACTTGCTCTTTGATTTTTCTCTGCCAAAGTGCATGACCTCACATTTCCAACATTATACTTCATCTGCCAAAGCAAGTATATCCTTAAGTAATATGTGTATTCTTATCCATATTTGCTTAATCTTTGCAATGTACAGCAGCAAAAAGACTAGTGTTTTCAGAAATCGTAAATGTAAGAATTACCTCTCCAACAGAGTCTGTTTTCTTTTTGCCTTTCCACCAAGTTTCTACCATAGCAGCAATAAAAGCCAAAATAACACCCAAAGCAAGAAAACCAAATGCTCCAGCAAAGTTTTGTAGATCCATAGGGCCTCCCTTTCCATGCGTTTTAACATGACTTTGCAAATCACATTTCCCAGCTTTAGGCCACCACTTCTGCTTTAGTCCATCCAGTTCACCACTTTGCTCAAGTTCTAGAAGCCTGTATAAAAATACAGAAGCTATGTTATTTGAGGACAATTGTTTGTAAGACTCATTCAACCTTTAACATAAAAAAACATCCCAAGGCACTTCACAGAAGCACCATCAGAAAAGAATTGACGCCAAGTGATAGAAGCTGATATTAGCTAAAAGCTTTGTCAAAGAGGTTATTTTTAAGAATGATTTTAGAGAGGCAAAGGAGTTCATGGAGGGGATTCCAGATTTTAGAGCCTAGACAGCTAAAGGCACAGCCCTCAATGCTGAGGCAAAGGGAGTTTGGGATGCACAAGTGGCAACAGTTCTCAGAGGGTCATAAGGAGGTTACAGAGATGGAGAGGGGTAAGGCCATGAAGGGATTTGAACACAGGATGGGAATTTTAAATTTGAGGCTTGGGGATTGGGAGCCAATATAGGTCAGCGAACACAGGAATTATGGGTGAGCAAGACTTGTTGCGGATTAGGACACAGACAGCAAAGTTTTGGATGAGCTGAGGTTAATCGAGGCTGGAAGATGGGAGGCCATCCAGGAGAGGATTGTACAAGTCAAGTTAGAATGTGACAAAGTCATGGATGAGGATTTCAGAAGATGGGCCGAGGAAAGGGTGGCAGTGGACAACTTTAGAGGTGGAAGTAGGCAGTCTTTGTGATGGAGAGGATAAGGTGTTGGATATTCTGAATGGGCTCAAATTGAATGCTGATTTGACTGAAACCTAAGGCAGTCACTGGGTAAGGAGCTGTAATTGGTGGTGAGGAAACGGAGTTTGTGGGGGGGCGGGGTGAAGGCAATGGTTTTGCTCATCCCAATGTTTAATTGGAGGAAATTGCGGCTGACAATAGAGGTGCAGTGGAGGGGTCAAAAGAGATAGTGGAAAAGTAGATCTGGGTGTCATCAGCATTTTCTTGTTTTATTTGTCTTAAATGTCTGATCTTATTGTATTTTGCAGTGTCTCTTTTTTACTGATGGTGTTTGAAGGTTTCATGTTTAATTTTAATTCACTAGTGCATCAATCATGAAACAACCCACTAATTAGTTTAATGAAAGTGTATTAAAAATAATCTATCAATGTTATTTTCTTAGTTACAAAAGATTTCTTTACAGGCTTCAGAGTCCAGTTTATTTTTGGTCATCAGGATTATTTTCAGCAAAATATGAGAGTCGATCTTTCTGCTGTTTTAATAACTCAGAATGTTTCTTTGCAGTGAAATATGCATTGTGGGAAAAAAATCTAAGGAGTGCCTTTTATCAAAATTTGGAAAAGTGGTACACAAATTTAAAATGTACAACATTTCTGAATATTTTATTTAGGATTTTAATGCAGATAGGATCACATGTAAAGCAGATCCAAATCTGTGCAATCACTTCCATGGTCTGAGATAGGAGGTCTATCAGTTTTTCATAGGTGGGACAATACACTAATCAATCTAGCCGACAATACTGTCACAAAATCATCATAGGGCAATGGCAGGCAATTCTTTGAAAACATAAACTGACAGTTATGGTGGTACCCATACATATGGCTGACCAGTATAATACAGTCAGTGGGTTGGGATAGAATTATGGGACTCACTGTCGGTGACCTTTATTTGGGGAAGTTGGAGTGGGCCTGACTGACTGACTTGCTTTAATGGGAACTCCCATTTAGTAGTAACTCATCAGGGATATGTTTACTGTTTAAAATACATTTCTATTTACATTTCATAAGCCTTGTGTTATTAAAAACAGATTATTAATGCATGCCATGCAAACAAGCAATTACTCCACATTTTACTTGAAAAAACAAACACCCTATTTATACTGCACTGCCAATCAGATGTCAGATTGAAACCAAAACTACACAGATTTATCTCTGATAGACAGTGAGGTCTAGACTGGTAATTAGTCCTGGCTTCAAGTAAATTCAACTCTGGCAGAGGTTTCATCCCAAGATCAATTCAGAGGCCGAGTATTCTGAATGGCTGGTGAATTTGCAACCGTATTAATTTCAATCTGTTGACTGCATTCCTTGTTCCAACCACCATATCCATTTCATGTTACTCATTGTTCAAATAGTAGAGAAATACATTTCCCAAATAGTGTTTGCCTGTGTAAGTTCAAAACAGAAATGATGACACTGCAATAGATACACTGCAGTATAAATGGAGAAATCTCACTTAATTTATCTGTGCAGGTTTGATTAGAGGACCATGAATAATACATTGAGCCTGAATATATAATCTGGTCATGGATTAGATGATGTTGATTTTTTTTGCTGGTGTTACAAACACAAATATTAAGTATACATAATGAATTAATAAGAACTATTTAATTAAACAAGAACTATTTAATTTAACAAACATTATTTCATCTATTGAACATATATTTAGAACATAAGAACATAAGAAATAGGAACAGGAGTAGGCCATACGGCCTCTCGAGCCTGCTCCGCCATTCAATAAGATCATGGCTGATCTGATCATGGACTCAGCTCCACTTCCCCACCTGCTCCCCATAAACCCTTTATCATTTAAGAAACTGTCTATTTCTGTCTTAAATTTATTCAATATCCTGGTTTCCACAGCTCTCTGAGGCAGCAAATTCCACTGATTTGCTTGAATATTTTACTTGAATAACAATTACATGTATTAAAAATGTATTTTACTTTCATTTATTTTCATTGTGAGCATGTCGAAGGCCATATATTGAGGTAGGGACAGTATGTATTGGCTGACCTGTCTGAGTGGGTAACAGAGGTTACAGCCTCCTTGCGCTGCTGAATCGTGAAATACAGTTCGGGGTATTGATGTGATTTTTTTTGTAACTCATTTGTTTGTAATAATATTTATTTTTCTGACTAAGTATCTCCCCATCAGTTGTATAACCACCAGATATTATCCTGTATACTCAATTTTATTACAAAGGTGGAGGTACATGAAAAACACTACCACATAAAATCTGCTGTTTAACTGAATGTGTCTAGGATAAGTAGCATCAATACTGCAAGCTGTATAACAAAAAACTCAAAGGATTTAAAAATATATAAATAATTTATATAAATAGTGCAGTCTACAGCTGCCTTGAGTGTTTTTTTGATCTTGTTTAAAGAATATATTCTGGTAATTTTACTCAGCTTTCATATGTTTGTCAGGAGGGTCAATACTTAAAAAGCTGCATTCACGAACTCCCGAGCTCATTTCTGCAAGTTAGTATTAAATCAATTTCAAATCTTATAGTTCCATTCCTTCAGATACTAAATCAGACTTATCAGGATCGTGGGTGTATTTTACTTTTGGCAAGAATCTGGAATAGTATAGTAGGAGGGTGGTGAGAGTAACTGAAATACAAAAATAGATGAGTTCTATCAAAGTTCACACAACCAAAATGTTTTTCCTTACATTGTTTATCTTTGTTTGTCCTTGTGCTGATGGACCTGCTGTATACTTCCAGCATTTTCTCTTTTTATTTCAGTTTCGCCATTGTCATGAAAAGGTAAAGGAACAATATCATCATCATAGGCAGTCCCTCGGGATCGAGGAAGACTTGCTTCCACTCTTAGCATGAGTTCTTAAGTGGCTGTACAGTCCAATACGAGAACCACAGTCTCTCTCACAGGTGGGACAGACAGTGGTTGAGGGGAAGGGTGGGCAGGGAGCCTGGTTTGCCGCACACTCCTTCCGCTGCCTGCGCTTGATTTCTGCATGTTTTCGGCGACGATACTCGAGGAGCTCAGCGCTCTCCCGGATGCACTTCCTCCACTTAGGGAGCTCTTTGGCCAGAGATTCCCAGGTTTCAGTGGGGATGTCGCATTTTATCAGGGAGGCTTTGAGGGTGTCCTTGTAAGATTTCTTCTGCCTACCTTTGGCTCATTTGCCGTGGACGAGTTCCGAGTTGAGCGCTTGCTTTGGGAGTCTCGTGTCTGGCATGCGAACTATGTGGCCTGCCCAGCGGAGCTGATCGAGTGTGGTCAGTGCTTCAATGCTGGGGATGTTGGCCTGGATGAGGACGCTAATGTTGGTGCATCTATCCTCCCAGGGGATTTGCAGGATCTTGCAGAGACATCGCTGGTGGTATTTCTCCAGTGATTTGAGGTGTCTACTGTTCATGGTCCACGTCTCTGAGTGATACAGGAGGGCAGATATTACTACAGCCCTGTAGTCCATGAGATTGTTAACAGTTTTGAGGGCCTGGTCTTCAAACACTTTTTTCCTCAGGTGGCCGAAGGCTGTACTGACGCACTGCAGGCGGTGTTGGATCACGTCGTCAATGCCTGCTCTTGTTGATAGGAGGCTCCCGAGATAAGGGCAGTGGTCCACATTGTCCAGGGCCGCGCCGTGGATCTTGATGTCTGGGGGGCAGTGCTGTGTGACGAGGACAGACTGATGGAGGACCTTTGTCTTACTGATATTTAGCGTAAGCCCCAAGCTTTCATAAGCCTCGGTAAATACGTTGACTATGTCCTGGAGTTCAGCCTCTGTGTGTGCACAGAAGCAGGCATCGTCCGTGTACTGTAGCTCGACGACAGAAGTTGGAGTGGTCTTGGTCCTGGAGACGGCGAAGGTTGAACAGCTTCCCACTGGTTCTGTAGTTTAGTTCGACTCCAGCGGGGAGCTCGTCAACTGTAAGGTGGAGTATGGCAGTGAGGAAGATTGAGAAGAGGGTTGGGGCGATGACGCAGCCCTGCTTGACCCCGGTCCGGACATGGATTGGGTCTGTGATGGATCCGTTGGTAAGGATCACGGCCTGCATCTCGTCATGGAGCAGGCAGAGGATGGTGACGTACTTTTGGGGACATCTGAAACGGAGGAGGACGCTCCATAGACCCTCACTGTTGACAGTGTCAAAGGCCTTTGTAAGGTCGAAGAAGGTCATGTATAAGGGCTAGCGCTGTTCCCTGCATTTTTCCTGCAGCTGTCGCGCTGCAAAAATCATGTCCGTTGTGCCCCGGAGGGGACAAAATCCGCACTGTGACTCCGGGAGGAGCTCCTCGGCCATGGGGAGAAGATGGTTGAGGAAGACTCTAGTGACGACTTTCCCAGTGGCTGATAGCAGGGAGATTCCTCTGTAGTGCCGCTGTCGGACTTGTCCCCTTTTTTAAAGATGGTCACGATCACTGCATCTCTAAGATCTCCCAGCATGCTCTCCTCCTTCCAGATGAGAGAGATGAGGTTGTGTATTCTCGCCAGCAGTGCCTCTCCGCCATACTTCAGTGCCTCAGCAGCAATTCCATCCGCTCCTGTAGCCTTGTTGGTTTTTTAGCTGTCTTATGGCTTTTTCTACCTCGTGCAGTGTTGGGGTCTCACTGAGGTGGTGGCGGGTAGCATGCTGCGGAATGGAGTCGGGAACACTCGAGTCAAAGGCAGAATCTCGATTGAGGAGATCAATAACTAATCTAGTGATTGAGTAGTAGGGCTGTCTGTGATTGATCTCAGCAACATAATAAATGGTTGGACTCACTGACTACCTTCCGCAGTACAGCATCGGCTTCAGTCATTGTCATGAAAAGTTAAAGGAACAATACTTAATCTAGTGATTGAGAAGCAGAGCTGTCTGTGATTGATCTCAGCAACATAATAAATGGTTGGACTAACTGACTACCTTCTGCAGTACAGTGAGTGAGTTGTGGGAGTAGCAGTGGATTCAGGAGTGGGGTGAGAAAATAATGAAACAAAACCTGTAAATGCTAGAAAGGGGCGGGGTGGGGGGCTGGGTCAAACAGTTGAAAGTTCGGGCTCAGACCCTTCTTCAGAATTGAGCAGTAAGAGATTAACAAGTTAATGGAAAAAAGGGCCGAGGCTGAAATTGAGAGGAAGTATCAGTGGAATGATCCCCAATTTTCCATGTTTTCCATCTGTCCCATTATCTTGCCTTTTCCTTAGGATTCCCACTGCCTCCAGTATTCACACATTCTTTGTATCTTTAATTTATTTTATGTTTCTTTCTATTACTTGACTGAATGATTTGTTACATTATTTAACAATTATTCCATTGATACTTCCTCTCTGTTTTTTCCTTTCCTTCCCCCTTTTTCTCGTTTTACTTATATGCTTGTTTATCTCTTATTTTTAGTTCTGAGAAAGAGTCCAAGGTCAAAATATGGACTATCTATTCCCTCCATCAGTATTGACTGGCCCGCTGTGTGCTTCCTGCTCTTTCTGATTTTGTTTCCGACTTCCAGGCCACGATTTCACCTACCTCGGCAGGTCCATGGTGGCCGGGATCGGTGGCAGGTCCCGACCTCGCTGCTGGTTCCAGCCCATTGTCCAAAATGATTTTCCTCTTATTGGGTTCGTTCAGCTTGTCCAGTGCATTTCCTGGCCAATTGAAGGAAGCAGGCCTGATGATGTCATTTGATGATGTATCATCAGCCAGTTTCTTTAAAGGGACCAAGGCCATATTTAATTTGATGGTTGTGCTGTCAGTGTTCTACAGCATTGCGGTGCTGCAAATGTTGTCAAGCACTGCATAGAGGGGCACAGTTGCACCCTGGCTCTCCCATGATTCCCTTCATATGCTTATGGAGGGAGTCACAGCACGCAAGGAAGTTCTCTTCCATTCCAAGGGACGGAAGAGACATCCCTAGGCGACCAACGCAGCCTGGTTGCACATTGCACAGGAGAGCACAGGCAGGGATGTCGTCAGGAGGGCCTGACTGCAGTGGCGCAAACCTTTCAATTAACTCAGTAGATCACAAAACGTTACTGCAAAGCCAAACTCAACCTCATTCTGCTGTGCCATGCATCACATCCCCATCACTCTGCCATCCCTTCCCTACTTCTGCACATCCTTACTCACACCAACTTACTTTGCACCTCCGCTCATCCCTCTCTACATTATCACTTCCCCAACTCAGTCGCCACCCCTCACACTCATCTCATCCTAGTGCAATTATACCAACTAACAACACACAAGGGTAGGCACTGGGGTGTTTTTGCAATTTTCATGTAGAGTTTCTGCTAATGTGTTGTCAAACGTCGAAATCTATATTTTGTACACAGGGGGCACAGTGTCAAGTGAAGTAAGTGTGCCCATGGTGATGCCATCCCTGACCTCCCAGGCAGCAATGTGGTCAAGTGCTGATGCCCTGTGTCCTGTGCAGCATCAGGTAATTGTGGGGAAGGTTGGTGTTGTTGCTGATGCTGGTGTGTTTAGTGATGTTGGTTTTGGAGCTGATTGTGGTGTGATTTTGAAGATCAAGGTGAGATTTTTTCAAGGACACCAATGCTGCTGGAATAGATGTCAGGTGAGGTTGAGATGACAGAAACGATTTGTCAATGGTGCGAGAGGTTGCTCCAAGGAGGTTACAGTGATTAAAGTTCACTGCAAACACTTCCAAACTGCATACAGCTCAAAAGTTTTATTCAAATCCTGAAGGCTTCAGCTTCTGACATTGGAAAGTGAACAGCTGTGAAACGGTAGCTTTTATACCACTTCTGCAACTGTCAACTAGCCAACGCAATGGAGAATCACTGAGAACCCAACACACTCACCTGGCGCGAAACCGGAGGGATGGCAAACTCATTGAAAACTTGGTAAAATGCATCGCCACTGGTCAAAATCCTGGAACTCCCTCCCCAATAGCACTGTGGGAGTATCTTCACCACACAGACTGCAGCAATTCAAGATGGTGGCTCACCACCATCTTCTTAAGGGTAAATAGGGATGGGCAATAAATGCTGGCCTTGTCAGCAACTCCCACATTCCATGAATGAATTTTTTTTAAATGGTAAGTGCCTGGGTAAAATCTTTTTAAATACCTTTAAATTATCTCTTAAGCATCTTAATTGATTGGCCCACCACTTGGTATCAGGTCTGCGATCTGCACACAGACCCGACAGTTGAGAAACTGACAAGGAGGCGGGTACAGAGCGAGCTTGCATTCTGCTGCCAATCAGGGCCAATTTGACAACGGGCCCGCCTCCAAACCCACACTCGCAGGGCTGGGAAGATTCTGGCATGTGGGTGATCTCTGCAGTATAGGGAACTGACAAACTTATTTGCTCTGCTTTGATTTCTATCACTGGAATCTCCTGCTCTGTAGCGACCAAATTTAAAATGAAAATGGCAGCCTGTATGTCTGGTAGATTTTCAACATAAATAAAGCAAATAAAGTTTGTCTTTTTTGGATTGAAATGATGCTTTTAATTGCCTTGTAATTATTGTTGTTATATTTTGTGATAGGATCAAGCCTACTATTTTCCCTGGTTTGTCAACAGGGAAGAGGGGGAAGGGACAATGTAAGAACTGTTTACGATTAGCCAGGACTCTGACACTGTGACTGTCAAGAAGCAAGCTGAAAAGCCTGGTGACAACTGTATTTTTTTCTTCCTCCTTACAGCAGATTCAGCAGAATTGGGAATTAAATTCATATGTCTACCAACATAGCATAAGGTACTCGTACTCTAATGTGTCACCTTTATTTATGATGCAAATGCAGTTTCATTAATATCATGCTGCAGATTTCACACTTCTGAATAATTTAAATTCAGTTTAAATGTGCATCTTGGGATACATTTATTGTGCAGTTCTGCATGTTCAAAATTTAAAATTTAAATGAAATTATAAAACAATAAACTTTTAACTTATTTAATTTGGCGTATTGATATTTGACAGTACTTTACATTAAACCATTGTTACAGTATTATCAATTATAGGCACGATGGTAAAGATCTATTATGAGTGCATAATGGTCGTAATTAGCACTCAGTACCTAGCATGATGTAATTTGCTGCCAATTGCACTTCCAAAATACTAGCACCTTCTTCTCTGATGGTATGGTGTAAAGTATGGTACTGCCTTTCCTGCAGAGGGCAGACTATACTGCTTGCTCGAACAGCATTCTTCCACTCATATCACTAAACCTAAGTACACATCTTATGATGGTGTGCATTATGTATGTATTATATACAAATTAAAATGATTTATCATTAATCCAGCCCATCTATACTGTCACCTTCATAGCTAACTGCATGTTTCTAGTACGTGTAGTATATATGCTGCAGGAACCAAATTTCACAATAGTAATATACATAGTTGTATTTTATCCATTGCTGTATCTTAACAAAATGTTAAGTGCTGGCAGAAATATTATTATCTGTTCAACATGGTAAATGCCAGTGGAAACACATTTATTTTGGCTTTTTTCTTTGTTATAGTATGCATTTCAAATTTAAGTTTCTGGACCTGAATTTTCCCTTTTGGATCCTGCAGTTAAATCAGGGTGTAAATACTGATATTAAGTCAAATGCAGGCCTGGTGGAATTGACCTAATTCTAAAACTGTTAAAACAGATAGAGATGAGGACGATTATAACTAACCTGTGCAGTATGGTGAACCCAATAGAGGGGGTTATTGCGACTTAGCTTGCTGAGTAAAGGGCTTGACTAACCATGACTTCCCTCTGTAGGACAGCCAATGAGTTGTGGGAATGACAGACATTGAACTACAATGAATGAACAAAAACAACAACTTATATTTATAAAGCGCCTTTAATGTAGTAAAACGTCCCAAGGCGCTTCACAGGAGTATTATGAGACAAAAGATTTGACACGGAGCCATGTAAGGAGAAAGTAGAGCAGGTGACCAAAAGCTTATTCAAAGAGGTAGGTTTTAAGGAGCGTCTAAAAGGAGGATAGAGACGTAGAAAGGTTTAGGCAGGGAATTCCAGAGCTTGGGGTCTAGGCAACAGAAGGCACGGTCACCAATGGTTGAGCGATTATAATTAGGGATGCTCAAGAGGGCAGAATTAGAGGGACGCAGACATCTCGGGGGGGTTGTGGGGCTGAAGGAGATTACTGAGATAGGAAGCGGCGAGACCATGGAGGGATTTGTAAACAAAGATGAGAATTTTGCAATCAAAGCATTGCTTAACCAGGAGCTAATGTAGGTCAGCGAGCACAGGGGTGATGGGTGAACGGGACTTGGTGCGAGTTAGGACATGGGCAGCAGAGTTTTGGATCACCTCAAGTTTACACAGGGTAGAACATGGGAGACCAACCAGGAGTGCATTGGAATAGTCAAGTCTAGAGGTAGCAAAGGCATGGATGAGGGTTTCAGCAGCGGATGAGCTGAGGTAAGGGCGGAGATGGACAATGTTACGGAGGTGGGAATAGGCGGTCTTAGTTATACTGCAGATATGTGGTCGAAAACTCATTTCAGGGTCAAATATGACACCAAGGTTGCGAACAATGTGGTTCAGCCTCAGACAGAAGTTGGGGAGAGGAATGGAGTCATTGGCTATCGAACGGAGTTTGTGATGGAGATCGAAAACAATGGCTTCGGTCTTCCCAATATTCAATTGGAGAAAATTTCTGCTCATCCAGAACTGGATGTCGGACAAGCAGTCTGACAATTTGGAGACAGTGGAGAGGTTAAGAGAAGTGCCAGTGAGAGAGAGCTGGATGTCGTCAGCGAACATGTGGAAATTGACACTATGTTTTTGAATGCTGTCGCCAAGGGGCAACATGTAGTTGCGAAATAGAAGGGGGCCAAGGATAGAACCTTGGGGGACACCAGAGATAACGATGCGGGGACAGGAAGTGAAGCTGTTGCAGGTGATTCTTTGGCTATGATTAAATAGAAAAAATGGACACAGGCGAGTGCAGTCCCACCCAGCTGGACGATGGTGGAGAAGCATTGAAGAAGGAAGGAGTGATTAACCGTGTCAAAGGCTGCAGACAAGTCAAGAAGGACGAGGCGGGATAGTTTGCCTTTGTCACTTTGTGACTTTGATGAGAGCCATTTCAGTACTGTGGCATTGCGTGGAAACTGGATTGGAGGAATTCAAACATGGAGTTGCAGGAAAGATGGGCACGGATTTAGGAGGCGACACAACACGTTCAAGGACTTTTGAGAGAAAAGGAAGGTTGGAGATGGCACAGTAGTTTGCAAGGATGGACGGATCGAAGGTTGATTTTTTTTGAGGAGAGGGGTCATAACGGCAGATTTAAGGGAGAGGGTGACAGTACCTGAAGAGAGAGAACCGTTAACAATGTCAGCTAACATAGGAGCTAGAAAAGGAAATTGGGCAGTCAGCAGTTTGGTGGGAATAGGATCAAGGGAGCAGGAAGTGCGTCTTCATGGACAAGATGAGTTCGGAGAGGTCATGAGGGGAGATCGGAGAGAAACTGGAGAAAAATGTGAAGTCAGAGCTAGGCAGGGGGATCCTTAGGGAAGTTTGGCCCGGTGAGCTAGGGGAAGGAAGGGAAGAGGCATGGGGTGGCTGAACGATAGTCTCGATCTTAGATTAAAGAAGTCCATGAGCTCCTCGCACTTATTGTCAGAGGTGAGGGTGGAGACTGGGGAGAAGGGTTTAAGAAGACAGTTAGCAGTGGAGAATAGAGGCCATGGTTTATCTTTGCACTCCAGAATGATTCTGGAATAGTGAGAAATTCTGGCAGACGTGAGCAGGTCCCGATAATGCTTTATGTGGTCTAGCCAGACCTGGTGATGAATGGTTAAACCAGTTGTTCGCCATATCCGTTCAAGTCTGCATCCCATGGACTTAAGGGAGTGAATATCAGGCTATACCAGGGCGAACGGCCAGGGTGAGAGAGAGGAATTGTTTTAAAAGGTACTAGGGCATCAAAGCTGGCGATGAGGGTGTGATTGAACAGATTGGTAACTGCAGAAATGTCATGGTGAATAGAGGGCCAAAGATCAGACAGTTGGGAGGTCATAAGTGCAGTTGTAAGAGAGTCGGGAGAGAGTTTTTTCCAGGGGCGAATACAGAAGGAAGTAGGGTTGTGGGGGTGGGGGGAGGGGGGGGGGAACGGAGGAAAGGGGATATAGGTAGAGCGCGATACGAGGAAGTGATAAGAGGAAATGGAAAGTTTGACTATAAAACGACCTCTTTATTGAGGAGGAAAAAAATAAACAGTACAGAATGTTGGAAGAGTACTTTCATACAATCAGTGGCCCCATTGTTTTATTCCCATGGAAAAGATGATTTGGAGCCAACACTTCAGTAAATGACATATGTTGGTCTTATAAGAAAAACAAACAAATTTCTCTAACTGGACAAGTGAGTTACAGTCAATGAAATAGGATTCCCAGTTTTGAATTTTCATGGGTGTTCGCCTGATTTCCTGCCATAACGTCAGTGAGAAAATCACGAGCTAAAGAGCCGGCCTCGGAGCGCCATAACGGAGGCCTGAGGGAAAATAAAACCTGAAAAAAACCCACCCAAAACATTGCCAATACACCACAACAAAAATAGCAAAAAAAACAATAAAAAAAAACAATCACACTTACCTCAGGTTGACGTTACTTACCTCACGGCAGCCGCTACAGCTTGGAACGCCCGCTTTCATGGGCGGTTCCACCAGGGCCTGACACGGAGCACGAAAATTGAGCCGGTGTCGCAACCAGGAGTGTTGCACATCGACTCGCCTCTCCCGGGCGGTCCTGCTCCGCCTCCCGTTGATACCAGTACCGGATATTCCGGCACGGCGCTGGAAGCTGGAAGCTGGCACAACTGCTTTCCTCTGCCATTGCCGCCCCTCTGGGGCGACAGAAGACAGAATTGCCAGCCCATTGACTTTTATTTCCACCGACATTTTTGAAAACTGCTTTTGTTTCTAACAATCAAAATAGGTAGAATAGGAATTAACATAGAAGCATAGAAAATAGGAGCAGTAGTAGGCCATTCGGCCCTTCGAGTCTGCACCGCCATTCAATATGATCATGACTGATCCTCTATCTCAACACCATATTCCCACTTTTTCCCCATACCTCTTGATGCCTTTTGTGTCTAGAAATCTATCTATCTCCATCTTAACTATATTCAGTGACTTGGCCTCCACTGCCTTCTGTGGTAGAGAATTCCACAGGTTCACCACCCTCTGAGTGAAAACATTTCTCCTCATCTCGGTCCTAAATTTCCTATCCCGTGTCCTGAGACTGTGATCCCTGGTTCTAGACTTCGCAGTCAGGGGAAACATCCTCCCCGCATCCAGTCTGTCCAACCCAGTCAGAATTTTATACGTTTCAAAGAGATCCCCTCTCATTCTTCTAAACTCTAGTGAATACAGGCCTAGTCGACCCAATCTCTCCTCATATGACAGTCCTGCCATCCCAGGAATCAGCCTGGTGAACCTTCGCTGTACTCCCTCTATGGCAAGCATATCCCTTCTTAGTTAAGGAGACCAAAACTGCACACAATACTCCAGTTGCGGTCTCACCAAGACATTGAAGACACACAGAATAAAATTCCATCTATATTTCTACAATTAAATCTTTTGTGTGAAAATGTCTATAAGAATGTAACACCATATAATTATAAAGCACCTCCAACATTGTGGATTCGTCCATGATATCCACTCGATGCATTCATTTTGTAGCACCCAACAATACCACCACTATTTGAAGTAGCAGGCAGACTGGTTGTTAAGAAAATGAATGGGCCGAAATTGCCCACCGCAACTAGCCCGTTTCTCGCGTTGTTACCGTCGTGATGGATGCAGTGGCCCCTTGAGCGAAATTCCGCTCTTTGGCTTTTTCTTATCGGCGGACTGGAAGTCGGTCATAATAGGAGCGGATATATGGCAGTGAGCACACTAGAGGGGCAGAAGTTGGGGGAGGGGGGTGAAGTGGCCGCCGTTGTCAGTCATGATGACATCATCACGGTGCCGCGTCACCACGACTCTCCACTTCACTTAAAAGGGTGAGCCTGAGGGGGTGCCAGGCTGCCCGTTAGCGGCCCGGCCGAACCCGGGGGCATAATTGTCAGCCCAATATGGCAGTTGGCTGATAAAATAAAAATGGTGACAGCGGCAGTGCGCCTTCCCCTTTAATGGGAGCTGCACCACCATTTTAGAAGGACACAGCCTCAGTTTGAAAAAAGCAGCTTTTGGCACTGCCCGGTAGCAAGAAGATTTTCTCGGTGGAAATTTGCCATTGGGCGGGCCGGGGGGGGCACGGACATCGGTGGTGCGCACTCTTATGATGCACTTAGGATGGATTGGCAGCTGTGGAGCGGTAGGGGGGAATCGGGTCACCGCCGTGCTACTACAGCAGCGGAAGTTTAAAAAGGCGGCCGTTACACGAAAATTCGATGGCCATTGCACTCCGCAACGTGGCCACCAATTTCTGACAATAACAGGCCTGAGGGGCAGTTTTGGCCCCAAGGAGTGCTGGCTGGTGAGACACTGATAAATCCCTTAATAGAGGCAGAACAAAGCTCCAGCATAGCTTATGTGGCCACCAGAATTCTGGTGAAACATTCATTTGGCATATTCAAGCAGATTCTGATGTTTGGACAAATTGGGGTGGGAGGACGAGATATCCAAAAGTTATCTGTGCCTTCTGCAGATTGCATCATTTTGAAGTCCAGAAAGAACCAAAAGGGTCAGCTTGAAGCCTTGATGAGGAAAGGGAATAGGAAGAGAAGTGCTGCATTATGAGGAAGAAAAAATCATGAGGTTGGTGCGCACTAGAAAGACAGAAACATCAAACATTGTTCGACAGACTTTTATTTAATTCTGTAAATATGCTCTTGCATGAATGGTCTTATGGCCATTGTAATATCATCATCATCATAGGCAGTCCCTCAGAATCAAGGAAGACTTGCTTCAGTCTTAACATGAGTTCTTAGGTGGCTGTACAGTCCAATATGAGAACCACAGTCTCTGTGACAGGTGGGACAAATAGTTGTTGAGGGAAGGGGTGAGTGGGTGGGACTGGTTTACCGCACGCTCTTTCCGCTGCCTGTGCTTGATTTTTGCATGCTCTCGGCGATGAGACTTGAGGTGCTCAACGCCCTCCCGGATGTACTTCCTCCATTTAGGGTGGTCTTTGGCCAGGGACTCCCAGGTGTCAATGGGGATGGTGCACTTTATCAGGGAGGCTTTGAAAGTGTCCTTGTAATGTTTCCACTGCCCACCTTTGGCTCGTTTGCCATGAAGGAATTCCGAGTAGTGTGCTTGCTTTGGGAGTCTTGTGTCTGGCATGCGAACTATGTGGCCTGCCCAGCAGAGCTGATCAAGTGTGGTCAGTGCTTCAATGTTGGGGATGTTGGCCTGGTCGAGGGTACTAATGTTGGTGCGTCTGTCCTCCCAAGGGATTTGTAGGATCTTGTGGAGACATCGTTGGTGGTATTTCTCCAGCGACTACATTGTAATATAGTGACCCAACAAACAACATACTCTGCTAAATCAACACTGCCCCAACTACCATTTCTGCTTATAACCCACTATCTTCTATATTAAATTGTCCCTTCTGAAAGTAAATCGCTACACATTCCAAAGGTGCAACCACATTAATTTAATAGTAATGCTTCATGTATGAATTATTTGCTCACCATTGTTACTGTTTGCTTACGAGTGCTTGCCACTAGTGAAAGTATGTATTGTTTGGCATCTGCTCCATAATCTCGTGTTTCTTCTAAGTATTACCTCAGCAGGGGGAGTAAACGTGTGATGGCAGCTACTGCTCTTCAATGTGTGCATAATGTTATGCTTGTGGCACTACATCCCTTTCTGAAGGTCATGAGATGACCATGCAATTATTGGTAGCATTTTGGCTCTTACATGGGCTGGCTGCTCCCAAATGCTACTTCTTCAGTGGCAGTGAGCTGTGTTAGGTAGATTTGGCATCAACATGCTTAAGTCACACATCTTCCGGCACGCCACAACTGCCAGATGCCCCTTTCTGGGTGACCAGTGATCATGCCCCCTGGCTACTGCTTAGGAGTAGGAAGCTTCCCACCGAGGTTAATGTGAGTTGGTCTCCTTGCTTCTCCAAGCCAGAAATGAGAACTTCCTGTAAATTCAAGTCCTAGGTGATATAAGCTACAAGATCAGCAGTCTGAACAGAAGCAATGCCTTAGTTTGGATCTCACATCTTATGGACTCCCCTGCAAATAGTTACAGATGCCACTCACTCACAAGGTGGAATGCAGACTTCCAATTTCATCTCGCATTATTAAACAGATGTTGAAGCAGCACTTCTGTTGCATGTCCAACTTTCGCTGGGTGAGGCTGTTATGGCAGGTGGTCGCAAACATCCACAGCCTCCTAGAAGAAGATCGCTACTTGCTGGACCTGGCGGCCACAAGTTACCAGTGGCTGTGAAAGTCACCATCACCCTCAATCTTTTTGCTTCTGGTTCCTTCCTTGGCGCTATCAAAGACATATCTATGGCCTCGCTGTCCGCTGCACATAAATGCGTAAAGTAGTTGATGGATGGACTGTTTGCCAGTGCTGAGTGTTATGTAAACCTCCCCTGTATGACAATAGCCTTTCTGGCTGCTTTCACACAGGTACGGGGGGCCATCGACTGCACACACGTTGCAATCCGAGCACCATCACAGCAACCAGGAGTTTTTATAAACCGCAAGGGTTATTATTCCATCAATGCATAACTGATGTGCAACCACAAAAGGAGGTTCATGCAGGTGTGTGCCAGATTCCCTGGGAGCCTTCATGATGCTTTCATACTGTGGAAGTCCAATGTATCAGTCCTTTTCATTTCAGAAAGCATACTTAAGGACTGGCTCATAGGAGACAAGGGATACTGCCTTTAAATTTGGTTCAGGATACCTATAAGGAACCCCACCAATGAGGCACAGGAATGCTACAACGAGATCCACCACCCAATGGATCCCGTCACGTATTAACATTCTTCATGAAACAAGAGAATGGGCAAGTTGACATTCAGGGCGCAATAATGTGCAAGATGAGGAAGTGGTGCTAAGCAATAAATTGTATGTGCTGTTGTAGGAAAAGACAACTTAACCACATAACATTTTGTCAAACATCTATCTGCATACCCTTGGTGAATTACAATAGCTTTCTCTTATGTTTCCTACTGCAATGCATGCCTATGCATCCCGTGTGGCTTTAGCAAAGGTAGACTGAGGCTGCTCAGTTCCCTGCCCTGACTGCTAAGATGTTTTTGGCCTGTGCCCTCTCGGTGTCAAAGCCCATGAGGTCTCCACCAAAGACCACTCCACTTGCACCTGTGCAGGGACAAGCTTGGTGACCAGGAGATGAGGCAGCATGTCGGGTACTGGCTGTGGGGGGCGGGGAGGGGGGGGTAGTGGGCAATAGATGAAAAGTGGAAGAGCTTTGAGTAAAGTTCCCATTTCACCATCACCTCTCTCCTGGGCCAGTTGTAAGAATTCAGCGAAAACACACATTTGGATTTAAGTTTGCACTTTGCTTGGGCATTTTTCTGTTACTGCAGAAGAGCAGACAGCTGAAGTGGGACACGTCCAAACATACCCCACAGGAATACACATCAGCTGGGCGGGGATGGGTCAATGGCTGAAAGCAGGAACATCATGGTTGATGGGCGCCTTTTGTCATGTAATGGGAACCCAGCAGTGAGACATTAAGTAAAGTGGCCGGTGTTCAGGCCGTCGAAAGACAAAGGAAACGATGTGGTCACCCAGACTTTTCAGAGCCAGATCCACAGGAAGAGGCCCAGTAACAAAGAGACAGGCTGGAGATGTGTCTTGCTTTTCAGTTATACAGCCTCAGGGGAAGAACAGTTGAACTTTTGGGCGAGAAGAGGCATTTTGCAGATATAAAAGATGGCAGTTTGCAGCCATCTCTTTCTCTCTCCCCTCTTCTATGCCTGTTTGCTTCATTCAACGCAGAAGGACTGAGCACTCTGTCTCGGACGGAGAGAAAAAACATAATCTTCGAGCAAAGAGAGCCTCGCTATTTCAACTAGGAAGCTGACCTTGAGACTGGACTTGAATACCACAGATTGATACAGACCCAGAAGATACGCCTCATCGGGAGAAGCAGTGAGTAAGCCAGAGGGGTGATTGGTGAGCATTTATCCCAGCCCATGCATCTTTAAGACCACCGCACAGTGTGAAAGGGTGTCTTGTGTCCTAACCAAGCCTTAGGGGTTTAATGGGGAGGTTTTCTCCAAGGATCATAGGCATACGCACACTCTGTTGGACAAAATCGGTGGTGCAATTTTGAATCTGAGCAGGGGTGTTTTAGACCTGGGTACTTCATGTTAGGGGCCTGCTTAGACAGGCCAGACTGTGTGTTGTAATGTGTTTGTTTGTTTTACACCACCAGGGTGTGTTTTATTGGGTTCAGGTGTGTGCTTTAACTTGAATAAAAGCATTGTGATGGTTGACACCGAAAGATCTGTCTATGATTGTATATTACTGTTCAACGGCTATAATTCCGATGTCTAGAACTGTTGTAAGAGGGGTGATTCAAAACCACTAGGGGAAAAACCACTTACACAGTGTCAAATCACTCCTACCACTCTGCTGCTGACCAGCTTGGTGAAGATCAGTGTTTCATTGTAAGGCCACTGATAAGATATCTGTCATATTCTTTAAGGCGTCAGAAATCTTGATATCCAAAGTCTGCACGGTCGTGATCTTGGTCTGCATAGATTCACTTGAGAGTGATGCTTGACACTCCATGGAGGCAGCCATTCTCTCCATGACAGACATTCTTGCAATTCCCTGCACCACCAATCCACCAGCAATCGAGTTGGAATTCTCCATCCTCTCTGCTGTTGTGGAAAGTGTGCTTTGCACGTCTTTCAGTACCTGCCTAAGTTGCTGATATATCTCTAGTATCTCCTTCTCAACAATAGCCCCTGGGGTTCAGCATCTGTGCCCAGTTGAGCAGAACTTGGAGAGGCTTGTGCCCCTGATGTCGACTCTACACAGCTGTCCCTGCTGCCAGTGTCTGCTCATGCTCACTTGTGAGTTGTGAATCACCAGGTGAAAACCCAACTGTCTAACTAGACCCACCGAAGTGCGAGTATCTGTGCTGGTGCGTGGCTGTATGTCCTGCGATGGTGCACCCTCGAAGGAATTAGGTCCTCTGAAAAATCTTCCTCATGCATGTCCAGCGACACTTCTTGTATGCATGAAATTCCTGGAAGACAAAAGAAAGGGAAATGAGTTGGTGTTACAAAGTTACGATCTTGACAATCACCATACTCAGTCTTCTCATGCAAAAACAAAATATTGCGGATGCTGGAATTCAGAAATAAAAACATAAAATACTGGAAATACTCAACATTTCAGGCAGCATTTCAGGAGAGAGAAACAAAGTTAACGTTTAAAAGGACAAAGGGTGTTAAAAAACCAAGCCTGAAGGCTTTGTGTCTTAATGCAAGGAGTATCCACAATAAGGTGGATGAATTAACTGTGCAAATAGATGTTAACAAATATGATGTGATTGGGATTACGGAGACGTGGCTCCAGGATGATCAGGGCTGGGAACTCAACATCCAGGGGTATTCAACATTCAGGAAAGATAGAATAAAAGGAAAAGGAGGTGGGGTAGCATTTCTGGTTAAGGAGCAAATTAAGGCAATAGTTCGGAAGGACATTAGCTTGGATGATGTGGAATTTATATGGGTAGAGCTGCAGAATACCAAAGGGCAAAAAACGTTAGTGGGTGTTGTGTACAGACCTCCAAACAGTAGTAGTGATGTTGGGGAGGGCATCAAACATGAAATTAGGGGTGCGTGCAATAAAGGTGCAGCAGTTATAATGGGTGACTTTAATATGCACATAGATTGGGTTAACCAAACTGGAAGCAATACGGTGGAGGAGGATTTCCTGGAGTGCATAAGGGATGGTTTTTTAGACCAATATGTCAAGGAACCAACTAGGGGGGAGGCCATCTTAGACTGGGTGTTGTGTAATGAGAGAGGATTAATTAGCAATCTCGTTGTGCGAGGCCCCTTGGGGAAGAGTGACCATAATATGGTGGAATTCTGCATTAGGATGGAGAATGAAACAGTTAATTCAGAGACCATGGTCCAGAACTTAAAGAAGGGTAACTTTGAAGGTATGAGGCGTGAATTGGCTAGAATAGATTGGCGAATGATACTGAAGGGGTTGACTGTGGATGGGCAATGGCAGACATTTAGAGACCGCATGGATGAACTACAACAATTGTACATTCCTGTCTGGCATAAAAATAAAAAAGGGAAGGTGGCTCAACCGTGGCTATCAAGGAAAATCAGGGATAGCATTAAAGCCAAGGAAGTGGCATACAAATTGGCCAGAAATAGCAGCGAACCCGGGGACTGGGAGAAATTTAGAACTCAGCAGAGGAGGACAAAGGATTTGATTAGGGCAGGGAAAATGGAGTACGAGAAGAAGCTTGCTGGGAACATTAAGACGGATTGCAAAAGTTTCTATAGATATGTAAAGAGAAAAAGGTTAGTAAAGACAAATGTAGGTCCCCTGCAGTCAGAATCAGGGGAAGTCATAACGGGGAACAAAGAAATGGCGGACAATTGAACAAGTACTTTGGTTCGGTATTCACTGAGGAGGACACAAACAACCTTCCGGATATAAAAGGGGTCGGAGGGTCCAGTAAGGAGGAGGAACTGAGGGAAATCCTTATTAGTCGGGAAATTGTGTTGGGGAAATTGATGGGATTGAAGGCCGATAAATCCCCAGGGCCTGATGGACTGCATCCCAGAGTACTTAAGGAAGTGGCCTTGGAAATAGTGGATGCATTGACAGTCATTTTCCAACATTCCATTGACTCTGGATCAGTTCCTATGGAGTGGAGGGTAGCCAATGTAACCCCACTTTTTAAAAAAGGAGGGAGAGAGAAAACAGGGAATTATAGACCGGTCAGCCTGACATCGGTCGTGGGTAAAATGATGGAATCAATTATTAAGGATGTCATAGCAGTGCATTTGGAAAGAGGTAATATGATAGGTCCAAGTCAGCATGGATTTGTGAAAGGGAAATCATGCTTGACAAATCTTCTGGAATTTTTTGAGGATGTTTCCAGTAGAGTGGACAAGGGAGAACCAGTTGATGTGGTATATTTGGACTTTCAGAAGGCTTTCGACAAGGTCCCACACAAGAGATTAATGTGCAAAGTTAAAGCACATGGGATTGGGGGTAGTGTGCTGACATGGATTGAGAACTAGTTGTCAGACAGGAAGCAAAGAGTAGGAGTAAATGGGTACTTTTCAGAATGGCAGGCAGTGACTAGTGGGGTACCGCAAGGTTCTGTGCTGGGGCCCCAGCTGTTTACACTGTACATTAATGATTTAGACGAGGGGATTAAATGTAGTATCTCCAAATTTGCGGATGACACTAAGTTGGGTGGCAGTGTGAGCTGCGAGGAGGATGCTATGAGGCTGCAGAGCGACTTGGATAGGTTAGGTGAGTGGGCAAATGCATGGCAGATGAAGTATAATGTGGATAAATGTGAGGTTATCCACTTTGGTGGTAAAAACAGAGAGACAGACTATTATCTGAATGGTGACAGATTAGGAAAAGGGGAGGTGCAAAGAGACCTGGGTGTCATGGTACATCAGTCATTGAAGGTTGGCATGCAGGTACAGCAGGCGGTTAAGAAAGCAAATGGCATGTTGGCCTTCATAGCAAGGGGATTTGAGTACAGGGGCAGGGAGGTGTTGCTACAATTGTACAGGGCCTTGGTGAGGCCACACCTGGAGTATTGTGTACAGTTTTGGTCTCCTAACCTGAGGAACGACATTCTTGCTATTGAGGGAGTGCAGCGAAGGTTCACCAGACTGATTCCCGGGATGGCGGGACTGACCTATCAAGAAAGACTGGATCAACTGGGCTTGTATTCACTGGAGTTCAGAAGAATGAGAGGGGACCTCATAGAAACGTTTAAAATTCTGACGGGGTTAGACAGGTTAGATGCAGGAAGAATGTTCCCAATGTTGGGGAAGTCCAGAACCAGGGGACACAGTCTAAGGATAAGGGGGAAGCCATTTAGGACCGAGATGAGGCGGAATTTCTTCACCCAGAGAGTGGTGAACCTGTGGAATTCTCTACCACAGAAAGTTGTTGAGGCCAATTCACTAAATATATTCAAAAAGGAGTTAGATGAAGTCCTTACTACTAGGGGAATCAAGGGGTATGGTGAGAAAGCAGGAATGGGGTACTGAAGTTGCATGTTCAGGCATGAACTCATTGAATGGCGGTGCCGGCTAGAAGGGCCGAATGGCCTACTCCTGCACCTATTTTCTATGTTTCAATGTTTCTATGTTTAGGTCAATGGAATTTCATCAGAATGTTCTGATGAAAGGCATCGATGGAATATGTTTTGGAAAACTCATGTTTCATGTGGTTAGTGCTCCAAAATATTACGGTTTTTAAATAGTTTCAACTGTCCATTTAGTTTTACTTGTAAGAAATATCACTTTGCTCTCTCTGTTTTGCTATTTTCTGATGTTACTTACAACATGAAAAACATTTAAAAATATAGGAGCAGAAAATTTGTGCTCTGCTACTTGTCACTTACACTGGGATCACACTGGATGTGTCCTCCAGTGTGATCTTGCTGAAGTTTGCAGGGTCAGTGAGAAGATATCTCACTTTCATGGGGTCACTACTGGTACATCTCAGGCACCTACCTGCCACATGCTGTTGGAAGCTAGCAGTCTGGCAGCCACCAGGCCCTCATCTGACTCGACGTATCGGCCCGTCATCTTACTGACATGTTTGATCCCAGGCAAGTCGAAATTTCCAGCATAAGGAGTACTAATTTCCAGCCCCCCAGCTCTGCCTCCTCTCGCTTGGCTGGCCCTTAAAAAACCAATCAGGAATTCCCAAATTAGACCAAGACCTGGTAAATCCAGATCCTGGCATTTCTCTGAGCCATTCCACTGAAGTTATGATGGGCGGTCTGGTGGACCGGCCGAGGAAGTTCTGCCTCATAATATCTGTTAGTAGCAATATCGTAGATTTTGTAGTCGTTCAATAGGTGAGGTGTTTCCTTCCCTTCATATCTGTCAAAAGCAAACTAAGAATGGGCATTTTATTAGTGAGTCTTAGGCTGAGATGCCTCGCTTGGTGAAAAGAGCTAAAGGTCGCTGGCAATTATCTGTCCTGGGTAAAGGAGAATCATAACAGCTTCAGTTAATTGATTTCTCAAGTAGACAGGAGCTGCTCTTAATTTTGCAGTTTCATTATCCATAGTATGTGGGGAATATTTTTTATAACTTAAAAATTAGTCATCTCTTGTTTTTTTTTAATATAATCTATGCTCTTGGGAGGAAAATTAACAAATCCATTGGGTGTGCATTAATTACATTTACAAGCAAACTACATGCATGTTACTTCCGAAGGCATTAAATAGGTTCCAAAATAGCCTAGCAGTTCCAACTTTTAAAAATCATTCCTGAGGTATCTGGGCAACAGTTGCTATGGTGTTTTAGAAGCTCAGCAAGAAGAAGCTTGAAAGAGAATGTTAATGGATTAATTACGCGGATAGAGTTTTGGCTTTTATTTCCTACAAGGGCTGATAAAACGCCATGCAGTAGAGAAAACTGAAAACTTAACAAAATGGGATAAAATTAGGGCTAAGGAAAAGGCTGAGACAACATTGCTTTGGTCACTAAGTAGGATAAAACAACACAGTTATTCCTTCTATCCTGCTACATAAGGTGAATTCCCCATTACCCATAAATATAGCTGGGGTCTTAACGAGATATTTTCTCTGAAAGTTTTCAATGCTTGCCTTTTTCTCTCTGTTAATTTCCTTTACATATACCTACATAATTATACAAGCAACTCTCGATTATCCATACACGGATCCAACGAAAAACCGTTGTAACGAGATTTAAAATTCTGTTGCTAACAAGTGAAAAGACAGTCCCAAATAATTTGGAAAAATCTCCTTCCAAACACTGTGCTCATTTGTATTTGCTCATTCTCTCTCTCACACACACTCTCTCTCAGTCACCATAAAAATCACCCTCCTCTGCCTTTGCTTTGCTGGTGTGTGTGTGCGCTGCTGCAGCCGTTGTCTCTCGTGGCCGCCGCTGACGTTGGGAACAGGGGCAGTGCCGGCACCGGGTTCCAGGCACAGAACCTGTACATGCATGCTGGTAATGTCCATCTTTTGTTACTGTTTGTAACTAATTGTATTGATTCATTAAAGTTTTAACTTATAAATGTAAACTCGCCCTTACGATTGTATTTATTCATTAAAGTTTTAACTTTAAAATGTAGACTCACCCTAACGGAAAAATCGTTTACCCAGAATAGCCCAATCCCCGAGGGACCCGGATAATCGAGGGTTGCCTGTATTCTAATTATAAAGATTCTTATGGTTTGGATGATGAGGTAAAATAAAACTCTAAGAGCTAAAATAAATGCAATGTACTGTAATTCACTCTATGATCTTTAACATGACAATTAAGTTGAGAGAACTTTTACTGCACTTTATCAGTCTGGCATTTAGCACCAAGAACCTAGCATTGCGCACTCTGCCCGGGGAGACAAGCATTTTAAGTGTTTTGTGCAGATTTTAGTGAAATAAATCATAAAATAAAGGTACAAACTGCATATTAAATGAATCTATGTAAGGGTTTCAAATGTAAGTCAGTAAGTACCTTCGAAATATGTTTACAAGTCAACAGCTTTTTAAACTATATGAAAATAACAAGGCATTTAGTAATGATAGGGAAGATTTCCTGCTTGTAATTCATAGCAAAATTTTCAATGTGTGCAAGAAGAACATGTTTACGATTTTGCAATGAATAGCAAACAGAAGAACATTTCCCCTGGTGTGTTTGTAATTTGTTTTTCTGCAGGAATACCCACAAATAATCAGAAATAATCGAGGTAAAATTCAATTTCATGGGGGTGCAAAATGGGCAGCAGTGGATCAGCCACCCATTAAACACTCACTCGATTTTACTTTCCATTGACTTCACTAGAAAGAAAAATCAAGAAGGGTATATAACGGGCAACCGATTCACTATTGCCTGTTTTATACCCCACCCCAGCTCCCACCCCCGGACACAAGTTGAATTTTACCCCCAATGACTTTTGAGCACAAAATGTTTTTGCGAATATTACTTACAAGTTCACATCTAGTCAATGTTAATCAATTCACTGGTGTAGTCATTGCACTCGAGTTAATTTATTTTTGAATTTATACTTAAGGACATTAGAAATTATGAAACAAGAAATTACCTTCAGGTTCAGTAAGCATCTCCCCTCCAGATACTTGTGGTCAGAGAATCCTTTAGCCCTCTGTGTCTTGACCTCGACTCCTGAGCCCACTGAAGTATCCGGGGTCAGGATGCTTTAAATATTTTTGGAGCATGCTTGGGCCAGTAACGACGAATCTTGGATGAAGTGCAGGTCAAGCTCTGCGTTGTATCAGTCCCTCTTGTAAGAGGGCCAATCAAATAAAATTGGAACATGCAATTGTGGGGTATTTAGTCCATGAACCCAGTGGCACCTACTACCATGCCTACAATGACACAGATGCTGTTTCTTCCTGATGTCTAGACTGCCTAGTAGAAAAGAGGCAGGAGTCACGGGAATTTTGGTGAGGGAGGCAATCATGAGCAAAGACCTCAGGACATCCCAAAGGATTTTACAGCCAATGAAGTACTTTTGAAGTGTAGTCACTGTTGTAATGTAGGAAATGTGGCAGCCAATTTGCGCACAGCAAGGTCCCACAAACAGCAATGTGATAATGATCAGATATTGGCCCGGATTTTGCGGTCAGCAATGAAGTGATGGCGCTTGCCACTGACCTTGAAGAAAGCTGCCCATAAAGCACTATTTTGCTTATTTGTTGTTCAGCAAACATATAGATATGGAATAAATAAAAGGTTAAATAAATGGCAGGTCATTGACATCAGAAGTACCCTCAGTATAAACTCCTTGCAAAGTTTGGTGGGTGCGTAGACTCATAGAAATTACAGCACAGGAAGCTACCATTTTGGCCCATCATGCTATTGCTACTGCTAATTTATCAATTGAAGCTATCTGCTATAATCAATTTTTCTGTCCTTTACCAATATCCGCATATAATTATTTTCCAAATATCTATCCAAATCCATTTGAAATATTATAGTCTTTCTCTCAATAACTACTGTGATAAAGCAATCTATGTACTAATGACCCTTTATGTAATTTTTTTTTAAATTTCCTCTTTTGTTCTTCTAGTGATAACCCTCCATCTATGCTCCTTGCTACTGATTTGCGAATCCAAAACTCGGTCAGGTCCACCCTAAAACTTACCTGTTCCAATGAGAAAAGCCACAGGGGCTGAGCTTACCGCCGGTTTGCGGCGGCCATACGGCGGAATCCAATGGCCACCGATTTCTGGTCGAATGGCTGCCACAAGCTAAATTAAGCAAGGGTGTTTTTCTGGCAGTCCCCACTTCCACCCCACCGCTGCTGAGCGGCTGTAAGTGCATCGCCGGGAGGACCCTTCACCTACGTCCAAAATCGAATCTCCACCGAGCGGTGCTCCCGACAGCTTTCTCTTCTATTCTCACTGCGTGGTGACCATTAAAGGTGAGGGCCCACTGCCGTGGATGCCATTTAATTCTTTTTGCCGGCCGACTTCCATGTCGGCCGGACTATTGTGCTCCTAGGTTCGGGCAGGATGCCAACAGGCAGCTTGGCACCCCCTCTTGGGTACCAGGCTGCTGGCCCGGCCGAAACCCTCTTTGGTGGGCCAGTGACCAATCCTAAATAATGGCTGATTACCTCCCCTTTAAAGCAGGGGAGAAACGAGGTGACGCAGATGCGCAATTACGTCACCACCGCTCTGCTGCTGAGTGACAGTGGTGGAGAATCCGTCCGCCTCCACTTCCGCCCCTCATCAGCACTTACTGCCACACGTCTGCTCGGACAAAAACGACGAAGAGCTGAATATTGATCAGGAGTTGACCTCTTCTGAGACGGCGGTAAAAACACTTAAAAAATCGTAAATGCGGCAGCTTTGTGGCGGGCCTGAATTTCGGCCCCCCAGTGTTTTAAACCTTTTTTCATAGCTAAACTCTCTCATTCCCAGTATCTTTCTATGGAATGTCCATTGGACTAAATATTCTTTCTATAATGGGGTGCACAGAACTGCATTTTTTAATTTATTCACAGGATGTGGGCGTCGCCAGCATTTATTGTCCATCTTTAATTGCCCTCGAGATGGTGGTTGTGAGCCGCCTTCTTGAATTCAACTGAGTGGCTTGCTAGGCCATTTCAGAGGGCAGTTAAGAGTTAACCACATTGCTGCGGGTCTGGAGTCAGGTACAGGCCAGACCGGGTAAAGCACAGTCGTGAACCAGATGGGTTTTTACAAAAATCTTGTAGTTTTGTGGTCACTATTACTGATACTAGCGTTTTATTCCAGATTTATTTAATTAGTTGAATTTAAATACCCCAGCTGCTGTGGTGGGGCTCATGTCTTTGGATCATTACTCCAAACATCTGATTACTAGTCCAGCAACAAACACCATGCTACCGTACCCCCAAATACACCAATTGTAGCCTGAGCAATGTCTTATGGATATTGAACATCACTCCCTTGCTTTTATATTCAATGTCTGCCTTCTTAATAGTGTTTTCTACCTACACTCCCACCCACCTTCAAAAGGGAAGGAAAGTTGTTATTTATTCCCCTCCCAGTATTTGCACAGGTAGCTATGTTCAATTAATGTTACTGATGTTGCAGGAAGGGAAGTGTATGCTGGTAACCATGGTAATCTATACCATGATATTCTGGTAATCATGATATTCTCTACCAGGGATAAAACAGAATGATGGAATTCAAAAAAACCTGATTGAATTTCCTGCTTTTCCCCAGTGCACTTGACATATATACTTCTAGGGAGTCCTGTAAATCTTTTTAGGGAAATGTTGTGTTAGATATTTGCTGTAATAAGATTCAGCATAAACACCTTGGATGCAGAGAAAAAAATACAGCCTTGTGTTTTACTTAATGCACCCGGTTCAGTACACTTGAGTTTCTTGAGTATTTTTTTCGTGGAGCCTCAACTTCAGTTCACTGGATTTATGCTATCTTCCTTGATTAATAAGACCTAATAATCTAAGCCTGTGAAAATCTCCATCTACATTATTAATTACAATTTTTTAATAGTTTTTTGGAGGTGAGCTTGAGTCAAATGTTTAATAACTTGCTCCCTAATGGTTCTCCCTGTTATTCATATATGACTTACAATTAAAAATATCTCTTGGTAGATTTGTTGTGAATGCCTCCTGGCTGCTGAAACTGATAAAGAATTTAATGTCTCCCCCATTGTGATTTTAAACAACCTGGTATTCTAACGGTTACAAATTCATTTCCACGGTTACTACAACAAAAAATAATATATTGTGTACTGCATAACACATAAGTTGAATAGCACCACACCTACTTTAAATAATTAAAACTAAACGGCTTTTATTTAAATTGGAAGATATCAATAAACTATAGTAGAATGTTACTGTAGAATATAAGTATGTATTGGACACCAAGATGTGTGCCACAATACTCAAAATCATTGAGTTTGAATCATAAGCAGCATACCTGTGTGAAAAAATGTCCCTGTAAGGGCTGCCATCTTGAAGAGCAATGCCATAACCTTTATCGGCTTTAGAATTCCTTGCTGTGACAAAGGCGCAGTCAGGCTCATTCTCTACAACATATTCTAGTGCTGCAACATCCCAGATGAATGCATAATTTCCAGATTTTACCTTAAAATATGAAAGTGTGTTACTACGTGGCTTACCCAAACACTAGTTCTATATTTCGTCTTTAAAAACATATGCAACACAAAAGTATTAGCTGAACTAACCAATATCTTTTTATCACATACAAATATATTACAGTAAACTGGTCCTCGTATTTTGACTTCTGTGTTTAAAATTTAAAGTTCAGAACTAATTTTCAAATTAGACTAATGAAAAAGTATATGAACTGATATAGACGGAATGTCATTTACATACTTTTAAAGAGTTTACAATAAATAGTGCATCAAGTGTGTGATGATACATCTTCATTTCCTTACATTTTTACATTTACAATCCACATATATGAGTAATACTGGCATATGTCAATAACAACACTTAAGGGGGTAGAAATTGCCCTCCGTCGGAAACGGGGTGCACTTACCATTTTTGAAGTGTTTTGAAGCAGCCTATCCGGAGAAATTCAGCTACTCGGGTTTTTTTTCCAACAGGGCGGAAGTGGATCATCATGGGGGCGGAGGTGGGAGCAGAGCGGAGTGGGTGTCACTAGTGGGAGGAAGTGGGGGTGCCAGGCAGTCTATTGGCAGCCCGGCTGAACCCGGGGGCATAATTGTCGGATCGACCTGGCAGACGGCCGCCAACATTAAATAACATGGCGGCCGCGGCAGTGCGCCCTCCCCTTTATGAGTGGCTGTGCCACCATTTCAAAGAGATGGCACCTACAGCAAAAGCTGTCGAGGTACCAGCTTGCGGTGGCACCTCTCCGTAGGGGCAATTTCAGGTAAGGGGCAATTTCACGAGGGGATCCCCGCCAGACGGTGAGGGGTTGGTGTGTGCACGCCGTGGCGGGAAAACGGGCAGAGCGGTCCCAGACATCGCTCCTCCTGAGTAAGGGCTATTTCTAAAATGGCAGCCTTATCGGGAGGGGCAATTATAGCCCAAGTTGTTACTAACTCCAGACTAATGAACATAGCAATACTATACCAGCTTTGATGTAAGTGACAAGAAATCAGATTCAAACACACTGTCTTCTTAAAGCAAAGGCAATACTGTTAATTCTGACTATAGTAATAGAATTAAGCCAGGCTCTGTAGATGTAAATAGCTGGTCTTATTTGCATTAATGAAGAGCTTTTCATCTGCTTTCCAAAACCCAGGAGGTGCTAGAGCAATCATAACTAGTTTTATAACAGTGGTTCCAGATGATCTTGAATGCCATTGAATACACACATTAAAACCATTGTTATTCTCTACAACAATGGCAAATGCTGCAGCGCGCCCTCCTGAATGTGGAAATAAACTAGTGGAAGCAACATAGGTTAGAGTCACACTATGCTTGTCCAGCAAAAATACTGCAATACAGGAAAATCTAGACTGTAATATTACATAAGTTAAGTAGACATATATGGGACAAATTTATTGTATAGACAATGTTTTGCAGAAATGATTTTTGAGCTGAATACTTTTGATTATTGAATTATTCATGAATGCTTTATTTGATATAGCACTGAGTTTGGAATTGTCTGATTTGACAGAGGTTATCAATACACCTATGGCACTGACTGATGATGTTTTTCTCTCCTTCCTCAAAATACACTTATTTTTCAGTTGAAGTGAACATACTCTGGGCCAATATTCCTAGCCCTATTGATTTAGGTGAAACCCATTTGTTCATAATATTTAATTGCTAACCCAAAAGCTGTCAGAATTTACACCAAAAAAAATTCTCCTTGTGCTATCTCCAAAAATAGTGGAAACCAATTATCCAGTCAGCATTTCATTGCCCCAGATAATTTTTATTTTAACATTCTACTTTGAAAATATCATCCATTCTCAAATATTTTTACAATCATTGATTGCCTGCTGTTTAGACTATTAATTCCATGATGAACAGCTCTTTTCCAGCCCCCTTCAAAATGCAGTCAACTAGCTTGATTCTGAAATGTCATTCAACTTACCCTGGGTAAACTCTAAACTACATTAACAACTTTATCTGAGACAAGTTATAAGAATAATCCAGGCTCTAACTCACTGTCTGGTTTGATTAAAGAAATAGGAGTGCTGCAGATTCTGACAAACTCTGTGGCTACACACACACTGACAGAGAAGACACATCCATTTGCTTCCCGAAAACTCATCAGAAACGGAACTAATTTTATAATACAGCTGGAATCCACATGATCCTGAACAGCATTAAAAACATGTGTACAATCAGTGCCTCACAGCCAAAACATCATACATAAAAACATAAGAACATAAGCAATATGAGCAGCAGTAGACCATTTGGCCCCTCGAGCCTGCTCCGCCATTCAATGCTGATCTGAAGTTGGTCTCAACTCCACTTCCCTGCCCGCTCCCCATAACCCTTGACACTCTTATCATTTAAAAATCTGTTTATCTTCGCCTTGAATATATTCAATGACCCAGCCTCCACAGCTCTCTGGGGAAGAGAATTCCAAAGATTCATGACCCTGAGAGAAGAAATTCCTTCTCATCTCCTTGTTAAATGGGTGACTCCTTATTCTGAAACGATGGCCTCTAGTTCGAGATTACCCTACGAAGGGAAACACCCTCTCTGCATCTACCCTGTCAAGCCCCCTCATAATCTTATCTGTTTCAATAGATCACCTCTGATTCTTCTAAACTCCAATGAATATAGGCCCAACTTACTCAACCTTTCTTCATGACAACCCTTTCATCTCATGAATTGTTATGTATTAGTGCTTGGGGGTCACCAGACACCAGAGGTCATCAGAGGCTGCAGTTGGAGGTCATCAAGCTGCGGCATGTGTGCTTGATCACTTATATATAAGCTGGGTGTCTTTGTCACGCAGGCACTCTTGGGCTGGAATAAAGATAGGTCAGGTTGCACCTGTATGAGTTTACAGTAACCAGACTCTTGAGTCATTACAATTGGCGACGAGGTAATTTAAGAACCTTCGCATGCACAATGGGCACGGTTGGAATCCTGGAGAGATTCGTGGAGGGCGAGGATTGGGCGGATTTTGTCGACCGCCTGAATCAGTATTTTGTGGCCAGCGGCATGGAGGCAGAGGTCTATGCAGTTAAGCGCAGGACAGTTCTCCTCACCGTTTGTGATCCGAAAATTTACGACCTCATGAAGAATCTTCTCTCGCCTGTACATCCGGTGGAAAAAGGGTACGAGGAATTGTGTACATTGGTGGGTAACCATCTGAAGCCACAAGAGGGGATCATCATATCACACTACCGTTTCTATATGCATGTTCGTGCTGAGGGTTAGGTCGTGTCAGGATTTGTCGCTGACCTGTGATGTCTTGCTGAACCGTGTAAGTTCAGGAACATGCTGGAAGACATGCTGCGTGATGTCTTCGTGATAGGCATCAGCTATGATGCGATCCCCAGGAAGTGGTTGGCTATAGAGATGCTGGATTTGAAAAAGGCCATCGCGACTGCCCAGGCATGCATGACGATGGATGATAATTTGAGGCAGATATCATCGACGAGTCGGAATTCCACGGCAAGTACTGTAAACAAGATGGTGTCATTTTTGGGCAGAGCTGCTTACACGAAACCTGCTGCTGCTCAGAGCCCGCCAACTGGTTCGAACCAGATTTCACCCTGTTGGCGTTATGTGGGCAATCATCGGCCTCATCAATGTTGGTTTAGTCAATACTCATGCAATGGATGTTCCAAAGTGGGGCATCTTCACAGGATGTGTCCACAATGGAGCAAGCGTGGTGCAGCTCACCACATGGTTGATGAGGACCAGTTCAGTGATGGCCCAGTTATGCAACCCGAGGAGGAAGTGAATGGACTATATTTGTTCTTGAGCAAGAGCCAGCCAATAGTCATTAATGTGAAGCTGAATGGCGTGCCCGTATCAATGGAGCAAGCCAGTCGATAATGAGCCAAAGGACATTCGACAAACTGTGGGACACTAAGGCTGCAAAACCGAAGCTAAGTCCAGTCAATGCCAAGTTGCATACTTACACTAAGGAACTCATACCGGTGCTCGGCAGTGCAGCAATCGAGGTATCATATGACGGTGTGGTTCACGAGCTACCATTATGGATCGTCCCAGGTAATGGTCCAACGCTGTTCGGCAGGAATTGGCTCGAGAAAATCAAGCTGAACTGGAATGATGTCAAGATGTTGTCCTCGGTGGATGATACTTCGTTTAGTATGCATGATACTAAGTATTGAAAAAGTTTCCTTCTTTGTTTGAACCGAGCATTGATAATTTTACGGGAGCCAAGGTGCAGATTCACCTGGACTCCAATGCAAGGCCTGTCTATCACAAAGCTTGGTCTGTTCCTTACATGATGAGGGAGAAGGTTGAAATTGAGCTTGACAGACTCCAGCATGAAGGGATCATATCACCGGTCGAGTTTAACGAGTGGGCTAGTCCCATTGTTCCTGTGTTGAAGAGTGATGGCATTATCAGGATTAGTGGAGACTACAAGGTTACGATTAATTGATTTTCGAAACTGAATCTGTATCCGTTACCGAGGGCTGATGACCTGTTTGCCATGCTAGCTGGTGGAAAGTCGTTCATGAAACTGGATTTGACGTCGGCCTATATGACCCAGGAGCTTGTTGACACTTCGAAGAAACTCACCTGCATCAACACCCATAAAGAACTGTTCGTCTTTTTGGGATTTGTTCAGCTGCAGCCATATTTCAGAGGAATATAGAGAGTTTACTGAAGTCCGTTCCTAGAACTGTCGTGTTTCAAGTTGATATTTTGGTCACAGGTCACGACACTGCTGAACATCTGAACAATCTTGAAGAAGTCCTACAATGTCTGGACAAAGTGGGACTCAGGCTGAAATGCTTGAAGTATCTATTCATGGCACCTGAAGTCGAATTCCTCGGGAGGAAGATTGCTGCTGATGGCATCAGGCCCACTGATTCAAAAACTGAGGCCATCAAAAATGCACCCAGGCGGAGCTGCGTTCATTCCTTGGGCTACTCAACGACTTTGGTAATTTCTTACCCAGATTGAGCACTTTACCAGAGCCACTGCATGTGTTACTAAAATAAAGTGACAACTGGATCTGGGGTGCATCTCAAGATAGAGCCTTTGAGAAAGCCAAGAATCTGCGATGTTCAAACAAGTTGTTTGTTCAGTATGATCCATGTAAGCGTCTTGTATTGGCCTATGATGCTTCATCATATGGGGTTGGTTGATACTCCAACAAGCAAATGAATCGGGCAAGCTACAGCCTGTTGCGTATGCTTCGAGAAGTCTGTCTAAAACGGAAAGAGCTTACAGTATGGTAGAGAAAGAAGCTTTGGCCTGTGTTTATGGGATAAACAAAATGCACCAGTACATGTTTGGTCTTCGTTTTGAACTAGAAACAGATCACAAGCCACTCATTTCATTGCTTGCAGAAAACAAAGGTATTAATACCAATGCAGCGTCCCGCATTCAAAGGTGGGTGTTGACATTGTCTGCCTATGATTATGTCATCTGTCATAGACCTGGTATTGAGAATTGTGCCGATGTACTGAGTCGTCTGTCCTTACCCACAACTGAGATGGAGACGCCTCAACCTGCAGATCTACTGTTAGTAATGGATGCTTTTGAGAGTGAAGGAACCCGTGTCACTGCTCAACACGTTAGGATCTGGATCAGCCATGACCCTATTTTATCAGTTGTGAAATGGTGCCTACTCAGTGGTGATTGGTCTGCCATACCTCTGGAGATGCGCGAGGGACCAAACCTTACAACCGTCGCAAAGATGAGCTGTCTATTCAGTCAGACTGTTTACTGTGGGGTAATCGTGTAATCATGCCTAAGAAAGGTCGAGAAAAATTTGTACTTTAACTTCATAGCACTCATCCTGGTATTGTCATGATGAAGTCTGTCATGTATTCAACCAGCATTGTAACCCATGTATAAACTGACATAGAAACATAGAAACATAGAAAATAGGTGCAGGAGTAGGCCATTCGGCCCTTCTAGCCTGCACCGCCATTCAATGAGTTCATGGCTGAACATTCAACTTCAGTACCCCATTCCTGCTTTCTCGCCATACCCCTTGATCCCCCTAGCAGTAAGGACCTCATCTAACTCCTTTTTGAATATATTTAGTGAATTGGCCTCAACAACTTTCTGTGGTAGAGAATTCCACAGGTTCACCACTCTCTGGGTGAAGAAGTTCCTCCGCATCTCGGTCCTAAATGGCTTACCCCTTATCCTTAGACTGTGACCCCTGGTTCTGGACTTCCCCAACATTGGGAACATTCTTCCTGCATCTAACCTGTCTAACCCCGTCAGAATTTTATATGTTTCTATGAGGTCCCCTCTCATTCTTCTGAACTCCAGTGAATACAAGCCCAGTTGATCCAGTCTTTCTTGATAGGTCAGTCCCGCCATCCCGGGAATCAGTCTGGTGAACCTTCGCTGCACTCCCTCAATAGCAAGAATGTCCTTCCTCAGGTTAGGAGACCAAAACTGTATACAATACTCCAGGTGTGGCCTCACCAATGCCCTGTACAACTGTAGGAACACCTCCCTGCCCCTGTACTCAAATCCCCTTGCTATGAAGGCCAACATGCCATTTGCTTTCTTAACCGCCTGCTGCACCTGCATGCCAACCTTCAATGACTGATGTACCATGACACCCAGGTCTCTTTGCACCTCCCCTTTTCCTAATCTGTCACCATTCAGATAATAGTCTGTCTCTCTGTTTTTACCACCAAAGTGGATAACCTCACATTTATCCACATTATACTTCATCTGCCATGCATTTGCCCACTCACCTAACCTATCCAAGTCGCTCTGCAGCCTCACAGCATCCTCCTCGCAGCTCACACTGCCACCCAACTTAGTGTCGTCCGCAAATTTGGAGATACTACATTTAATCCCCTCATCTAAATCATTAATGTACAGTGTAAACAGCTGGGGCCCCAGCACAGAACCTTGCGGTACCCCACTAGTCACTGCCTGCCATTCTGAAAAGTACCCATTTACTCCTACTCTTTGCTTCCTGTCTGACAACCAGTTCTCAATCCATGTCAGTACACTACCCCCAATCCCATGTGCTCTAACTTTGCACATCAATCTCTTGTGTGGGACCTTGTCGAACGCCTTCTGAAAGTCCAAATATACCACATCAACTGGTTCTCCCTTATCCACTCTACTGGAAACATCCTCAAAAAATTCCAGAAGATTTGTCAAGCATGATTTCCCTTTCACAAATCCATGCTGACTTGGACCTATCATGTCACCTCTTTCCAAATGCACTGCTATGACATCCTTAATAATTGATTCCATCATTTTACCCACTACCGATGTCAGGCTGACCGGTCTATAATTCCCTGTTTTCTCTCTCCCTCCTTTTTTAAAAAGTGGGGTTACATTGGCTACCCTCCACTCCATAGGAACTGATCCAGAGTCAATGGAATGTTGGAAAATGACTGTCAACGCATCCACTATTTCCAAGGCCACCTCCTTAAGTACTCTGGGATGCAGTCCATCAGGCCCTGGGGATTTATCGGCCTTCAATCCCATCAATTTCCCCAACACAATTTCCCGGCTAATAAGGATTTCCCTCAGTTCCTCCTCCTTACTAGACCCCCCGACCCCTTTTATAACCGGAAGGTTGTTCGTGTCCTCCTTCGTGAATACCGAACCAAAGTACTTGTTCAATTGGTCCGCCATTTCTTTGTTCCCCGTTATGACTTCCCCTGATTCTGACTGCAGGGGACCTACATTTGTCTTTACTAACCTTTTTCTCTTTACATATCTATAGAAACTTTTGCAATCCGTCTTAATGTTCCCTGCAAGCTTCTTCTCATACTCCATTTTCCCTGCCCTAATCAAACCCTTTGTCCTCCTCTGCTGAGTTCTAAATTTCTCCCAGTCCCCAGGTTCGCTGCTATTTCTGGCCAATTTGTATGCCACTTCCTTGGCTTTAATACTATCCCTGATTTCCCTTGATAGCCACGGTTGAGCCACCTTCCCTTTTTTATTTCTATGCCAGACAGGAATGTACAATTGTTGTAATTCATCCATACGGTCTCTAAATGTCTGCCATTGCCCATCCACTGTCAACCCCTTAAGTATCATTCGCCAATCCATCTCAGCCAATTCACGCCTCATACCTTCAAAGTTAGCCTTCTTTAAGTTCTGGACCATGGTCTCTGAATTAACTGTTTCATTCTCCATCCTAATGCAGAATTCCACCATATTATGGTCACTCTTCCCATAGGGGCCTCGCACAACGAGATTGCTAATTAATCCTTTCTCATTACATAACACCCAGTCTAAGATGGCCTCCCCCCTAGTTGGTTCCTCGACATATTGGTCTAAAAAACCATCCCTTATGCACTCCAGAAAATCCTCCTCCACCGTATTGCTTCCAGTTTGGTTAGCCCAATCTATGTGCATATTAAAGTCACCCATTATAACTGCTGCACCTTTATTGCACGCACCCCTAATTTCCTGTTTGATGCCCTCCCCAACATCACTACTACTGTTTGGAGGTCTGTACACAACTCCCACTAACGTTTTTTGCCCTTTGGTGTTCTGCAGCTCTACCCATATAGATTCCACATCATCCAAGCTAATGTCCTTCCTAACTATTGCCTTAATCTCCTCCTTAACCAGCAATGCTACCCCACCTCCTTTTCCTTTTATTCTATCCTTCCTGAATGTTGTACACCGTGAGAACACTGACCACTAGGTGGGAGACACTCCTAACCTGGACCTTCAGGTATAAAAGGGGAAGCTCCACCCACCTTCATCACTTGAGTGCTAAGGAATAAAGGACAGGTCACAGACTGACCTTCTCTCAAGCATGGGCCTCGTGTGCATTTATACTGTGTAGTAAGGACGTATCAATGGCGACAAGAAACTGGGATTTAAACCACGCGAGCATGGCCACTAGCAGAACAGACGAGAGGTACTGTGATAAGGAATGGTTGGGACAGAGATTCAACATTGTTAAAGCAGCACACAGTTCTCCAGGCAGACAAGGGCAGTCAGGCATGCCCCAACATGTAGTCGAACCCAGAGGGGGAGTTCGACAGAGACAATGGCAAGCTGAACAGCGATTCACGCCATTGCAAGGGACAATGCGGCCAGTAATGGGGCCATCAACACCTGTTAATGGTGCACTCAAGGACAATAACAGGGGCAGTCAGGGACGATCGACTGGCAAGGGACCTTTTGTTTCAAACCGCAACTCATGCTGGAGGCGTGGAGGCATACATTCAGCCGGAGTTTGCAGAGATGAGCAAAATACCTGCAGAAATTACAGAAATGAACACTGGGGGAAATTGCTGGAAGCTGAAGTTCAGCGAGTTCATGTGGAGCACATATACAGTTCATACACCAGGACGCCACCGATAATGATGAAAGTGCTCCTCAATGGCATCCCAGTATCAATGGAGTTAGACACGGGTGCCAGCCAGTCCCTGATGGGTATCAAACAGTTCAAAAAGTTGTGGGCATCCAAGGCCAGGAGGCCAAAATTATCGCCGATTGACGCACAGCTACGGACTTACACAAAGCAGATCATTCCGGTGCTAGGCAGCGCCACGGTAGTTGTGACCCACAAAGATTTGGAGAACAGGTTGCCACTCTGGATTGTCCCAGGGGACGGTCCCGCATTACTGGGGAGGAGTTGGCTTGCTGTCATGAACTGGAAATGGGGCGATGTCAATGCAATTTCCTCTGTGGAGCGAGTATCATGCTCACAGGTCCTGGACAAATTTGACTCATTATTTCAACCCGGCATTGGCACTTTCATGGGGGCCAAGGTAGTGATTCACATAAACCCGGACGCCAGACCAGTACACCACAAGGCCAGAGCGGTGCCGTACGTGATGCGGGAAAAGATAGAAGGCGAATTGGACCGCCTGTTGAGGGAAGGCATCATCTCGCCAGTCGAATTCAGTGACTGGGCGAGCCCGATTGTGCCGGTGCTCAAAGCAGATGGGTCGGTCAGGATATGTGGCGATTACAAGGCCACCATCAATCGGGTGTCACTCCAAGACCAGTACCCGCTACCGAGAGCGGAGGACCTCTTTGCGACGCTATCCGGTGGCAAACTTTTTTCAAAATTGGACCTGACCTCAGCTTACATGACCCAGGAGCTGGCGAGTGAGTCGAAGAAGCTGCCCACCATCCCGACACACAAGGGGTTGTTTGAGTACAACAGATGTCCGTTCGGGATTCGCTCAGCCGCCGCAATCTTCCAACGAAATATGGAAAGCCTCCTCAAGTCGATTCCAGGGACGGTGGTTTTTCAGGACGACATCCTCATTACGGGTTACGATACTGAAGAACACCTCCACAACCTGGAGGAGCTGCTACGCAGACTGGACCGGGTAGGTCTGCGACTGAAAAAGGCGAAGTGCATCTTCCTAGCTCCAGAGGTAGAATTCCTGGGGATGAGGGTAGCAGCAGACGGGATCAGCCGTACTGCATCCAAGACGGAAGCGATCCAGAGAGCACCCAGACGCCGTAACACGATGGAGCTGCGTTCGTTCCTGGGGCTCCTGAACTATTTTGGTAACTTTCTTCACAAATTGAGCATGCTGCTAGAGCCGCTACACGTGCTCCTACGCAAAGGTCGCGAATGGGTCTGGGGGGACAGCCAGGAAAGGGCTTTTAATAGAGCACGCAATTTGATATGTTCCAACAATCTGTTAATGCTATATGACCCATGTAAGAAACTTGTGTTAATGTGCGATGCGTCGTCCTATGGTGTCGGGTGTGTGTTGCAGCATGTCAATGCCAAGGGTCAGTTACAGCCGGTAGCTTATGCCTCCAGGAGTCTGTCCCAGGCAGAAAGGGGCTACGGGATGGTAGAAAAGGAGGCGCTCGCATGTGTATATGCAGTAAAGAAAATGCACCAGTACCTGTTTGGCAGGAAATTTGAGCTGGAGACAGATCACAAACCCCTAACGTCCCTTTTGGCTGACAACAAGGCCATAAATGCAAACGCATCGGCCCGCATACAGAGGTGGGCACTCACGTTAGCTGCCTATGACTACACAATTCGGCACAGACCGGGCACCGAAAACTGCGCCGATGCACTCAGCAGGCTCCCACTAGCCACCACTGAGGGGGCTACCGAGCATGGTGCTGAGATGGTCATGGCTGTTGAAGCTTTTGGAAGCGAAGGCTCACCCGTGACAGCCCGCCAGATTAAAGTCTGGACAAATAGAGACCCTCTATTGTCTCTAGTCAAGAAATGTGTTCTGAATGGGGACCTGGCAGCCACGTACAGGGCATGCCCTGAGAAATTTAAACCATTTCACAGGCGCAAGGATGAACTCTCGATTCAGGCCGATTGCCTACTGTGGGGAAACTGCGTAGTCATGCCCCAGATGGGCAGAGAGGTGTTCATCAGAGAACTCCACAATGGGCACCCGGGCATTGTCACGATGAAGGCAATTACCAGGTCACATGTTTGGTGGCCAGGGATAGACGCAGATCTGGAACTTTGTGTTTGCAGGTGCAACACGTGTGCCCAGCTGGGCCATGCACCCAGGGAAGCCCCCCTTAGCCCCTGGTCCTGGCCCGCCAAGCCTTGGTCACGCATCCATGTGGACGATGCAGGTCCTTTCATGTCGAAAATGGTTGTAGTAGACGCCTACTCCAAATGGATCGAGTGTGACATTTTAAATTCAAGCACATCCTCTGCCACGGTAGAAAGTCTACGGGCAATGTTCGCCGCCCACGGTCTACCGAACATCTTGGTCAGCGACAATAGCCCGTGCTTCACAAGCACTGAATTCCAGGACTTCATGGCAGGCAATGGAATTAACCATGTCAGAACGGCACCGTTCAAGCCGGCCTCAAACGGCCAGGCAGAACGAGCAGTGCAGATAATCAAACAGGAGATGCTCAGATTCCAAGGGGGTTCCCTACAAACCCACTTATCACGCCTCCTGTTGGCCTATAGATCCCGACCACACTCGCTCACAGGGTTTCCACCCGCAGAGCTACGAATGAAAAGGACGCTCAAAACCCGATTATCCCTTATACACCCTACCATGAAAGAAATTGTCGAGAGCAGGCGCCAGTCACAATATGACTACCATGACAGGAATGCGAGGGCGCGATGTATTGATGTAAATGACCCTGTTTTTGTCTTCAACTACGCTGCAGGGCCCAAATGGCTCGCAGGCACTGTGGTTGCCAAAGAGGGAAATAGGATTCTGATAGTTAAACTTACCAATGGACAAATCTGCCGCAAACATGTGGATCAAACAAAAAGGAGGTTCAGCAACCCCATAGAAGAAGCAGAGGAAGAACACGATATAGAGTTCACTCCACCACAGGTGACCGAACACCGGAACCAAAGGGAGGAGAGCCCAGTCACTGTGGGCAGTCCGGACAGGCCTGAGGCACCGCAAACAGCAGACACTCTGGCCAGCACCCAACAACCGGAGCCCCAACTCAGGCGCTCTACAAGGGAGCGTAAACCACCAGAGAGACTCAACCTGTGGTCCCAATAAGACTTTGGGGGGGGAGGTGATGTCATGTATTCAACCAGCATTGTAACCCATGTATAAACTGACCTAAGTTGTACACCGTGAGAATACTGACCACTAGGTGGGAGACACTCCTAACCTGGACCTTCAGGTATAAAAGGGGAAGCTCCACCCACCTTCATCACTTGAGTGCTAAGGAATAAAGGACAGGTCACAGACTGACCTTCTCTCAAGCATGGGCCTCGTGTGCATTTATTTATACTGTGTAGTAAGGACGTATCAAAGTCCATTGCTAGGTCTCATATATGGTGGCCTGGAATTAACTCTGATCTGGAATCGTGCATGCATCAATGCAATACTTGCATGCAGCGAAGTGAAATACCAGCGGAATCTCCGCTGAATCTTTGGTCGTGGCCATCCAAACCATGGTCGAGGATCCACATTGATTTTGCGGCCCGTTCCTAGGAAAGATGTTTTTTGTCGTAGTAGATGCATATTCTAAGTGGATAGAGTGTGTTATTATGTCAACCAGCACATCTACAGCTACCATTGAGAGCCTTCGTATCATGTTTGCAACTCATGGTTTGCCTGACATTGTTGTGAGCGACAACGGGTCTTGCTTCACAAGTCTCAAGTTTCAAGAGTTCATGAAATTCAATGACATCAGACATGTGAGATCAGCTCCATTCAAGCCTGCTTCTAATGGCCAAGCAGAGCGTGCCATTCAAACGATCAAGCAAAGTATGAAACGTGTAACTCAGGGCTCACTGCAGAAACGGTGTCATGTGTATTGCTCAGTTACAGGTCAAGACCTCATACGCTTACTGGTGTTCCTCCTGCTGAACTACTGATGAAGAGAAATCTCAAGACCAGGCTTTCACTTGTTCATCCTGATTTGAATGATTGTGTTGAGAACAGACGTCAAATTCAGCAATGGTGTCGTGATCGTGTTGCCGTCACGTGACATCTCGGTCAACAATCTGGTTAATGTACTGAACTATGGTCAAGGTCCAAAGTGGATTGCCAACGCTGTTACAGCCAAGGAGGGTAACAGAGTGTTTATTGTCATGCTCAAGAATGGGCAAACATGCAGGAAATACCTTGACCAGGTTAAACTGCGGCACAATGATGAACTGGAACCAAGTGAGGAAGATGCAGTCAGTGACCAACCAACCATTGTTCACTCATTAGAGGACTCTGCTGACATTACTGACTCTGAACCTTCAGTCTCTGATGTGGTCATGACCACTCCCATCAGATCGGCTACTCAGCCCTTAGTCTCAACGGACTCAGAGCGCTCGCCCAGAGCCAAAGTTGAACTGAGACGATCAACTTGTGAGAGGAAAGCCCCAGACCATCTTAATTTGTAAAAAGACTGTTGTTAAGATTTTAAAAGGGGGATGTTGTTATGTATTAGCGTTTGGGGGTCACCAGACGCCAGAGGGCGCCGCGGTCGGAGGTCATCGGGCTGTATGCATGTGGCATGTGTACTTGGTCAGCTGTATATACGCTGGGTGTCTTTGTCACGCAGGCACTCTTGGGCTGGAATAAAGATGGATTAGGTTGCACCTGAGTGAGTTTATAGTAGACAGATTCTTGAGTCATTACAGGAATCAACCTAGTGAACCTTCTCTGAACTGCCTCCAATGCAAGTATATCCCTCCAAAACAATGCGCAGTACTCCAGGTCTGGTCTCACCAATGCCCTGTACAGTTGTAACAGGAGTTCCCTACTTTTATACTCCATCCCCCTTGCAATAAAGGCCAATATTCCATTTGCCTTCCTAATTACTTGCTGTAGCTGCATGCTAACTTTTTGTGTTTCATGTACAAGGACCCCCAGATCCAACTGTGCCGCAGCATTTTGTAATCTCGCCCCATTTAAACAATAATTTGTTTTTTTATTTTTCCTACTAAAGAGGATGAACTCACGTTTTCCCACATTATACTCCACTCACTTATCCTGTCTATATCTCTTTGAAGATTCTTTGTGTCCTCTTCATAATTTGCTTTCCCTCGTATCTTTGTATCATCAGCAAAGCTGGCTACATTACACTCGATCCCTTCATCCAAGTCATTGATATAGATTGTAAATAGTTGAGGGCCCAGCACTGATCCCTGTGGCACCCCACTAGAAACTAGAAACATAGAAAATAGGTGCAAGAGTAGGCCATTTGGCCCTTTGAGCCTGCACTACCATTCAATAAGATCATGGCTGATCATCAGCTCAGTACCACTTTCCTGCTTACTCTCCATACCCCTTGATCCCTTTAGCCATAAGGGCCATATCTAACTCCCTCTTGAATATATCCAACAAACTGGCATCAACAACTCTCTGCAGTAGAGAATTCCACAGGTTAACAACTCTTTGAGTGAAGAAGTTTCTCCTCATCTCAGTCCTAAATGGTTTACCCCTTATCCTTAGACTGTGACCCCTGGTTCTGGACTTCCCCAACATCGGGAACATTCTTCCTGCATCTAACCTGTCCAGTCCCGTCAGTATTTTATATGTTTCTATGAGATCCCCTCTCATTCTTCTAAACTCCAGTGAATACAGGCCCAGTCGTTCCAATCTCTCCTCATATGTCAGTCCTACCATCCCGGGAATCAGTCTGGTGAACCTTCGCTGCACTCCCTCAATAGCAAGAACATCCTTCCTCTGATTAAGAGACCAAAACTGAACACAAGGCACTCTCTCAATAGTAAGAATGTCCTTCTCAGATTAGGAGACCAAAACTGAACACAAGGCCCTGTACAACTACAGTAAGACCTCCCTGCTCCTATACTCAAATCCCCTAGCTATGAAGGTCAACATACCATTTGCCTTCTTCACCGCCTGCTGTACCTGCATGCCAACTTTCATTGACTGATGTACCATGACACCCAGATCTCGTTGCATCTCCCCTTTTCCTAAACAGCCACCATTCAGATAATATTCTGCCCTCGTGTTTTTGCTACCAAAGTGGATAACCTCACATTTATCCACATTATACTGCATCTGACATGCATTTGCCCACTCACCTAACCTGTCCAAGTCACCCTGCAGCCTCTTAGCTTCCTCCTCACAGCTCACACCGCCACCCAGCTTAGTGACATCTGCAAACTTGGAGATATTACACTCAATTCCTTCATCTAAATCATTGATGTATATTGTAAATAGCTGGGGTCCCAGCACTGAGCCCTATGGCACCCCACTAGTCACTGCCTGCCATTCTGAAAAGGACCCATTTATCCTGACTCTCTGCTTCCTATCTGCCAACTAGTTCTCTATCCATATCAATACATTACCCCCAATACCATGTGCTTTAATTTTGCACACCAATCTCTTGTGTGGGACCTTGTCAAAAACCTTTTGAAAGTCCAAATACACCACATCCACTGGTTCTCCACTGTCTACTCCACTAGTTACATCCTCAAAAAATTCCAGAAGATTTGTCAAGCATGATTTCCCTTTCATAAATCCATGCTGACTTGGACTGATCATGTCACTGCTTTCAAAATGCGCTGTTATTTCATCTTTAATAATTGATTCCAACATTTTCCCCACAACTGATGTCAAGCAAACCGGTCTATAATTCCCCGTTTTCTCGCTCCCTCCTTTATTAAAAAGTGGTGTTACATTAGCTACTCTCCAGTCCATAGGAACTGATCCAGACTCGATAGACTGCTGGAAAATGATCACCAATGCATCCACTATTTCTAGGGCCACTTCCTTACATACTCTGGGATGCAGACTATCAGGCCCTGGGGATTTATCGGCCTTCAATCCCATCAATTTCCCTAACACAATTTCCTGACTAATAAGGATTTCCTTCAGTTCCTCCTTCTCACTAGACTCTCTGTCCTCTAGTATTTCCGGCAGATTATTTGTGTCTTCCTTCAATTGGTCTGCCCTTTCCTTATTCCCCTTTATAAATTCACCTGATTCTGACTGCAAGGGACTTACATTTGTCTTCACTAATCTTTTTCTCTTCACATATCTATAGAAGCTTTTGCAGTCAGTTTTTATGTTCCCAGCAAGCTTACTCTCATACTCTATTTTCCCCCTCCTAATTAAACCCTTTTTCCTCCTCTGCTAAATTCCAAATTTCTCCCAGTCCTCATGTTTGCTGCTTTTTCTGGTCAATTTATATGCCTCTTCCTTGGATTTAACACTATCCTTAATTTCCCTTGTTAGGCACGGTTGAGCCACCTTCCCCGTTTTATTTTTAATCCAGACCTGGATGTACTATTGTTGAAGTTCATCCATGTGATCTTTAAATGTTTGCCATTGCCTATCCACTGTCAACCCTTTAAGTATCATTCGCCAGTCTATTCTAGCCAGTTCACATCTCATACCATCGAAGTTACCTTTCCCTAAGTTCAGGACCCCAGTATCTGAATTAACTGTGTCACTCTCCATCTTAATAAAGAATTCTACCATATTATGGTCATTCTTTCCCAACGGGCCTCGCACAACAAGATTGCTAGTTAGTCCTTTCTCATTACACATCACTCAGTCTAGGATGGCTAGCCCTCTCGTTGGTTTGCCAACCTGAAAATGACCATTTTATCCCAACTCTGTTTTCTGTTAGTAAGCCAATCATCTATGGATGCCAATATATTACGCCCAATTCTGTGAACTCTTATCTTGCACAGTAACCCTTTATGTGTGACTTCATTGAATGCCTTCTGGAAATCCAAATATGCTACATCTACTGATTCTTCTTTATCCACCCTGCTTGTTACATCCTCAAAGAACTCCAGCAAATTTGTCAAACACGATTTCCCTTTCATAAAACCATGCTGAATCTGCTTGACTGTTATGATTTTCTATATGTTCTGCTATTACTTCCTTAATAATAGACTCCAGCATTTTCCCCATGACAAGTGTTTTCTCACAGTTGATGGCAGCATACATGCAGCACCTTATATTTGTTTATTTGTTCATGGGATGTGGGTGTCTCTGGCAAGTCTAGCATTTATTGCTCATTCGTAATTGCCCTTGAGAATTTGGTGGTGAGCCGCCTTCTTGAACCACTGCAATCCGTGTGGTGAAGGTACTCCTGCAGTCCTGGTGGGGAGTGAGTTCCAGGATTTTGACCCAGTGACGATGAAGGAACGGCAATATATTTCAAGTCAGAATCGTGTGTGACTTGGAGGGGAACTTGGAGGTGGTGGTGTTCCCATAAACCTGCTGCCCTTGTCCGTTTAGATGGTAGAGCATGCGGGTTTGGGAGGTGCTGTCAATGAAGTTGCCGTGGCAGGTTCCTGCAGGGCATCTTGTAGATGGTACACACTGCAGCCACAGTACGCCAGTGTTGGAGGGAGTGAATGTTGAAGGTGGTGGATGAGGTGCCAATCAAGTGGGCTGCTTGGTCCTGGATGGTGTCGAGCTTCTTGAGTGATGTTGGAGCTGCACTCATCCAGGCAAGTGGAGAATATTCCATCACACTCCTGATTGTGCTTTTTAAATGGTGGAAAGGCTTTGCGATTCAGGAGGTCCAATTAAGTTTCTGGTCAATGGTAACCCCTAGGATGTTGATGGTGGGGGATTTGACGATGGTAATTCCTTTGCATATCATGGGGAGTTGGTTAGACTTTCCCTTGTTGGTTAATTCTGTCTTTGCCTGTCTATGACTGCTGCAATTACTGCATTAGAGAAAGGTTTGAGTGCTATCCATATTAGACAGAGCAGTGGAACTGTTTATCTGTAAAAATCTACCAAGTTGGATTTAGGCACTACAGTTATGATCAGCTGAGTTACAGAGTAGTCAGTTGAAATGTTTCTCAGCGAAGGGCTAGCCGGAGTCTCAGGCAAATGTGGCAATATTGAGAAGAAATGTGAAAGGGGAAGTCCAACAGCAGAAATGGTTCAGTTTGACCAGCAAGGCAATGTGTCAGTTTGGTTGTTCAGGTGAACTGCATAGTCTACTGTAACTATATGGGAAGAAGTGCTTATTCCTATGGTTAGACTATCCTATTGTGGTTTCCATTCCTGGTAAAAGGGAAAATATATGGATGGTGAGCTGAATTTCATTTAACCTGGAGTAAATGTAGACATCAACTCATCAAGATTTGTATTAATCCATGTACCAACTCCTCAGGAAGTTGTTAAGGAACACAGAAACCCCAGCTAAATTCATTATGACTGACTTTTATTGTGCTCCTCAAGGTTTTCAAGAAATCATGACTTTAGATGTTGGTCGGTAAGATTCCCCTGCAGCAATGTCTTTACTCTTAAAAGGGCATTCTTCCTGGCTGAAATTCTAGTCCGTCTAATTTGGCTGCACCTGCTGCTTATTTTGAATAACAGTCTGTTCATTTGGCACAGATCCAGATGCAGTTTTACATTACATTCATGGGGTCCTTCATTGCTGTTTATTCATGGGCATTTGATGAACCAAGTTGCTCATTATCCTTCCCTTGAGATACATTAGATAGATCATTAGACCATGAGAACCGAGAGTGAATGGTAACAGGTTCAGGTAGGAGAAGACCTTCAATCCATTAGACTACCTATCCACTGTATACCCTTGTTGCATTTCTAATAATCCTGGATCCCATTTGCATCTTAAAAACCCATTAAGGTTTTCTGTTCCACGACCCGTGGCAGTAATCTGTTCCACATACTTACCACATATAAAGTAAAAAATATTCCTCCTGCATTTCATATTTTCAATTGTTGTTCTTAATTTGTAAATATGATGCTTTATGTTTAAATTCTCTAAACGGCAGAAAAGCATACTTGAATGAGCATGCACTGTGGATTGTGTACAGTATCAGATCTGGGTATTACAGCGCATGCCTGCCAGCTAATTCAACACTAATCAACAATAACACATAGATATTGTGCACTATTATTAGCTAGGTGGCTATCATTAGACCACTAGTTATTATTATATTTGCTTGTTGTATGGTTTTGTTTGATGCTGATATGATGAGAATTAGGAGAAATTGCCATTTGTCAGCATGCTCCCTATTTGATGCTTTTGTCAGGCCAACCTCAGCCTCTTGCACTTCCTTCAGAGCATCAAGAGAAAACTTCTACAATTCTTTGCTTTACTGACATTATGTTCAGAAAGATGGAAGGACAGTAGTTTGCTGCAGTTTTTTACTGTTCACTGACCTTATATTTCCTACTATTTTACAACAGTTGCCTGAGCTTTATAGTTCCCCAATGGTAGGTTGCTAATTACCCAAAATATTTTTTGGATTATGTATCTTCCATTAATCTACTGCATTTCTACAAATTACATCTAATACTGTCGACCTTTTCTGCAACATTTATCATTTCTATAAAGCTAAGCATGTCAAATGAAACAGATTTTGCATGCAAAATGTCACTAATATTACCACAATCTAGTTGACAGCAATATCCCCACTATTAGGAAAATTGTAGAATTTCACATTGGCCATATATTGTTATTTTATCTTTCATTGCTCTATTGCACTGTTTCCTTTCACGGGGAAAATTACACACATGTATTTTTAATTCCATTCACAAAAGAGCAATTTATATTAACAAGGCTATTATGGTAGACTGCTGAACCAAAGTAAAATATGAGGTAAGGCATACGTTGAGCGCAACATTTTCTACGGGTTGATAATTTGGGGGAAAGTGGTAAATTAGAGTAAAATAGGATAACACAGCTCTTTGACTATGCTTTTGGTCACTTGTCCTAATATCTCTTTATGTGGCTCGGTGAAATTGTGTTTGATAATGCTCTTGTGAAGTGCCTTGAGACATTTTACTACATTAGAAGCACTATATTAATGCAAGTTGTTGTTGCTGTAGTAATGAACTATTTGTCCATGTTTAGCACTACTATGAAGATTCCTAGTTCTCCAAAAATGGAAACACAGAACCACTGAACCATACTAGTTTACAGCACAGGAGGAGCAATTCATCCATGTCTGTGCTGCCTCTTTGCTAGAACAATCCAAAATGAATCCCACTGCTCTGCCCACTCCCAACAGAACCATAGAAACTGGCAGGCACAAAATATGCCAATTATCATGGGGCTTCTATCTCAAACACTTTCTGATGATTGCACCTGAAACACTCGCTGTACAATGAGCAGATTTCCTAACTGAAATCTTTGTCTTCAGAACTTAGGTTCTTACAGGTCAGTGTGACCCAGTTTTGCAAATGACAGTGAAGTTGCATTTTTTAGCCTTTTACTTGCCCTTTTTAGCTGCATCTTTTGACCAGTTTGAAAGTTGCTGCTGATTTTTCCAAAACTATTTTCTGAGTGGCAACAGCCCATGCTGCATAGGATGGCTATTCCTTTAGGACATGCCTCTGGCTCTTAGGGTACTGGAGTATGAGGAGGAGGTCTATAGGCGCAAGTACAGACAGGTGCACTTGCTTCGGAAATAGGCTGAATGGATTTGATCCAACCAAGGAGAAGGGTGTACGGACATTGTTACAGTTACTTGCATATGTCCAAGGAGCTCTGTCTTTTCTGCTTATGCTTCACCAAAGAGGAAGTCCTGAAACTCTGCTATCTCCTGCCGTCAGGCCTCCAAACCTCATTCACGGCTAGTAAAAGACTGGCAGTAAAAGTTATGACTGTCTTCAATTTCTATGTAATTGGCTCCGACAAGTTGCCTCAAGTGGTATCTGTCAGATTAGTGATTCTACAGTGAACCACTGCGTACATTTGGTCACTGTTGCATTGATTGCTGGGATGAAAGACTTCATTACATTTCTGTAGGGAAGCAACTAACAGAAAGAAAGCATTGGATTTCAGGAGTCTCACTAACAGAACCGATGTGGCCATATGAGCTCCTTTCATTAATGCTGTAGCATTTATGAACAGGAAGGAATTCCATTCTATTAATGTCTAGATTGTATGTGCCCATCAAAACTATTATATGTAAGTGAATGTCATGTAACCAGAAAGCTGCTAGATGTATTTATTCAATGGCATTCTGTAGTTCCATTCTGATTTAATAGAATTTCCACCCTGGATGGATGCATCCTGGGTGATTAGGAGGGGTCCATGACACAATCCATGATCTTTAGCAGATAGAAAACATAATGAGGCATTTGCCTCCATGGGGATACAAATAGTACAATAAATGGTAATGGACTTCTCCATATTAGCTGTTACACTTTACAGGATACTTTAAATGTTATAATGAGGCTGCGTCCACCACCACGAAGTCTCCGCCGGCCTTCGATTCCCGGTCCCTGTCCAGCCCGTGATCACCCCCACCTCTGGCCACTGATCACTCCTCTGGCCTTCGATCCCCAGTCTCTGCTCTAACCTCCAGCCATCTGAGCGCTCCACAATCTCCATCCTTTGACCCCCTCCAGAATCTCCATCATTCTACCGCCCCACCCACCCTCCACCTGAAATCCTCCCTCCCCCTTTCTGTGGCCTGGTGCCATAGGCCATCCTGCCCACCAGCCAGCCAGCCTGCCTCTCTATCAGGCTGGCTGCGGGCGGGAAACTGACAAGCTAAATGTTAATCAGGCCCTCCCATTAAATTCAGCAGGGCCTGAGGGAAACCCATCTCAAGGGACCCCACATTAGCCACAGCAGCCTTGCACCATCTCTGCTGAAGCCACTGGAGGACCACCTCATAGGATTAATTAAGTTAGTAAACCTTCTTTAAATAAAGCACTATGGATTATGATAAAAGAATTCACCACAATATTGTCTTTCAAAGTAAATTAATCGGCTATATCACATTTCTGTAGTTTCGTTCCACTGCGGCTTGTTATTGTTATCAGAATGTCATTGATAAAGAGGTACGGTGACTGGTTTTGATGTTTTCTAATGCAGAATCAAGGCAGTAGTGCAAGGGTAATAAGGACTGTTAATGAAGAGAGACCTTTTGTTACTTTTCAGGTAAGGGGATTGAGCTGTTGAGTTGGGAGTGGCTTAGCCAGTCACGTGATGTTCACAAGGCTCAATAAAACCCCAGCCAGTTGGGTTCAGGGGATCCACGATGAGGCAAGTGGTTGTGAGCCTAGTGGTTGAACTGGTAATGTGTAGTGTGATTGTTAAACCTTTGCTAACAAAACCAACTAGTTCTTAATAGCAAAGAACCCATGAAGCAAATACATTAAAACTTTGACACCCAATAGTAAAGCATGGCCCCCTCCTCCAGCAAGCAACAGATCCTGCTGCCACAGGTTACATAGATCAGCAACAGTTGCCTAGTGAAGCACATCCTCCTAATGCACTGCTCCTCATAATTATCCAAGAAAGTAACTCTTGGCCCTTCAGACCCTGGGGGTTGGGTAAGGCCTTCAACAAGCAGCCGCCCTCAGCTGCTGACTTTTTACAGGATCATCTGCTGCTTATCCTGAATGTTGAGGCTGCTGCTTTTCTTCTTTCAACTGTTTGTCCATCCAAAGGAAAGAAAAAGACTGCACCCATGATAAGCAGTGAGTGCTTAATCAGCATAAGAGAATAAAGTCAAAAAGAAGTAAACTCCAAGTTCAAATCTGCCTTGGAAATTTACCAAGCACAATAGCACACTAATCCTAATGATCTGAGTAGCTGCAGGTGAATGCCTCTTTAAATCTTTTTTCCAGTCACGTAGGTCAGTTTGCTGAAGCGAATCATGATAGGCTTTACTCAGCGGGTTTGCTGCTTCACACAACTTCTAACCTGCTCAGTTAAAATCGTGTTGGGGTTCCAATAACTTCACAGGACTCCAATTTGCACTTATTAAAGAAGCTTTGCCTGTTTCTGGTGGGAATGTTTACCACCCGAGTCAAAATGGTGGTTGGTGAGTCTCTGACAGAAACAGAGCTATAAGTTGATTTTCACTACTTTAATCACAGGGCAGCTTGTTTTAAAATCGGGCCAAAGATTTTGTTATGTGAACTGGTGCTGTCCTATTGTACTGCCCTGAAAGACATGATAGAGGTGTACTGTATAGTGCCTAATTATGCTTTCAGGAGAGGAGTCACGATACAACAGGTGCAAGAAGGCCCAGAAGAACATGAGAATGAACCCAAGGCTGAGGCATTCTCAGTTCCACTGAAGCAGCAGCAAGGAATAAATCCAACATTTACCACAAAACTATTTCACTTATACTTTTGACATTCCCCATTGTAAATCTGTGTATTGTGTTCTCAGTTAACTGATTAACCAAACACAAATGATATGACTCTGCACTTTACCTCCCCCTCCCTGCTTGCACATCTATCCATCTCCTGCTGAAATGTGGCCAAGTACAAAAGAACTCTCTGCACTAAGTTCAAATCCAATTCCAAAGATTTATTAGTACAATAATATTTGGTGTGCTACCATTGTCTCTTCCTCTGTTGGTTTCCCTTTGTGACTGGGCATTGTGTCTAATGTTGTACTCCTTGATACCAACTTCTGCTGTGGTAGCTGCATGAGCCTGCTTGCTTTTTGACACTGCATGTGTCATTTCAATATGCTGTTGAGTAGCCCTGAGTGAAGGATCTCTCATCCGTGCCTACTCCTGCCATTCTTCAGTTGCTGGGCATTCCCTTAGCATGTCCTGTGATCTGTGCAGGACTGCAGTGCAGTCATTGAAGTCCCACATCAGGATACTATCCAGTCAGCTCCCCTGCTTGATGAATCCAGAGTCATGGCAAAGCCATTTATACTGGTTGTGACTTTTTAGTTGTTTGAGAAATATTAAGGATGATTGTTATAGGAGCACTGTGACTGCCTGTGTTTTCTTTCCTGCTAAATTATGTGTTCCTGTGCTTTTGTTAACTGGTAATAACATTACCAGTTAACAAAAGATAACAAAATTTAGCAGGAAAAATAACTCAGAACTCGTCCACAGCAAACGAGCCAAAGGCGGGCAGAGGAAACATTACAAGGACACCCTCAAGGCCTCCCTGATAAAGTGCGACATCCCCACTGACACCTGGGAGTCCTTGGCCATAGACCGCCCTAAGTGGAAGAAGTGCATTCGGGAGGGCACTGAGCACCTCGAGTATCGTCGTCGAGAGCATGCAGAAATCAAGCGCAGGCAGCGGAAGGAGTGTGCAGCAAACTAGGCTCCCCGCCCACCCTTTCCCTCAACGACTATCTGTCCCACCTGTGACAGAAACTGTGGTTCTCCTATTGGACTGTACAGCCACCTGAGAACTCATGCTAAGAGTGGAAGCAAGTCTTCCTCGATCCCGAGGGACTGCCTATGATGATGATGATGATGATGAATAACATTACAAAGGAATACAGGGTTGTTCCTGGTTTCTTAATATAACCGCATATTCATTACTTACGGTAATTTCACTTCAGATCTTCAGATCTTTAACAACTACAAGTGAGGTATGTATATTTAATATTCAGGATGGATTTGAGTGCAGGTTCTGGAGCCATAGTTTATTAAAAAATGATTTGCACTTTGATTCAAAATAAAAAATAAACACTTGCAAATTTGACTACTTTTCAGATGATTGTGTCCATATTTCTACCCAGTAAGTGCATATGTGCTCCTTTATTACAAAGCACATCTAATATAGTTTCAGTATATACAATTTATAATCAATAATACTGGCAAAGACTATTCAAGGTCAAGTGTCATTTAAATGCATGTAGCAAATAAAATCTTGCATGCTCACTCACCCTTTGAATTCCATCATGAATTTTCTTCACACAGTTCTCCAAACCATTTGTCCTGTTTATCATATTCCACAGATGAGCATATGTTTGTTCAAGCTCAAATGGATTTCGACCCTTTGTTTTGATTATTTGCAATACTTCTGAATCAAGGACAGTACCATACGGAACATCTGTTTGTTTGGCGAGGTCCTGAAAAGATCTGCATCATGGAAAACATAATTAGTTATCTCAGCAACTGTCTACACTTATTTAATAATTTATTCAGCGAAATGTTATATTAATTTAATTGTGTAAATGTCAAAGCAATTATTTAAATTAGCTTCTCATTTTAAAACTTAGTACTACCACTTCAAAAAAGTACAGGTACTGAATATGAAATTTGTGAGTCTTCCTGACAAAAGGCACAGGCTTAGAAATAGGGTGCCTTAGTGTCAGCCGTTAAGGCTGGGAAAAAATGGCGCCTATCTCGCTTCCGCCTGCTTCTGGCGTGGAACGTGACGGCCGCCATATTGGGTAGGTCGGCAGCGCTGCCGTTGCCTGCGCTCGCCTGAAATATTTTAATGATCAACATTGGGCCGAAAATTGTGGTCGGAGGCTTCCTTCGGACGAATGCCTCTGACCCGAAAAAAATCTACGAAAGTACCTGGTGGCCCTGGAGTAGGATTCCGGTCGGAGGCCTTCGTTCACTGCGCAGCGCATGGGAAGATATCTTCCACGTATGAACGCATCTGCTGGAATCACGTGGGCCTGGATCACCAATGAACATCTAGTATTCTCATTGATAATAACGCGAACTCCGTTTGTACAAGCTCCCATTACTATCAATAAGAAACCCCCCCCAAAACAAGAAACACAACACAATAAATGTTTTAAAAAACCTCACATATTTAAAATTAATTGAAATTGAATGTAATTAAATGTTTTAGAAACAAAAAATATTTTTTTGAATTTTTTTTAATGTGTTTTAAATAGTGTTAAAAATAAACTTACCTTAATAGATAGGGTTTTTAATATAAAAATGAGTGATTAAATTAAGTTTTTCTATGTTTTAAAACTCTTACGCTGGTAAAAGTAGGCTCTATATTTACTTTTACCAGGCATGAGAGTTTGAAGGACATTTGCTGGGCAAGAGTTGGACAAATAGCCCAATCTCTGCCCGCAGATGTCCTTCCCCTGGGGATGCACTGGATCTGTCAAAATAAATTTTGACAGATCGGAAAAGCCCGTTTTCGGCACATGCGCATCGCGCCTGAGAACCGGCTGTAGTGAGGCCTCACCGGGTGCGTGCGCACTTCGTATGGACCCGGCGTTGCCGCAATTTTCGCCTATAGTGACGTAAATTGGTGTGCAAAGCCGAATTGACACATGATGTGCGATTTTAGACTTTGCCGTTCCTTAAAGCCCTCTCCAAAGCAGGCCCGTGCATGCAGCTGCTGCCAGCCGTATCTGACCCAGAAGAAAGCAGAGATCATCTATAGATTTCTCACTCTTTAATTACTATGTAGCCCCACCCATCCGAGGCTCTGTGACAGGTTTGCATTCTGAACTGACCACTGTTTCAAATAATTCTGACATTGTTTGCACTCGGTGGTTTAATCAGAAATGGTATGACACAAGTAGCCTGATTTTTCATAAATTCAAGTATTTGGAACCTCAAACTACTAAAATGATGCCACCAAAATTATAGTCATTTCATGAGTTAATGAGGATTTTTTTGATTAATAATTGTACTTGGCACCTTAGCTGTTAACTATTTGAGTGTGTTAGCAGTTGAATTAAGCATGTATTTCAGTTAAACTGTAGGTTGCATTGTTTAAAATCTGACAGCTTAGTGCTTCTTTGGGTTTTGATTCGTCTTGCAATTCTCTGTTAGCCTACAAAACACGAGAAATATAACTAGAATCCACTTCAGTTTCATAAATCTCGATTTCCTGATCACGCAGTACAGATAGTTTAGACCCGACCTTCGGCCTCTTGCTCAGCGCACGAAGCAGCGCGTCCCACACTAGGCTGTGCACTGCAATAAATCAAATCAGCAGACAGCACCAAAATAAGGGTTCAGCCTCTGATCTTTTTACACCTCGCCCAGTGGCAACACCGCCCATTTTCGGGCCTTATTGGATTTCTAGGCCACAATGTCTTAGAATCAGATGTAACGTAAGCTGAGTTCCAAATAACAGCATTTTATCTATGTCATTAGTTCAGCAAGTTTCCATCTCCTGCATAACCATGAACAGCAAATGCCTGCTCCCAAATTTCTAACATTAGTATGGTTCAAGGAGTGGGGGGAAAGAAACACATTTCTGTGTTTATCAAATCACAATTAAAATGCAATATCAACAACAACAACTTGGGCTGGATTATTTAGTTTTCTGCGCTCCATTGATCGCCCCGGAGCGGCAGCAATGGCTGTGGTGTGGTCTTCTGGACGGGCAGTCAGCCTCCAGCGCCCCGCAGGGAGCCTCGGGTCCGGTTTTGCAGCGGCGTGGAGCAACACACCCGGAAGAGCTGCGCCGGTGTGCAACACCTCTGGTTGCGACACCAGCGCAAGTTTTGACTCCCACCCGACCCGTACACCTCGAAGCGCGCATCGCAGTGAACACCTGGGAAATCGGGCGGTCCATCGATACCAACTGCAGAGAGGTAAGTAATGGACACCTAAGGTACGTGTGATTGCTGTTCTTTTAATTTTTTGTGTGGTTTTTGTTGTGGTGGCGTGGGCAATGTTTTGGGAATATTTTTGTGGGGGTTTTTTTTTAGTTTTTTTTTCTCCCCAGGCATCTCTTGGAGTGCTCCCGGCCCGGCTCTTTAACTCGGGTGTTTCCCATGCTCGCGCCCAAGAGAGGTGTACAAGGCTCACCTTAGCACTGCGCCCCCTGACTCAGGGCCCAGCTGCCCAAATTTACTTACTGAGGCGCAAACTGTTCCCGGGCGCCTCACTGCCATTACTGCTCCGAAATCATCAAAGCTGAATATTTATATTTATTCTATTTTACTGATCATTTCCTAGCTTTGGATATGGAAAAACAGCAAGGAAAAGGGATTAGAGTTGCTAACAACATATGGAGCTAGCACTACAAGGGTTGGTGCTGTTCCCTGCATTTTTCTTGCAGCTATCACACTGTAAAAATCATGTCCGTTGTGCCCCATAGGGGATGAAATCAGCACTGTGACTCCGGGAGGAGCTCCTCAGCCACAGTTGAGGAAGACTCTAGCAACCCAGAGGCTGATAATAGGGAGATTCCTCTGCAGTTGCCGCAGTCGGACTTGTTTCCTTTTTTAAAGATGGTCACGATGCATCTCTGAGATCTCCCAGCATGCTCTCCTCCCTCCAAATGGGAGAGATGAGGTCATGCATTAATGCCAACAGTGCCTTTCCACCATACTTCAGTGCCGCAGTGGGGATGCCATCCGCTCCCATATGTTGTGTATGTATATACCCTGTACACTGAATGTACAGTTACATAAGACCACTGAATGTATCTTCACACTGTATACACTAGGCCTGTACCACCAGAGGGTGCAACTGGTGGAGACCTAGGGGTCACCTGCACACTGCAGGTAACCAAGTATAAAAGGGAGCTCACCTTACTGTACCCTCATTCAGGAGCTGCAATAAATAGTCTCCAGGCCCCAGTGATCGACGTCCTATTATGGCCCCAAATTTGGATCCATCACAGCAACTGAAAATCCAACCGTCGAACTCGACTGCGCGGCGATGACACTGACTGCACTACCCAATGGCGAGATGATCCAACCCAAACGACCAGACCTCACCTTCCGGGCTCAAGTGGCAGGAATCCAAAGGAAGAAGATCGGCACAGAAGGTAAATTCCTGGCTTCCGTGGCAGAACCTGGGGAGAAAAGGATCACCGCAGCCTACCTCGGGGAGAGAGAGAGAAGATGTCGCCCGCACTACAGGTGAAGCACCTAAAATCAAGATGGCCACGACCAGACCACGAGGGGCAGCATTGAGGGAGCAACACATGATGCCGAGAAGTGAACCAGATTGGGGTAAAGATTGCAAGGCCCTCTTAAAGGAGACCGGCAACCCAGAACAATTAAAGGGATAAGTTCCACTCTTTGTACAGCGATGCTGGTGATACTAATATAAAAGATGTAATTAACAAATGCAAGTATCTCAATGTAACTTTGAACAGCGATGCCGGTAGTATATATGGAAAAGATGTAATTGACAAATGCGAAGATGTAATTGACAAATATGAATTTGTAAAGACAACTAACAATGTCGAGTTGGGTGATTGCAGTTGGAGCCAATATATCATGAATGTAAATGATGGAATACTGTGTGATGCCGCGTTCTACATGTACGCCGACAAAGCCAAGGGCAACCTCCTGTGGGAAGCACCCAGGTCCAGCGGGCTACCCGATCATGTAGCCTGTGCCTCCGGGACCAAGGTGATGCCCCAGGGAGTGTGGACACGGTGGGGGAATACTCACTGCGGAGCCAGCGATCAGCAGACGACGCAGGCACCACTACTGGCACCCCACCCCAGATCGGCTCTACTCCTCTGGCCACCAGGGCCAGTACCAGGAGCAAGAGGCTAGCATCCTCCAGCTCTCCCAGCGGGACCTGGGATGACCAGGCTCTCACTACCGCTGAAGGGCAGCAGGGAGGCCCTACAGCCCTTAAAGGAGGACAGGGTGGCCACACTAGGCAACAGAAAAGGCCCTGAGACTCAGCCAGGGGAGCGATCCGAGCCCACCCAGCTGGCAGGGGGCGCAGCGCTGACATCAGACAACCTGGACACAGTCTGGTACTAGCGTCCTCACCCATCTGCACCTACACCGCAGGGGCAAGTCTGTAATACCATGTAATACCTTACCTGCATTATATACTTGTTCCACTACTGCTAAACCCAAACAGTGATTTAACTAATCCTATTTTTGATTCTCTGTACATGTATCCAAATGCAGATGTCAAGCCATACACATGGTCTATGTATGACAGGGTGAAAATGGATGTATGTAGCCATGGCCACACATGGATCACATCCAGAACCCGCTCAAACTCCACTGCAATCTCCAACCGTCCACTGCTGACCATTTCCCAATGTCGTGGCAATAAGGACTTGGGGGTCTACAGGGAGAGAGCCATTCCCAATCACAGACAAAGTGCAAGGGCTTTGCACTCAAGTCAAGGGCCAGAGCACACAGTGCAAAGGCCAGTGGCACAAGACTTATGGGGGAGTGATGTTGTGTATGGATATACCCTGTACACTCAATGTATAGTTACACAAGACCACTGAATGTATCGTCACACTCTCGACACTATGCCTGTACCACCAGAGGGTGCAACTGGTGGAGACCTAGGGGGGTCACCTGCACACTGCAGGTAACCAAGTATAAAAGGAAGCTCACCTTACTGTACCCTCATTCAGGAGCTGCAATAAATGGACTAAGGTCACAACAGTTCAAGTGCAATACCTTACCTCGTGGAGTCATTACTAGAGTGATTACAGACACAATACCATAGACTTGCTGTTCTTAAGCTGTCTTATGGCATTTTCTACCTCGTGCAGCATTGGGGTATCACTGAGGTGAAGGCAGGTAGCGTGCTGCAGGATGGAGTCGAGGACACGTGAGTCAAAGGCAGAGTCTCGGTTGAGGAGATCTTCGAAGTGCTCCTTCCAGCAGGCCTTGACTGCCTCGGTGTCCTTTATGAATGTTTCCCCATTCTTGGCCAGCAGTGGGGTGGCGCCTTGGGTGTTTGGGCCATAGGTGGCCTTGACTGCGATGATGAATCCTCACACATCATGGCTGTCGGCCAGCTGCTGTATCTCCTGTGCTTTTCCATCCACCATCTGTGCTTTAGGTCCGAATTTTTTGTTGGACCTCAGCCTTAAGCCGTCTGTAATGCTGCCTTGCTGCTCCCGAGTTGGGTTGTTGTTTAAGGCTCAGAAATGCCCTGCGAGGGTCTATGGAGTATCCTCCTACATTTCGGCTGCCCCCAAAAGTTTGTCACCATCCTCCGCCTGCTCCACGATGACATGCAGGTCGTGATCCTTACCAATGGATCCATTACAGACCCAATCCACATCCGGACCGGCGTCAAGTAGAGCTGTGTCATCACGCCAGCCCTCTTCTCAATCTTTCTCGTTGCCAAGCTCCATCTCACACTCAACAAGCTCCCCGCTGGAGTGGAACTAAACTACAGAACCAGTGGGAACCTGTTCAATCTTCGTCATCTCCAGGCCAGATCCAAGACCAGCCAACCTCTGTCGTCGAGCTACAGTACGCGGATGATGCCTGTGTCTGCGCACATACAGAGGCTGCACTCCAATTCATAGTCAACATATTCACTGAGGCAAATGAAAGCATGGGCCATACACTCAACATCCGTAAGGCAAAGGTCCTCCACCGACCTGTCCCCGCCGTACAGCACTACCCCCCAGTCATCAAGATCCACGGCGCGGCCCTGGACGACGTGGACTATTTCCCATACCTCGGGAGCCTCTTATCAACAAGAGCAGACATTGACTACGAGATTCAACACCACCTCCAGTGCGCCAGTGTAGCCCTCACCCGCCTGAGGAAAAGAGTGTTTGAAGACCAGGCCCTCAAATCTGCCACCAAGCTCATGGTCTACAGGTCTGTAGTAATACCCGCCATCCTGTATGGCTCAGAGACATGGACCATGTACAGTAGACACCTCCAGTCACTGGAGAAATACCACCAACGATGTCTCCACAAGATCCTGCAAATCCCCTGGGAGGACATTAGCATCCTCGACCAGGTTAACATCCCCAGCATTGAAGCACTGATCACACTCGATCAGCTCTGCTGGGCAGGCCACGTTGTTCGCATGCCCAACAGGAGACTCCCAAAGCAAGCGCTCTACTCGGAACTCCTTCACGGCAAACGAGTCAAAGATAGGCAGAGGAAACATTTCAAGGACGCCCTCAAAGCTTCCCTGATAAAGTGCAACATCCCCACTGACACCTAGGGGTCCCTGGCCTGGTCAAAGACCGCCGTAAGTGGAGGAAGTGCATCCAAGAGGGCGCTGAGCACCTCGAGTCTCATCGGCGAGAGCAGAAACCAAGCGCAGGCAGCGGAAAGAACGTGCGGCAAACCAGTCCCACCCACCCTTTCCCTCAACTATTGTCTGCCCCACCTGCGACAGGGACTATGGTTCTCGTATTTGACTGTTCAGTCACCTAAGAACTCATGTTTAGAGTGGAAGCAAGTCTTCCTCGATTCTGAGGGGCTGCCTATGATGATGATGATGATGATGGCACACACACAATGAACTGAACAGTTTCCTTCCAAAATTTCTGATTCTAAATTTTTGACAATTTAAAAACTTTTTTCTAGCATTTCTTCCAGTATGTATCTATATATAAGTTGCTATATCATAAACCTCAGATACTGAATAGAAAATCCATATCCTTCTTGATCGAGATGCTCTATAGCTTATGGCACTTGGTTCAAAATAAGAATAGATTTGAGCATTAAATAGGTTAATTGTGAAAACATATTTCTCCAAAGTTCCTCTCTTCCTCTCCCTCCAATTTCCGAAAACTCTTAAAATCTCTGCAGTTCAGCTTCCTCCGATGTCACACTATTTAGACTGCCAAGGCCAAAGTCATGAATGACATTGTCTGTGACTTTGTCTGTGGTGCCATCTCCCTGCTCAATCTTTCCAGAGAAGTTGACTGTTTTATCATGTTTTATCATGTTATCCTCCTGTACACCCCTCTTGTAACCTGCTCTTGAGTAGTTCCATTCCTTCCTTTTTAGACACAGCCATCATATCATCCAGCAATGGTTTCTCTTCCCTTTTCCACACCATCATCGCTGGAGTCACACAAGGATATATCATTGGTCCCCCCCTTTTGCTCATCTGCATGCTGCTCGTCAGTGACAAGATCCGCAGTTACGTGGTCAGCTTCCATCTGTATGCTGCCGACACCCAGCTTGACCATCTTCATGCTGTCAGACTGCCTCTCCAACCTCACTTATTTCCACCTTCATTTTTATTCCTCAGTCTCTCTGCTGCTGAAACCCTTATCTATGAAAGTTTCACCTCCATAATTGATTATTCAAATGTCCTATTTCTCTGCCTTCCGACTTGTTAAACTTAAAATCCCTTGGCCGAAATTTTCCACTAAAAAACGGGTGAGTTTGGAGCGTGGGAGTCAGTTAAATTGTTAAAAATAATGCCGATCTCCGACTGAGCACAGAAAGCTCTCACAAACAGCAATGTGATAATGACCAGATAATCTGCTTTTGTTATGTAAATTGAGGTATAAATATTGGCCGGGACACCAGGGATAACTCCCCTACTCTTCTTTGAAATAGTGCCATGGGACCTTTTACGCCCACCTGAGAGAGCAGGGAGGAGGAGGCTCGTGTGGAGCATAAATGCTGGTACAAATCAGTTGGTCCAAATTACCTGTTTCTGTACTGTTATTACTATGTAGATTTATTCAAATATGACCATAATGAGAGACATTAGAAAGTATTACTATGAGTCAACCTGAAACACAAGAAAGGCAAGCGTATTTGAAATCACTGAACTCAAATTTGCTCGTGACATTATCACAAGCAAAAGCCTGACAAGTCCAAAGTCCCAGGTATTGAGCACAAATCACACCCACAGTGCAAGAAGGATATGCAGAGACTAAGGGCCCAAGTTTCGAGCCGCGCCTAGAACGGCGCAGTCCCAACCTGGACGCCCGCTTTTCGCGCCACAAAGTGCGCCTACAAAAAACCTCCATATTCTCCAACTCCCTGCAGGTCCTCTGGCCTTCGGCGCAGCGCAGCAGGAGCTGTAGGGGGCGGAGCCAGGTCCCTGCGCTGAAAACAGTGCCGGGACCTCTGCACATGCGCGCTACAGTGGGCACGCAAGTGCAGTAGCTCCAGGCACCCGAAACTGTGTGGGAGGGACCGAAGCACGCAGCCCCTAGCCCTGGCCCAATGGCCTCACTGGGGCTGCGTGAATAAGGCTCCTCTCACGGCCAGCTACTGCTTCCTGCCGACCCGACTCGACTCCCGCTTCCCCCCGCCCCAGACCAGACCCGACACCCGCTCCCCCCCCCCCCGCCCCGCCTCCGGACCGGACCCGACACCCGCTCCCCCCCCCCGCCCGGACCCGACCTGACCCGACTCCCGCTCCCGCTCCCCCTCCCCCCCCCCGGACCCGACTCGACTCCCGCTCCCCCCTCCCCCGACTGGACCCGACCCGACTCCCGCTCCCGCTCCCCCCTCCCCCGACTGGACCCGACCCGACTCCCGGTTTCCCCCCCCCCCTCCCCGGACCCGACCCGACCCCCGCTCCCCCCCGCCCTCGCCCCCAGACTGGATCCGACCTGACCTCCCTCTCCTTCCCTCCCCCCGAACCGAACCAACCTCCCTCCCACCACCCCCCGACCCGACCCAATGCCACCTACCTGTAAATCTGGTGCTGGGGACAGGCCCTGCCCGAAGTCTCGGGCCCGGCCCGTTCAGCCTTCCTCCCCCTTCTCCTTTCCCCCCCATCTCCTTCCCCCCTCCCCCTTCTCCCCCCCTCCCCATCCCTCCCCCTTCTCCCCCATCCCTCCCCCTTCCCTCCCTCTGCTCCCCCCCTCTCTCCCTCTACCCCCCTCCTCCCCCTCCCCTCGCTGTCAGAAACACAGACACTGACAGACAGAGAATGAGAGACACACACAGACAGACAGAGAGATAGAGACACTGACAGAGACACACTGGGGCGGGGGCATCCCAGTATGCTGTTGGAGGGCTCCCGGTGCTGCAGTCGGTAAGTAGAAAATGTTTTATTTATTGATTTAAAAAAAAAATTATTTCTTATTAATTTTTTTTGATTGATTTATTGGTTGATTTATTGATGTATTTATCATTTATTATTGATGATGGCTATTTATTTGTAAAACTGAAGTGTTTAATGTTTGTAAACTTCCCTTTAAACCCCCCCCCCCCACCCCCCCATTTGCCTGATTTGTAACCTACGCCTGATTTTCTAAAGTGTAGACAAGGTTTTTTCGAGCGTACAAAAATCTTCACTTACTCCATTCTAAGTTAGTTTGGAGTAAGTTTTCACTCATGAAACTTTGAAATCAGGCGTAAGTGGCCGGACATGCCACCTTTTGAAAAAAAAATTCTGTTCCAAAGTGAAACTGTTCTAACTGACTAGAACTGGAGCAAACTAAATGATGAGAATTCCGATTTCTAAGATACTCCGTTCTACACCAGTTGCTCCTAAAAATCAGGAGCAAATCATGTGGAAACTTGGGGCCATGAACGGTCAATTATATGAGTAAAGACACTGAATGACTCAAAAATTATCACCTCTTAGAAAACTGTTACAAAATATGACTGAATGGAGCTGGAATTATGAACAGGAAGAAAAATGGGAAAACATAAAGCTCATGAGACAGTTCTTAAATTCGATGATATAAAAATGTCAGCTGCTACATCTTGAGTGGATTACAGGCCAAATGTCTGCATTGGTCAATGAACATGCATACGTTCAGTAACTGATGCTGAAACAAGATGTGGACAGATTGAGAAGGAAATGTTAAAACAGATTTTGATCTCAGCAGTGAACGAACGGGGCCAGCCATTCATTACACTTACAATTGCCCAAGGACGTTCTATGGAATTTTGCATTGGAACTTGCTATGTTTAGAAAGCCATTTCAGTGCAGCCATTACAGGAAATCTGGGACCTGTGTGAACAGGGAAAGCAACTGTGTATCTCCTTAACCAATCAGATTGAAGAATCGTTAATGAGAAGTACAGAGGCTAAACCAGGAAGTGACAGTTAGGATTACATAGGATATACAACACAGAAACAGGCCATTCTGCCCAACCAGTCAATGCCGGTGAATGTTTAGGATATTTAATTCAATGTCAAATCAGGTACAGAAAGTGAAATAAGGAGAAAGATGGGATTAAGAGAGAGAGATAAATGAGACAGAAAGAAAAAGTAAAAAATAACATTTTTATTCAATATTATTTAAAAAAAACTTCAATATTAATTAAAATCTGAAGGAATGAAACTCCGTATTTGTAAAAGTAAATACAGAGGTTGTGTGGCAGTAATTAAGAGTTATTAAGACACCATTAAAAATTTACTTACACTGGAATGGATAAGCCCTAACTTTTTCTGGCTAATTTATTGGGCATATATCAGATAAGTGCAACATGGACACTTTGAGGTCTCTTTGAGACTAAGCTGGCTCCAAGGTAACACACTGGAGAAGTCATTGGAGTTGGTAATTTCTGGATAATGTTCGACGCCAATACTCTTAACAGGTAGGATGTTGTAGCTAGACAAGTAGTGGGAAGCTTACGAGGGCTCTCTGCTGAAAAACTGCATACTTGTAGCCGGTTAAACTGCAGCAGGACCTGTTTCCACATTGGAATCCTTAAGCCTTGATTCTTGCCAATCTGCATATATGCTCTCTGAGCTTACATAAATGCTGTGTTCTATGAGAGAATACGAGCTCAACATCAGGCAACTCTTCCCTTGAATATAGAAGATGAAGGGGTGATCTAATTGAACTTTTTAAGATGATTAAAGGAGTTGATAGGCTGGATAGAGAGAAACTATTTCCTCTGTTGGGAGTGTCCAGAACAAGGCGACAGTTTTGCATTCAGGAAACCCGGAAAAACAAGTTTTCTTCAAGTCCTGCCAAATTCAACAGCAGGACTGTGTAACATTTTTTGTTTTCGTTTCCCGGCCGGGCCAGGCAGATTGAGAGGCTGGCTGGCCAACGGGCAGGTAGGCCTTTGGCAGCAGGCCGCAACCGGAGTGCAGCCAGGAGGGAGGGAGGGGCCAGAAAGGCCGGGGGCAGGGGTGTCCGGGGCGGGGGGGGGGGGGGCGGCGAGGTGACAGATAGATTGGAGGAAGAGGGCAGATCCAAAAGGCCGGGGTGGGGGGGAGGGGAGAGCGGGGGTGGGTGGGGAACAAAGGCCTGAAGGGTCAGGGGGAGATAGGAGGCCACAGCTGGTAGCGCAGAGAACGGAGAGTTTGGAAAGACAGAGTGGGGAGGGGGTGGGGAGATTGGATGCTGGGTGGAAGGGGAGTTTGGAGGCCGGAGAGGGGTGGGCAGGGGAAAGAGCTCGGAAAGGCTGAGGGTTGGGGATATCGGAAGGGGGTAGGGTGGGATGGGGAAAGATTGTAAGAGTCAGGTGGGGAGGCCATGAGGATCGGGTGCAGGGGGAAGATTGGAACGGCCAGAGGGGGAAATCATAAGGGTTGGTGGGAGTGGAGGGAGATCAGAAAGGCCAGGGGGAGATCGTAAGGGTTGGTGGGTGGGGTTGAGATCAGAAAAGCTGTGGGTGTAGGCATATCGGAGGCCGGGGGTTGGTGGTGAGGGAGATCGTAAAGGCCAGGGGCAGGGAGCGATCCTAAGCGTCAGGGTAGGGGGGGGAGATCGTATGATCGGGGTGGGGGGAAAGACTGTAAAGAGTTGGTAGGGGGGAAAGATCGTAAGGGTTTGGGAGAGCATGAATGTAAGGGTCGGGGAGCGGGGGGGAGATCGTAAGGGTCGGAGCGAGATCAGGAGGGTCAGGGGGAGTGGAGGGAGATCGGAAAGGTCGGGGCTGATCGTAAGGATCGGGGAGGAGGATATTGTAGGAGACAGATTGTAAGGGTCAGAAGGAGGAGATTGGAAGGGTCAGAGGTCGATCGAAAGGGTCGGGGGAGATTGGAACGGCCGGGGGGAGATCAGAGGCCACAGCCGTGGTGCACAGAGGAGGGAGGGAGGGATCAGTAAGATGGAACGGGAGGAGTGGCCAGGTGTGGGGGGGGGTGGGTGGCGGTCAGTAGGAAATCGTGGCTTGGGGCGACATCATGAATTGGGAGGTGGAGGGGGAGATTGGCCAATCGCGGGAGTGATTCACATGTAAGCTTGATGGGCTGAGGAGGTGCACTTCTGCTCCTCCTGGCCCACAGGCAGTGCTGGTAAGGCACTTACTTGCTAGATTCAGTAGTCCTCACATCTCTTTAGCTGTCGGGTTTCCCGAAGCCCGGAGACCCAGCTGACCAGCATAAAATTTTAAATGGAGGTAAAATCTGAAGCATGCAGCCTTAATAAAATATTTAAATGGCGATCCGCCTCCTGGACCAGGTTGGTTACCCAACCCATCCCGCCTCCACTAAAACCGGAAGTGGGCGGGTTCCAGGTGGGCTGGGTTCGAGTTTGTGATTTCGAACATTTTAACATCCCGCCTGACCCAAACCCATTCATTTTTGGTTGTTAAAATTCCCTCCAGTATTTCTAAACAGATTCTACTTATGATGCTTGGCTTGGTGCACTCTTAGCACGGTGTTGGATTTGCACAAGTGTGTTTTGCACAACCAACTGACCCAACAAAATGCAAATTCACTCTAGTGCAGCTGACAGGAGATTTGGGACAATGATGTATATATATTATACAGCCTCTATGGAGAGGTTTGATCAATAGCACTCGAATAGAAAAAAATGTAGTGGGCTAAGCAGCTTGCAGAGGAAATTAAAGATACTGAAAGAAAAGGTCTGAGGCAAATGTGAATAAAGATACCTGGAGTAGAAGGGTGGTGTGAAAAACAATAGCGAGCTGTACGTGGAAGACAGTGAGATCAAGAATGAAAAAGAAGGAGCTACAGAGAAGAGTCTTTGTGACTGATCCACATTGACCTATGTGCAAAGACGTGGACTGGAAATCTGCACATGTTTTGGTGCAATTGTATAATAGCATTTACTGGTCTCTTTGATGTTATTGATGTTACTGGATATTATCATGCTGCTGTCTCATGTTTGGATGTTCTCTACAACCAATGAATTTCAAGGAAAAAGGGAATGGTAAAGTGTATATATGGTATCTCTTCTTTGCAAACAGATAATAATTTCCAGTGATATTTCTAAAGCTATATTTTAATTAGATGCTAATTCTAATGTAGCTTTAGCATTTTGTACTAAAGCTCAATATTAAATATAATAAAGAAAACTTATGTTGTATGAGTACGTGGGGATGAAGAGGATTCTATTATTCACTGCAAAGAGCTGTGAACACACATACTTGACCTCTTTCACAGAAAATTAGCTGGAAATGCAGTGCTTCCTGGGCAAATTGGGATTTCCTTAATTTTCATGTAGTTTTTTCACACACAAGTTGTGCACTCAACAGCTAGAGTAACACACTTCTCGGGATTACACTAATCCAAAGGCTCAGTAGCATCTTTATCGTGGTAGGTTCTGATTTGCTGGATTTTGTCATTCTATTAATGAAATCACGTTTTCAAAACCGCCTGTTTAAAAGATGTGCAACCATGCCATTTTGCTGGTGTGCTGTAAATATGACAAAAATATGTTCACTGAATGATTATATGGGCATGGTACAACAATTTGACAAATAGTTACTCTCAATGTACACTGTATAGGACATTTTTTATTTAAACACAATCTTCAATCCAGAATATCATAACCAAAGTAGTTTCGTATTTATGAGGATGGTACTGTAATTTATAGGAACAGTCATTTTCAATGACACACTCAGACTACTGTTTTTGGTAACAGAAATAATTAAGGTGAAATGGTTCCCCAAAAGGGCTCAGGATCAATGTTCCTTCTAATTTTATTTTCTACAGAGCGGGCCACGAACTCCTTTGAGCGCGACCTTTTTGTCCACGGGCAAATTTTACAACAACAACAACATTTACAACAACGACAGCAGCAACCACTTAAAAGCATATATAGAGTAATGCCATGTTGCCACCCACCGTCTCAAATCATGAGACAATCAGACAAGGTTCCATACAAGTTTAACATATCTTCTCTGCTTTTTATTTCTATTCCTCTAGAAATGAACGCCGGTGCTTTATTTGCACTTTATGGATTTTTAACCTGCGTTGCTACTTTAAATAATTTGTGAATCTACACCCCGAGACCCCTTAAGACTCTTATTTTCCAAGGATTAGATAGCCTCCTTATTCCTCCGACCAAAATGTACCACCTCATGCCCATTCTACATAAGAACATAAGAACTAAAGAAATAGGAGCAGGAGTAGGTCATACGCCCCCTCGAGCCTCCCCTGGCATTTAACACGATTATGGCTGATCCGATCATGGACTCAGGTCCATTTCCCTGCCTGCTCTCCATAACCCCTTATTCCCTTATCATTTAAGAAACTGTCTATTTCTGTCTTAAACGTATTCAATGTCCCAGTCTCCACAGCTCTCTGAGGCAGCGAATTCCACAGATCCACAACCCTCTGAGAGAAGAAATTTCTCCTCATCTCAGTTTTAAATGGGCGGCCCCTCATTCAAAGATTATGCCCTCTAGTTCAAGTCTCCCCTATCAGTGGAAACATCCTCTCTGTATCCACCCTCGGTCAAGCCCTCTCATAATCTTATACATTTCGATGAAATCACCGCACATTCTTCTGAATTCCAACGAGTAGAGGCCCAACCTACTCAACCTTTCCTCATAAATTAACCCCCTCATCTCCAGAATCAACCTTGTGAACCTTCTCTGAACTGCCTCTAAAGCAAGTATATCCTTTCATAAATATGGAAACCAAAACTGCATGCAGTATTCCAGGTGTGCCTTCACCAATAACTGTAGCAAGACTTCCCTGCTTTTATACTCCATCCCCTTTGCAATAAAGGCCAAGATTCCATTGGCCTTCCTGATCACTCACTGTACCTGCATACTATCCTTTTGTGGTTCATGCACAAGTACCCCCAGGTCCCACTGTGCTGCAGCACTTTGCAATCTTTCTCCATTTAAATAATAACTTGCTTTTTGATTTTTTTCTGCCAAAGTGCACAACCTCACATTTTCCAACATTATACTCCATCTGCCAAATTTTTTTGCCCACTCACTTAGCCTGTCTATGTCCTTTTGCAGATTTTTTGTGTCCTCCTCAAACATTGCTTTTCCTCCCATCTTTGTGTCATCAGCAAACTTGGCTACATTGCACTTGGTTCCTTCTTCCAAGTCGTTAATATAATTTGTAAATAGTTGGGGTCCAGCACTGATCCCTGCGGCACCCCACTGGTTACTGATTGCCAACCCGAGAACGAACCATTTATCCCGACTTTCTGTTTTCTGTTCGTTAGCCAATCCTCTATCCATGCTAACATATTACCCCCAACCTTGTGAACTTTTATCTTGTGCAGTAACCTTTTATGTGGCACCTTATCAAATGCTTTCTGGAAGTCCAAATACACCACATCCACTGGCTTCCCTTTATCCACCCTGTTCGTTACATCCTCAAAGAATTGCAGCAACTTTGTCAAACATGACTTCCCTCTCATATAACCATGCTGACTCTGCCTGACCAAATTTTGCTTTTCCAAATGTTCTGCTACTGCTTCTTTAACAATAGACTCCACCATTTTCCCAACCACAGATGTTAAGCTAATTGCTCGATAGTTTCCTGCTTTTTGTCTGCCTCCTTTTTTAAATAGGGGCATTACATTTGCAGTTTTCCAATCTGCTGGGACCTCCCCAGAATCCAGGGAATTTTGGTAAATTACAACCAATGCATCCACAATCCCTGCTGCTACTTCTCTTAAGACCTAGGATGCAAGCCATCAGGTCCAGGGGATTCTGTAAGATTGGTTATGGTAGAATTAATTAAAAGCTTTTAGTTCATCATGTACAAACTCTATTTAAAAAAAATTACTTGTCAGAAATGACTGGGCTATTAAAAAACTGCGTGATAATGCATTAACAGTTCATAAATGTCACTCAGTTACACAGTTATGCTTCAACAAATAATCCAAAAGCCCAAGATGAGCTGAAAGAGACATATCTATTCATGCAATTAATATTAATTGAAAAGTTTTCAGCATATTAGTCCATCACTCATGTCACTATAGCAATGACTACACAAGCAACAGGAGCAGTGGCTTTCCTATGGTGTGATATACTGTACATCGACATAAGTAATTAGAACATTAATCACAATGCAATCAGATAACCAACAAATATAAAGTGCTGCAGTTCTTTAGTTCACAGTATTTAAAAGAATTGCACAAAAATGGGTATCTGTATTTTCAACTTCAGTCACTTCCATTAATAAATGTTGTTTTCGTGAACCAGCACGATGTAACATATCAGTGCAGAAAAACAGATACACAAGTTGCATCACCAAATTAAAAATAAAAAACAGGAAAATCTATGATTTAACAGAAATAAACATTCATCTTTCTTCCTGTACTGGAGAACCAGTCAGACTGATTTAGAAATGTTGACTAATACCTTGTCGTAAGGATGTTAGTTTACGAATTTCACTCCTAATCTTTTTCTTTCAAACATTCTCCATAATATTAATCCCTGCTCTTATCACGAAAAGTGTTGAATTAATTTAGGTTCTTTGCAATTAAATAGCATGAAACAAATGTTATTGTACTCTTAATTTTTAATCTGCTATTTCAAACATGTATACTAAATCAACATTATACATTATCAGTGTAACCAAAGTATTTTCCATGTCTTTATCAATAAACAAATAGTGGTTTCTTCTAAAGTAGCTTCCTGCAATTTTTATACATCATTACATAACTCTTGTTTCTATTAACACTCCATTAAATATTTAACAAGAAATCTTATTAGAAATTAAGGGTGCCTGAAATGTATATGTTTATGTGAATGAAACTGTGACGTGAATACTGTGTTTAAATGATTTTATTCGAGCTCAAGCCAAGTAAGGGGTTAATGTACAAGGTGTGTTTTACTGGAACTGCTTAAGTTTCATTTCTCTCGAAAATTGTATTAGAGTTTGAGATAAAGGAGGAGAAATTTGGTAGTGCCCATTTGGGGCGTTAACGTTTAACGTTTTGAAAAGTTAGCGCCAGGCGCAAACGAATACTAACCTCTTCTAAATTGGGCTTTAGCACCCCAGGAAGGGGGGCAGTAAATGAGATGCTAATTACCTCAGTGGGGTGCTGCAGGTGCACTAACAGCAGAGTGTTACCCAATTTCAGGTGACTTGTATTTAGCAATCATCCTTCAATCCTTCACACTGGCTCATTCCAGCTCTTAAAGAGAAGCTTCTATCAAGCTGCAGCTGCTGCATTTGAGGGATAAGCTGAGAGCAAATGGAAGAAGTTTCTGGTATGGCAGCTACAAATCCAGCTGCAAGGGAGATGGAGTGGCAATTTACTGATGTGGCATTGGAGGCATTGATGGGGGAAGGTGAGAGAAGGAGGAATGCGCTCTTCCTGCCAACTGGAAGGAGGCCATTGCAGCAGGTCTTCAGAACCATGTGGAGGGAAATGGTAAAGGAGATGTTGGCTTGCACTGTAGTGGATTGAACACTCACACAGTGTTGGAAGAAGTTCAACGACCTCAGACGGGTGATCAAGGTGAGTATATGCTTCCACACCTCCTACATACCAGCCTCTGAACCTCATTCTGTGAACACTGCGCAAACCGTCACTCCCCCACCACTCACCCACCAAACATGGGCAGCCACTCAAACTCACATCCTCATCTTATGCCTTGCCTATGTTCATTGCTATTCAATAAGGCATGGCTTATCTCCCACACACGTAGCTGTACTCTTACTCACACTAATTACTTTCTTTTGCAGGTGAAGATGGCACATAATTGGAGGGAGCAACAGAGGATTAGCGGGAGTGAACCTCAGGTACAGGAGTTGTCCGACCTGGAGGAGCGAGTGCTGTGGCTCATTGGCTCACAGGTGGTGGGCGCTGTGGCCGTCGGCGAAGTCGACCCCACTGGGGGAAATAACAGAACCTGCTGTTCTCTATCAGGATGACAGCATTCCTGTGCCTATCACTGCTACTCCACCATTTCACTTGTCGCTGCCTGTCATCCAACCAGTCCAGACTGCCGCCACCCAGCCTGAGGTGGTGCAATCTAAAGCCAGGCCTTGCAGGCCCAGAGCTGGTCGAGGGCATCCTGCAAGGCCATCTGTAGTCTCTGGCACCGACACACAGCAACCTTCCACTAGCCCTGCTGAAGCCACTGGGGAAACACTGTGAAGGAGCTCTAGAATAGGTAAACCGAATGTTAAGAGGGGATATATGGTATTGTACAAAGGTGATTCTTAAATATAATTGTTGCTTCTGATAGTGTTAAATGTCATGAGATACATTTTTATTGCAATGATATATATTTGGTGGTGTCAGCCATTTAGGTTTCGGGGCTGCGGTATAGAAGGGGAAATTGATGTGCTGCTGGGGATGTGCAAGGCAACCAGGAAGTGGACTGGAATTCATTGGAACCAAAGTCTAATGAGGCGGTTGCGGACCGCCCTTGCAGAATGGCGATTGTGTGGCTGCCTCTTCCGTCGCTGGTGTTGCTGTTCCTGCTCCTCCTCATCCTCCTTCTTATCCTCCTCCTGGTGGAGCTATGCCTGGTCACAATGGCTGCGCCCTTATGATGGGAAAGTTGTGTAGTATGCAGCAGAAGACGATGAAAAGGGACACGCACTCAGCCGAGTACTGGAGGACTCCTTCCGATCAGTGAAGGCAGTGGAACCATTGCTTAAGCACTCCGATTATCTGCTCAATGATGCTCCTGGTGGTGGCATGACTCTCATTGTGTTCGTGCTGGGCATGAGTGTTGGGGTTGCGGAGGGGAGTCATGAGCCAGGTGGAGAGCGAATAGCTCTTGTTTTCGATCAGCCAGCCGCGAGCTTGATGTGGTGGCCGGAACAGAGCTGGCACAGGATGAAGGCACCATGGCTGCTGCCAGGATAGCGGGCATTGACAGTGGGGATTCGGCATGTGTGGTCGCACACCAACTGCACATTCAGTGAGTGGTAGCCTTTGCGGTACAGAATACTCAGAATTGTGATGCGGTGTCCGCAAAGCGACATGGGTACGGTCAATGGTGCCCTGCACCATGGGAACTCCGCTATCCTGGCAAAGCCACATGCACACTCGTGCTGCTTCTCTCTGATCATTTGAAAGGAAATGTATTCCCTTCTCCTGTACAGAGCCTCTGTGACCTCGCAGATGAAGCAATGGAAGGCAAACTGGGAGATGTTGGAGAAGTCTCCTGCTGCACACTGGAAGGATCTACTGCATAGAAATTGAGCGCAATGGTGATCTTGACTGCCAGAGAGAGCCGTCCTCTCCCTGGTCAAGGCTCCAGGTCTGGTTGTAGGAAGTGGCAGAGCTATGTAACGACATCCTTGCTGAAGCACAGTCTTTGAACACACTGTTCCTGAATGAAATTGATGTAGGAGAACTGCTGCCGGAATATCCTGGGATGGTAAAGTCTCCTGTTGACAGTCCTATTGGCCCTCCTCCTTCTGGCCATATTTTGCTGTCTTTCTCTCTGCCTATGTTGCCTCTGATGGTGGCGTTGGAGCAGGAGGTCGAGTGCTAACACAATCCCCATTGAAACGATATAAATGTTGAACTTTCAAATCTGCTCTCAATGAAAGTCACGAATGTTTACTTTCTGGAGATACTCCATAAACAGCAGACACTCCACAAACTTTAGGAAATTTCCATTATCAGTACTGAATTATTTTTCATTTGTCCCCTGGAATGCTAGATTTTGTCCACCGAGAATCTTCACTAAAGCAATCAAACGCTCCAATATTTGCTACCATTGACCCCTCCTGTCCACTGAGAGAGGTAAGGGACAGAAACTTTGATTACAAAAAACCTGGGCAGATGCAAGCAGTGACCGATCCAGGTAATCCGGCCGCCAAGAATTCTTACCATGATCTAGTCTGTAGGTCACAGGTATAAACGCCCTCCAGCAGTGAGTCAGTGACCACTTGAGTTTTTCTGGCAACTCTGTCAGTGGTAAGTCATAGGAAAGATCTAACCCCATTATTTGCCATAGATATCTATGTATTAAACGGTGTTGTTTTCAATTTTCAAAGAAGTACAGTATACTGAAAATAAGTGACACTTCAGTGGAGTACTTCCGGCCCAGCAGCCTGCACAATATTCAATAAAAATACAGTTAAAACTGCATTATTGATGTTAAAATTCTTTTCGCAACTGGAAATTGCTGAACTCTGTCAAAACGCCTGTCTGCCTATGTGGATGTAAGCACCAACTATTATTGACCAACTAAAAATTTTCACGAAGATGGCACCTTAAAACAGCGTTCCTCCAGCCGATTCCTGACTGAAACACGATATCTGAAGCTGTAGTTGTCAGCGCTAGGCGGGAAAGAGCGAATTTAGCTACTGGTGCAGTTATGGGGCGCTGTGCACGGCGATGGCGTCATCATTGTCAGGCACAGCCAAGTGGGGCGCTACGTGTTAGTGCCAGGGCTGGTGCAACCATTAGATGAACAAGACGGTCGCCTAGGGTGACAAAATTTGGGAGGGCGCCAAAAAATTGGGGTGCAAAAAGAATTTTAACATCAATAATGCAGTTTTAACTGTACTATATATTGAATATTATGCAGGCTGCTGGGCAAGGAGTACTCCACTGAAGTGTAACTTATTTTCAGTATACTGTACTTCTTTGAAAATTGAAAACATCTCCTTCCAGAGTGCAGGTACCTCGTGGGTTGTCTGCTTATATACTGTGCCTCCAACAGGTAGGCTCTCTGGTGGACAGGTGTGATGCAGGTTACAAGGGGTTAAATACATAACATCACTCCCCCGTGAAGTCAATAGTACACTTATTTACAAGGCAAGACGATCTAGGGCTTTGCGCTCCCTTGTCGATTCTCTTGGTACAACTGCTGGTGTGGGTGGGTTGGTCAGTTCTTCACTGGACTGTTGGGCAGCCGGCCTTGCCGGGCTGCTGAGGATGATGAGCTTGGTTTTGTGGTCAACTGTGATGTCAGTTGCCACTGGTGTGTGTGTTGGAAGGTCAAAGTTTGACGTGTCCTCTTCAGGTTGTTCGTAGCTGTTGGTGAACCGCAATTTGATTTGGTCCAAGTGTTTTCTGTGCATTTTTCCATTGGTCAGTTTGACCTGAAATACCTTACTCCCCTCTTTGGCTGTGACCGTGACAGCGAGCCATTTGGGACCATGTCATTAATTGAGCACAAACACAGGATCATTGATCTCAATATCGCGTGACAAATTTGCGCGGTCATGGTACACACTTTGTTGATGTCGCTTGTCCTCTATGTGATCATGATAGATCAGGGTGAACAAGAGAGAGCCTTGTTTTAAGTGCCCTTTTCATGAGCAGCTCAGCTGGGGGAATCCCGGTGAGTGAGTGGGGTCTGGTGCTGTAGCTGAGCAGTACTCAGGACAACCGGGTCTGCAGGGAGCCTTCCGACACGTGTTTCAAGCTTTGCTTGATGGTCTGAACTGCCTGTTCTGCCTTGCCATTGGATGCGGGCTTGAACGGGGCATATGTGACATGATTGATCCTGTTGCGGGTCATGAATTCTTTGAATTCAGCACTGGTGAAGCACGGCTCATTGTTGCTGACTAGGACATCAGGCAAGCCGTGCATGGCAAACATTGCTCGTAGGCTTTCAATGGTGGCCATTGTGCTTACAGACATTATTGCACATTCAATCCATTTTGAGTAAGCGTTCATGACAACCAAAAACATTTTGCCTAGGAATGGGCCTGCATAATCTACATGGATCCTCGACCACGGTTTGGATGGCCACGACCACAAACTTAGCGGTTCCCCTCTAGGTGCATTGCTCAACTGAGAGCAAATGTTGCACTGGTGCACACATGACTCTAAATCTGAGTCAATGCCAGGCCACCACACGTGGGATCTGGCAATGGCTTTCATCATTACGATACCTGGGTGGGTGTTGTACAGTTCGCAAATAAATGTGTTTCTGCCTTTCTTGGGCAAGACTATGCAATGGCCCCACAAAAGACAGTCCGCCTGCAGGGACAGCTCAACTTTGCATCTGTGGAACAACTTAATCGCTTCCTGCATCTCCAGTGGGACACTGGACCAGCTCCCATGGAGGACACAGTTTTTTTTACCAAGGACAGTAAAGGATCCTGGCTGGTCCAGGTCCTGATCTGGCGGGCCATAACGAGGGATTTCTCATTCTCAAATGCCTCCATGACCATGAGCAAGTCCGCTGGCTGTGCCATTTCCACCCCGGCTGTGGTACCCCATAAACGCATGCCAGAGCCTCTTTTTCAAATATGCTGTAGGCCTTTTCGACCTTGGACAAACTCCTGGATGCATACGCAACTGGTTGCAAAATTCTCGATTCATTAGCCAGTTGTAACACACACCCGACCCCGTATGACGACGCATCGCAAGCTAACACGAATCATTTACATGGGTTATACAGGACAAGCAGTTTGTTAAACACAATAAATTTCTGGCTTTCTTAAAGGCAGCCTCTTGTGAAATCCCCCATACCCAGTCATCTCCCTTGCGCAGTAGCGCATGTAGGGATTCTAGCAGGGTGCTTAACCCAGGAAGGAAATTACCGAAGTAGTTAAGGAGTCCCCGGAATGACCGCAGCTCCGTCACATTCTGTGGTCGTGGCGCGTTCTTGATGGCCTCCGTCTTGGCGTCTGCTGCAATTCTCCTTCCTAAGAATTCGACATCCTGTGCCAGGAAAACACACTTCAAGCGTTTCAACCTGAGCCCCACGCGATCCTACCAACTAAGAACCTCCTCCAGATTCTTCAAGTGCTCCAAGGTGTCCCGACCTGTAACCAATATGTGGTCCTGGAAGACCACTGTGCAAGGAACCTACTTAAGCAGGCTCTCCATATTCCGCTGGAAGATCGCTGCGCCGACCGAATCCCGAACGGGCACCGGTTGGAGATAAAGAGTCCTTTGTGCGTGTTGATGCAGGTGAGGCCTTTCGAAGACTCCTCCAGCTCCTGCGCCATGTAGGCCGAGGTCAGGTCCAGCTTAGTGAATGTCTTCCCTCCAGCCAGGATCGCAAATAGATCATCTGCCTTGGGTAGCGGGTACTGGTCCTGCAGCGAAAAACAGTTAATCGTTACTTTATCGTCCCCACAAATTCTAACCGTACCATCCTCCTTGAGTACTGGAACAATTGGACTGGCCCAGTCGTTGAATTCTACTGGCGCAATGAAGCCTGTCCAGCTCGATTTCCACTTTTTCATGCACCATGTACGGTACCGCCTGAGCCTTGTGGTGGATGGGTCGCGTACCAAGACATTTTCGCCTCTGAAAACCTTCCAATTCCTGGCTCGAATAACGAAGGGAACTTGCTAAGAACCTGGGTACATGTGGTGTCGTCGACAGACGAAAGCGCTCGGATGGCATCCCAGTTCCAACGGATTTTCCCCAGCCAGCTTCTGCCAAACAACGTGGGGCCATCCCCTGGCCCAATCCACAGCGGGAGTTTGTGTACTGCTCCATCATAGGAGACTTTGATTTCAGCACTGCCAATTACAGGGATTAGTTCCTTGGTGTAAGTCCTCAGTTTGGTGTGAATGGGGCTGAGCTTGGGCCTGTGTGCCTTCTTCCCCCTCGGCCGAAGGCCGTTATACTCATTATGGACTGACTTGCCCCCGTGTCCAGCTCCATTGACACTGGAATACCGTCCAGTTCAACTTTCAACATTATTGGTGGGCATTTAGTTGTGAACGCGTGTACCCCGTACACCTCTGCCTCCTCAGTATGAGTTTCCAATTCCGTCTGATTCACTGTGGATTGATCTTCCTCTGCAACATTGTGTTTTGCAGGGTTTGCAGCTTGCCTACACATTTGTTGGAGGTGTCCCATTGTTCTGCGGCCATTGCACACATAGTGCTTAAAGCGGCTTTGATGAGGCCGATGATCACCCCCACAGCGCCAACTGCCTGCGGGGGTGTTAACTGCCTTGCATTAACAGATGATGGCAGACTCTGGGTCAATTGAGGTCGGGCCACACCCGCCGGCATGTACGTTCTGCCCTGTACATTTCTGCTCAAAACCGGCGTTACTTTATGCACAGTACTGGCCGAAACTTCTTTGTTCTGCTGATTCTGCTTGGTGTTGTCGCTGGTGGACATAAATGCCTGGGCAATCGTTATGGCTTTATTCAGATTCGGAGTTTCTACATTCAACAGTTTGCGAAGGATTGTCTCATGTCCGATGCCCAGTACAAAAAAGTCTCTGAGCATTTGTTCTCGGAATCCTTCAAACTCACAATGTCCTGCGAGGTGCCTTAGTTCGGCGACGTAGCTCGCCACTTCCTGGCCCTCCGATCGTTGACACGTGTATCGATATCTCACCATCAAAATGCTTACCTTAGGATTTAGGTGCTCCCGGACCAGCATACACAGTTCTTTGTAGGATGTCTCTTTTGGTTTTGCCGGGGCCAGGAGATTCTTCATGAGGCCATAGGTTGTTGCCCCGCAGACAGTTAGGAGGATCGCCCTTCGTTTGGTCACGTTCTCATCCCCTTCCAGCTCGTTGGCCATGAAGTATTGGTTAAGTCTCTCAACGAAGGCCTCCCAATCGTCCCCCTCTGAGAACTTCTCCAGGAAGCCGACTGTTCTTTGCATTTTCGCGCAGTTGTTCATTACCTCGTCGCCAACTGTTACACTCATAATAAATGGTCAGACTGAGTACTGTGTGTAATGTACAACTGTGACCTTAGCTCCTTTATTGAGGTTCCAAAGTGCAGCTACCTCGTGGGTGGCCTGTTTATATACTGTGCTCCCAAGGGATGCTGGGATCCCTTGAGACTCCAACAGGTAGGCCCTCTGGTGGACAGATGTGATGCAGTTTACAAGGGGTTAAATACATAACGCAGACAAATGGTCTGTTTAAATGTTTATTATTTAACGTAACCTTGTTGCGTATTGGCTCAGATAGCTGTACTGTTACACACTGGTGATTCCTTCACATCAAAGGGTATAATTACACTTAACTTCAATCAATTTAAACTTTAACTGTCACCAAGGTGATGCCCACCATTGATGTATGACCTGCGCACCCAGAAATGTATCAGCCTTGTAAATACCACCAACGTTCTTTCAGGCAAAGGGATCATTTATGAGCTCCTGACGTAAGAGTCTTGCAGCTATGATGGCACCACGAGTCTTTTCCTGCGGTCTACAGGGGAGCGGGGGCATGGCTTCAGTATCAGCCTGATTGTGTGGCCCGAGTCAGCGTCCACCTCCTTGTCCTCCTCTTCCTCTTTCTCCTGAGGTGTACTGTCACACCCTTCTGGCAATTCTTGTCCCCTCCTGATAATAAATTGTGCAGCATGGAGCACACCACCACGAATTGAGTTACCTGCTCAGGGTGGTATTGGAGCTCGCCTCCTGAGTGGTTCAGGCATCTAAAGTGCTGCTTAAGCACTCCAATGGTTTTCTCCATGATATTGCGAGAGGCTCTGTGGCTCTTGTATCGCTTCTCAGCTTCAGTGTGGGTGTTACGCAGGGATGTCATCAGCTAGGTGGCGATGCCATATCCTTTGTCACCAAACATCCAGTTTTGACCTTGTGGCTGATTGTTAAACAAGTCAGATACAGTGCTCTCATGCAGGATGTGAGCATCATGGATGCTGCCCAGAAATTTAGCATTCACTGCCATAATAATTTGCTGATGGTCAACAATGAGTTGCACATTCAGGGAGTGGAATCCCTTGCGGTTCCTGAAAACCTCTGCATCCTGAAAAGGTGCTCACATCGCGATGTGCTTACAGTCTATTGCTCCCTGCACCTTGGGGAAGTTAGCAATTCAGTAGAAGCCTAAAGCCCTCTCAGTCTGAGCCTCCCTGGTGAAAGGGAAGCTGATAAAGTCCATCCTCGGTGCGTACAGGGCTTCAGTGACCTGTCTAATGCAGCAATGTGTGATATGCTGAGACAAACCACAAATGTCGCCAGCTGAGGTCTGAAAAGAACCTGATGTGTAGAACAACTGTGCCGTGGTGACTTTGACCTCGATGGACAGTGCGGTCTTGATGGTGCTGGCAGGCTGCAGATCTCCCGTGATGAGCTGGCATATCTCACTGATAACCTCTTTGTGGATGCGCAGTCTCTGATGGCAGGTAGTATCAGGCAATTTGAGGTAAGACTGCTTCTCCCTGTACTTACAGGGGGTGTAACGTCTGGTCCTCCTCATCAGTCTGTCATGTCTTACATTGGGTACATGATGCTCTCGAGTCTGCTGCATGTAAGTGGTCATCAAGTAAGGATGAGAAAGGACAGGCCTCATTCCAATAGCTATCTGTTTTCCACCGATTGGTCACAAAGAATGAATGTCCCGATGAAGACACCTATTAAATTCCAATCATCCACAGTATGATAAGATGTTTGTTCAGATGTTCACATCACCTCCAAAGACCTCCAGAGTACATCCGAACTCCCCCGAGGTTGAAGCAGAGCAGCCTTTTAAATGATGCGACATGTGATTTAGAACATGGCCTCCATACCGCTGTGAGTAGTTCCAGTTAGTTCCACTTTTACCCGCCCTTTTTTTCAGCGAGCGATATTGTGGGCGAGATATGTGCAAGGTGCCGAAAGTAAGGATGGGCGATATACTGGGCGTTAGTTTCAACAAATGTGATCCTTACAACAAAATAAAGTGGACGGTCGGTATTATCAAATCTCGGCGTTAAATATGTGATGAAAGTAACGTTGGGCGATATTATGGGCGTTGGGATCGCCCATTCTGATGATTCCGCCCAAAAACAGTGGGCGGGCAGTATTACTTTTTCTCGGTGTTACGCACATGCGGAAAGTGACGCTCAGCGATATGTGACCGAGAAATGGGCGTCAGTTTCCATTTTGTGGCTAAATGGCCGATATCTGGGCGCTACACGTCATTTCAGTAATAAAATGGACGTTAAATGGGCATTATGCATGCAAAAATAATGAAAAATGTAGCCGAAAGGGTTTGAAGAGACGCTGGTAGATGCTCGTGAACTTGCTGAAGAGTTAGAGATACCAACAGACTTTAAACCAGAACCAGTACACATTCGAAGAAAGAGAAAGCAGTTTATATATGAAGCAGAAAACGAGCCAGTTAATGACCCAAAACAAAAATGCAAAGTAAGCTTCTATTTTGCTATCCTCGATACTGCAATACAGTCAGTTGAAGAACAATTTGAGCAGATACATAAACTTAATTCTGTGTTTGGTTTCCTCTACGATATCCTTGGTTTACCAAATAACACATCAAAACAGATAATGGAGCATTGCGTGAAACGAGAGTCAACTTTGCAACATGGAAATTCCAAAGATATTGATGCTGGAGATTTGTGCAGTGAATTACCAAAGCGTCTTACGCCTCAAGATGTATTAAAATTTGTTTGTGAATATAAACTGACAGGCTGTGTTCCCAACATTTTCATTGCTCTCCACATTTTTTGGACTCTTCCAGTTTCTGTTGCCAGTGGGGAGCGTAGCTTTTCAAAGCTGAAATTGTTCAAAACATACCTTGGTTCTTCAATGCTGCAAGAGAGGATCGTTGGACTGGCCACTGTAATAGGTAATTGCAGAAAAACTTCAGCTTAAAGAACTTGTTTCTAAATTTGCAAAAGAACGAAAGCATGAAAAGTAAAGTTCTAATTTTTGATACAATTGTTGCGAGAAAATGTCATTTTTAGCAGCCCAGCCCATCCGTCTTAATCTTTATACATCAATAACTCGGAAGCTATTAAAGGTAGAAGTATGTCATTTTAACAGAAGTTAGCTTGAATTGTTAATATTTGTTCTGCTGTTTGACTAACTTTACAAGGATTTATTTTTATTTGCATGTCTTATATGATAAATTATATTAGACTTGATGTACTGTAATTTATGTTCTAGGGTTATTGAAAAGTGTGAAACATTTAATAAATTGTGTAACGTTTACCATCACTTAATTTATGCAAAGTGTAAATTAAACCAGTACATGTAAGATATCTTGCAATGTTTTTTTCCTTTATATTGGAATTGGTTGAGGTGGAGGGGATTGGCAGGGCGCCAGGTGAACAGTTTGCCAAGGGCGCCAATTACCCTTGCGCCAGCCCTGGTTATTGCTGCCACAAAACCCCCACCCAATTTATCGAAAGGCTCATTTGTGCAAACTACTCCAATTTCACCCCCAAAGTGTCTTCACACTAATATTAGATTAAATGGATAGATGCATAATATTCCACACAAGGGCAGTCACAAATGGCCTTGCCTCCCAGGCTAGCTGTTTGTTGTTTGTAAATTAGGATTTTGACTTTGTTTAATGTATTTTTAAATTGGCCAAATAAGGCCTAATGCCTATATTTCTTACATTATTGCAATTGGAGATAATTTAACAGAACTGATTGTGTAGCTTTGTAGAAGTTACTTAGTATAACGACATAAAATATAATGTATTTATGGGAGTTAATGTACCATCTCAGGATGGAATAATCTGTTAGATTAAGGAGAGATGGTTTGAATAGAGGCTCTAGCTTGGGCCTCTGATTAAATGGGCTAATTCTGTGCTTGGCACACACTGGCTGCACCAGGGAGGACAAGGATGGATGAGATAAGAGGAATTCAGATGGATTGGCCTTCAAAATGTATAAACAAGAAAGGCATGTGAAGAAAAGCACTTATGGGCGGGTTTTCAGCTGTAAGTTTAGACTAAGAACTCGACATGCCATTGGGCACCTTGTTTTAAAGTGAATCTCTATAGGTTAAATGCTGCTGTCCATATTCTACCCCAGGTCCACCCCTAAATAGAGAATAAAAGAAAAACCTGAAAAGCCCTTAGTACAGATGGTGGAGTGAGGACTCCTGAGAGTGGATGTAATGTTGACTTCAGTTTAAAACTCTTGGGCAGTCCATAAAGGGCTCCTAAGAGTGGATTTAATGCCAACTTCAGTCTAACACTCTTGGGCTGTCCATAAAGGGCTCCTGAGAATGAATTTAATGACAACTTTGGTCTAACACTCTTGGGTAGTTCAGAAAGAGAGAGGAAGAAGAAATGTTCGTGCACATCAGCCGTTTGTCCAATCGGGTTCGGTACCAGCTACTTGTCACGGTTGTATGTTTTTGCTGTATAAGTAGTGTATTATATTCCATCCTAAACTCAAATTAAACACAATACACCCACCATATTGGTTTGCACTCGATCCTGATTATTTGAAAGATTACAGATAAGTTAATCTCAACAATCTATACTTATGTTATTCTGGGACTTGTTAGGACTATAGAATGACAGACAAAACAGAACAGTTTGTGTCTTGCCCCTTTTTTGGTTCTCTTCCTAAATGTCTTAATTATATATTTTTTTAAGTCAATAGAAAGTAGTATGTAACTCCTACAAACCCTGCCCTGCCCTTCCCTTCCTCATCAGCATGGTTACATGTTTGTGTAAAGCTACTCACTTCAGTCAATCATTCAAAATCAAATATTAAAACATTTGAATTTTAAACCATTTTAAGCATTTTAGAGGCTCTTTGAAAGATTTTGGACTTCAAGACTTGGTTGAAAATTATATAGATGAGGAGAACATTGATTTTTGTTTCTGATTCTTCCAAAATCATATTTGAAACTCAGGGGGAAACAACTATTTTTAACACTCAGTTTTTGTGCAAAGTTTTTATTAAAATTCTTCAAATTCTTTCAAGTCTCATTGCAGCTTTGAAAGAAGAAGTTGTTCCAAGCATTTTTTCCCTCTTCAACGTTGTTGTTAAATATACAACAATACAAATAATAAAATAAACTAATTCCAAATGGAGCTCAAATAAGAAAGTGAATAAAGTGGTTAAACTTCCTAAGAAAGTGGTGAGGTTATCTATCCCCAGTCTTGGCGATGAGTTGGGATCACTTTTGGAGAAATTGTTTCCTCTTTTCTGCTGCTGTTTCCTCTGTCTCTTACCGATTCTGAGGTACAAATGGGGTCACAAACGTTTTCCCCTCACTCATAACATGATTTAATAACCCTGATAAACTCTTTCAAAAAAGTGCAACAGCTGGCAAAATTTAACTGGAATTTACTGCTGAACATTCAATATCACTTTCCTGTCTTTTTTTCCGGCTTTAAACAATTTTCTGAATTAAAAAATTTATTTTTTCATATTTGTGTTTCACTACAGGCCTAAAGATTGTTGGCTTTAGCCTCCTTCCCGTGGCCATTGTACACGTGCAGCGCCTCCACCACCCGTGTTGTTGTAAAGTGAGGCCGCCACTCAATCCCCGGGAACGGACGACATGCGTCTGGACCCTCGCCCCTCTCTCTCTCCCTCTTTCCCTGTCTCTCTCTCTCTCCCCCCCCTCTGTTTCTCTCTCTGTCCTTGTCTCTCTCTATCTCTCTCTGTCCATGTTTCTCTGTCTCTCTCCTCTCTCCTCTCTCTTGCTACGTTTTTCTCTCTGTTTTGCTGTTTCTCTGTCTCTCGCTGTCTCTCTGTCTCCTCTCTCTATCTCGCTCTCTCTATGTTTCTCTCTCTGCCCCGTCTCTCTGTCTCTTGCTTTCTCTCTCTGGCACATGTTTCACGCTCTCTCTCTCTCTCTCTCGATGTCCCTCTCTCTATGTTTCTCTCTCTGTCCCTGTCTCTCTGTCTCTCGCTATCTCTCTCTGTCCATGCTTCTCTCTCTCTCTCTATGTCTCTCTCTCTGTTTTGCTGTCTCTCTCTGCACAGAACATCAGAGCAAAAGGAGAAGCAGAGAATATGGGCTGATTTTTTCCAGGGGGTCAGCGGACGCGATCAGTGGCGGGTCGGGTGGGAAAGTGTTTTTCTTTCCCCAGTGGGTCGGGACCCCGCTGTGAACCCACCACTGCACGCCTTTCCCGATGTCGGGTCTGTCAGACCTGACACGCAACGGCGGAGGAGGAAATTAAAATCATTAGTGGCTTGTTTACAGCCACAGCTTTTTGGATTTGACAGGTCACTCTCCGGTTTCCCACTGTACCTAGACCTCATCTGTGAAGCTGAGGCAGCAGGTTAGTGGCCATTGAATCAGCTGATGAGTTGACAGCATAAAATGTCAAATCAAAGCTCCCAGCTGATTGAGACATGTTCCCTTTATCATTAGCTTCTCTAAACCTCATTTCCACTACAGATTCAGAATGCTGCAAGTCTTTACAAAAGTCTGCATCCAGCCCGACCTTATTACCTCTCGCACCATTTACAGATCACTTCTGTCATCTCTACTTCACCTCTATCCCATAAGCATGGGTGCCCTTGAATCTCTCTCACCTTGGTCCTCAGAATACAACCACGATCATCCCCAACACCAGCATCGCCAGGCACACCAGCAGCACCAACAACAACACCAACCTCTCTGCAATCAACTGATGCTGCACAGGATACAGGGCATCAGCACCCGACCACGTTGCTACCCGGGAGGTCAGGGATGGCCTCACCATGGCCAAATTTACTTCACTTGATGCTGTACACCCTGGCTGCCACATGATGTGCCAGAGTAACACCACCCCACACTAATACCATAAAGCATCCCTACAATGCCCAAGCTATTTCTTTCACACTCATCACCATTATGCCTCACCATTCATTGCAACTCACGAAGCCACTTCCAAAGGTGCACACACATCTGTCCAAGAATGCATAGAGTTAAAAATAAAGATTTCAATGTTTGACACCACATTAGCAGAAACTTTTGAAGAACATTGCATAAAACAGTCAAGTGGCTATCCTTGAGTGTTTTAGTTGGTATGCTTGCACTAGAATGAGGGTGAGTGTGAGGGGTGGCTAGAGAGTTGGGGATGTGATACTGTAGATAGGAAGAGAGAGGGATGGGAAGAGGTACAAGGTAAGATGGTGTGTGTAAGGATGTGCAGGAGTAAGGTAGGGAAGGCAGAGTGATGGGGATGTGATGAGAGGCATAGCAGGATGAGGTTGAGTGTGGCTTTGTACCAATGTTGCGGATCTACTGAGATAATTGAAACATTTGCGGCACTGCACCCAGGTCCTCCTGACCACATCCCTGCTTGTGCCCTCTTCTGTAATGTGCAACCAGTCTGTATTGATTTCCTGAGGAGGTCTCTTGCACCCATGGGAAGAAAAAAGGACCTATGGAGGGAGTCATGGAAGAGCCCGGGTGCAGCCCTGCACATTTGTTTGCAGCACCTCAATGCTCTAGAACACTGACTGCACAAACCTCAAAAAAAATGTGGTCATTGTCCCTTTAAGGAAACCGGTTGATGACATCACCGCTTCCGCTAATTGGCCAGCAAACACGCTGGGTGTTTAACAATCCCAATCTCCGAAAATTCATTCCAGAGGCCGGGATGGAGTCAGCGGCGGGGTCGGGACCCACCACCGACATTTCCCGCCACAGATTTGTTGAGGTTCGTAAAATCGTGGCCTCCGTGTCGGTTCAGGAGAGATATTTCCTCCCATTTTTTTTTTAAACATTTGAAATCCAGTCAATGTTGAAAAATGAGCAGAATTCTTTCCCTCATAAGGGAAATGCTTCTGGAGAATGCTTTCCTTTTTGTGCACTTGTGAGAATGAAGTTGCTCATATCAGATACCTGTACCACTAAGCTTTCGCAATTAATTGAATGTCCTTTGTGTCCCAGCTCAGGGTAATCCTGAGCGATAACTGCCTGCAGGTTTTCAAAGAGACGATTAAATGAGTCCCTGTTGGTAGATGTTAAAGATTTATTTTACTGCTATTGTAAGCAGCACAGGGAATCTTTCTTCCCAATCTCTCTCTCCACCGTCTCTCTCTCTCTCCCTCCCCAGTTGTTCTCTTTCCCCTGTCTCTCTCTCCCCAAGTCTCTCTCTCTCTCCCTCCCCAGTCTCCCTCCCTCTCTCTCACAAGCTCTCTGCCTCCCTCTCACAGTCTCTCTCGCTCTCTCCTCGGTCTCTCTCTCCCCCTACCCAGTCTCCCTCATTTTCTCTCACAGTCTCTCTCCCTCCCTCTCACAGTCTCTCTCTCTCTCCCTCCCCAGTCTCCCTCACTCTCTCTCACAGTCTCTCTCCCTCCCTCTCACAGTCTCTGTCGCTCTCCCCCAGTCTCTCTCGCTCTCCCCCAGTCTCTCTCGCTCTCCCCCAGTCTCTCTCGCTCTCCCTCAATCTCTCTCTCTCACTCCCTCAATCTCTCTCTCTCTCCCCCCAATCTCTCTCTCTCCCTCAATCTCTCTCTCTCCCTCAATCTCTCTCTCTCTTCCCCCAATCTCTCTCACTCCCCAGTCTCTCTCTCTCTCTCTCCCCCTCAATCTCTCTCTCTCACTCCCTCAATCTCTTTCTCTCTCTCCCTCAATCTCTCTCTCTCCCTTCCCCCTACTCTATCACTCTCTCCCCAGTCTCTCTCTCTCTGTCCCATTCTCGTTTTCTCTCCCCAGTCTCTCTCTCTCTCCCCCAATCTCTCTCTCTCTCCCTTCCCCCTACTCTATCTCTTTCCCCAGTCTCTTTCTCTCTCTCTCTCTGTCCCATTCTCTTTTTCTCTCCCCAGTCTCTCTCTCTACCCCAATGTCTCTCTCTCCTCGGCTCTCTCTCTCTCCCAATCTCTTTATCTCTCTCTCCCCAGTCTCTCTCTCTCTCTCTCTCTCTCTGTCCCATTCTCTTTTTCTCTCCCCAATCTCTCTTTCTCTCTCCCCAGTCTCGCTCTCTACCACAATGTCTCTCTCCCCTAGGCTCTCTCTCTCTCTCCCAATCTCTTTATCTCTCTCTCCCCAGTCTCCCTCTCTCTCTCTCTGTCCAATTCTCTTTTTCTCTCCCCAGTCTCTCTTTCTCTTCCAGTCTCTCTCTTGCTCCCCAGTCTCTCTCTCTCCAGTCTCTCTCTTACTCCCCAGTCTCTCTCTCTCTCTCCAGTCTCTCTCTCTCTCCCCAGTCTCTCTCTCTCTCTCTCTCTCTGTCCCATTCTCTTTTTCTCTCCCCAATCTCTCTTTCTCTCTCCCCAGTCTCTCTCTCTATCACAATGTCTCTTTCTCCTAGGCTCTCTCTCTCTCCCAATCTCTCTATCTCTTTCTCCCCAGTCTCTCTATCTCTCCCAATCTCTTTATCTCTCTCTCCCCAGTCTCTCTTTCTCTCCCAATCCCTTTATCTCTCTCTCCCCAGTCTCTCTCTCTCGCTCTCTCCAGTCTCTCTCTCTCTCTCTCTAATCTCTCTCTCTCTCCCACCCCCCCCCAAGTCTCTCTCTCTCTCTCCAGTCTCTCTCTTCCTCCCCAATCTCTCTCTCTATCCCAGTCTCTCGCGCTCTCTCTCTCCACCCACCCCCTCCCCTTCGATCCTCTCTCTCCCCTTTCAATTCTCAATCTTCCCCTCCTCCCACCGGCCACTGATGGATCCCCTGACCTCTGCCCAGCGCCGAAGAAAGTGTAACCCAAGGTACAGGCTGCAATTGGGCGCTGTGTACGTTGGCTCCGGTATACCGCGTGCATGTGCAGAAGACTGCAAAGGTGTTGGTGCAAATAATCAGAGTGCAGAGGATCCTCCTGCTGTCCTGGCTCAGTAAAACCACAAGAATCAGCTGAACACAGAGAACCAGCTGAAAGGTCAAATTTTAAGGCTGAAACCAAACCCCTCATGGCGTTACGCAGGAACCCAGTGACGATCGGAACACACACTTTCAGAGCTGCAATGCCGATCATGTAGATACATATCCCTCCAATTGGGATCGGCTCTGAAGCCATAAGACTCGCCAATGACTCCCTGGGCCTGAAATTCAGTACCGCTGGAAAGCTGGGGCTCCCCTCACTTTTTTGTGGCCATTGGCATCGAAATTTTTTCGTGGCTGGGCCACCCCATATTCAGCTCCAAAAATGAACAAATGGGTTCCAGCACTAATGAATCCTTCCAAAGTAGATTTTTCAGTGGTGTGGCGATCTTAATTTGAGCGTTATCACCACTGAGAAATTCAGCATTCAGGTAAGGGTTTCTAATGAGGCAGCTGCTCCTTGGCCTTTTTAAAGGCTAAGGTTTGCAGCAATGCCCTGAGGGGGGAAGGAGTTTTGGAAGTATGGCTGGTGTAAGAGGTGCAAGGAGAGCCAACAGGTTCACTGATATGGAGCTGGAGACACTGGTGGACAGTGTGGAGGACAGAAGCAGAATACTGTTTCCTGACGTGGGAAGACCTGGCAGACAGGCAGTACATAATGCATGGAGGGAGATTGCAGGGGAGGTGTCAGGCATCTCCATAAATGTGAGGACGCACCCTCCCAGGAGGGAGCTGGCTAGTCTGTTCCCGCCCCTTCCAGGGTGGCGATGGGTCGATGCCTCCTAACTCTGGGGTGACGGGGACGGTGAATTTCGGCCCCTCAATCTGCATTCTGTGCCATTGTGTATTGGACCCCTCCCCTGCTTCAGCTGCTGTCCAGCTCTCTGCGCTGCCTTTCAACTGAAGTGCATGGGAGCTCAGGGATCAGTGCGCGGCCACACAGCCATGCACCTTAGTGGGAACAGTGTTCAGAATTCTCATGTAAAATGGGGGCTCCGGTTTGTCGGGTTACCAAAGAGCATAATACATAGCTTGGGAATCAGTCATGGGGCCACGAAGGAAATTTGCCATATGGCCAGTCCACCCCTGCAAGTGAGTGAATGACTGAGCTTCAGTGTAAGTCCTACAAAGCACTGTGGAATACTCAATTTATTGTATTAATAAGGAAAGTCTAATAACTCATTTTTGGCTTTGTAACACATTTTGTTGGTCAGCTGGGTGTCTGACATGTGTAGTTTCCCTTAACCATGCATGGAAATATCCAAAATAAGTTGAAAAATCCATACAGGTATAGTTTGGATTTGGCTAATACAGAGTGTATACTTTCTCACCATCGGGCCACTTAGATAGAGGTTGAGGAGAGTCAAGATAGAACCAGAACCAGGTAACTTAACTATAGTCCAGCTCTTTAAAGAAGTATGACAAGTGAATGAGTTATATTGCTGGGAAAATAAGGGAAACTGCTTTAAAACAAGAGGCACCTGAGCCATAACGTGGTTTTTGGTTACAATTAATAAGTAAAACATACAAATCAGCACTCTGGAACGTGTAATGCCATAGGGAACATGACACATAACTACAAAATAACGTAAAAAGTGTAGGGAGAAATTTTGTAATTAGTATATTAGATTGTGTATATCATCTGGAGGGATCTACTTAGAAAATGAAATTGTACTTTTTTAAATGATTATAATGTGCATTGGAAAGATATTGAATACATTGCAGGTCCAATTGTGTTCATTTTCTGTCTATCTTTGCTGTGAAATTATAGGAAGCAAATTAAGAAGTTAAACATTTATCCTTCAGACTCTAACACTTTCTTAAGTGAAAATAGGCAGTACAATGAGAACATTCATTTATTATTTATCTTACATTATCATTAGGAATCCTATTAAATGTTTCCGCCTCTTTCCTTTGGGATTATATATGCCTTATCACAATACGAGGGGGAAATTGGCTGTCTGTCATTTTAACAGTCATTTAGTCATAGAATAAATTGCTTAAACTACAATTAAGATAATGGAGAGATGAATTTGGTATGTGTTTTTAAAATAATATTGGCAAATGTAATGTTTACTCTATAGGAGTGAGTATATTTGAAGAATAATGATACACAAGTTACAGCTTCCAAAATTTAAGAGGTGATTTTAAGTTAATCCACCTGCTAGGTTTGGGTCATATCACCTGGTAGGTTAAGTTAAAATTACCTGCTAAGTGTAGTATGTCCTTCTATTAAAAATAATTTAATTAAAAGGCTATTCTTCAGTTTTTTTGAGTGTCAACATTTAAAAAAAAACAATAACTCAGAAAGATATTTGCACACCAATATAATAAAAATAACAATGTTTTACCGTATAGGATTTTCAATTCGATTGTTGGTCAAGATGGCAGTTAGGTTTGCAGTGTATGTTGAGATGATTATAAACACAAAAAGCCACCAAAACCCCATCAACAAGCGAACTGCCAAAGTGTTAATGGGAATTTCTCCTCCAGTTCCTAGAAAAAAAGTAATACAAATTAGTGAAAAACAGAATTTACATAATTATACATTTTCTCTTGGAGATAAATCTTAGGTTAATTTCAAATTAGAAAGTGCACCAGATGGTAAGTTATTAAGATTTTTTTGGAAAAACAATTCTAAATAATATTTTGTTACGTGTAACTGTACCACCCACAGCTCCATGGCATGGGGTGCTGATTTAATGGCCCTGATTTTAACTTCCTCCACCCAGCGGAAATGGTGCAAGGGAGGGGTTAAAATTTAAATATTCTACTTCCAGGCACCTACAATGGTCCCCTTAAGGACCCCTTGTTAGGCCACATGTAAACCTGGTTTTGTTGAATGCAGCTCCTTCAGGACAAAATAATTTGGTAAATAAGGCATCAAAAACAGGCATTAAGCCCCTATTTGCATATGCAAAGGACTAATGCCTGATTCCAAGCTGCCACTTTTGATGCCTATACCAATATAGGGAGGTGCATTTCCAGATCAGAACGTGTGCCTGCGTGTCCACATCGTCCGTCATAATGCACGCATTTGCACCTGTAAAACTAGCACAGGCGCATTCAATTCCTAGGCCATTTTTTTTCAGATGTAAGGGAAAACTGCGACAGGCAACTAAAGTTCAAAACAGCTATGATATCCAGTCACTGGATTGAAACCAGCTGGAGACTGGATGCATGCAAATGTGAAGCGAATGTGGTGCCAGGAAGAGCAGGAGTGGCTCCGAGCTCCTAAAGTCCATTTTTTCTGGGCATTAGTGCCCTTGGCCAGAAGCCAAAAGTTCCCAACACTGGTGCCTACTCTTGATGCTGCAGGCCTCTATTTCTAGACACAAGTCCATATCAGGAGATAGCACTATTGTGGGGCGTACCTACCCTATGTAAATGACCTGGATCTAGAAATACAGGCGGGTTCAGGTCATTGCAGTCACAGTGCACTTTGGGTATCCTCCACCTGCCTCTTGTCCAGGTGTGGGTGGGACAGAAAAGAGACTAAAAACAGAAACTGGACAGAAGCTCAATAAAGGAAAACAGTAAAAACATAATAAGAAAATATGGATGCGCATAAATAGAAAGGAACCTTGAACCTCTAAATGTCTTACTTATCAACATCCAACAGCCATCCTCCTTGCATAAATGTGCTGCTCTCTGGTATAAGGATAAATATTGGCATTATTTAAATTGCATTATATAAATAAAGTATGGCCCACTCCAGCTCTTATTTCTTAAGTTCTTTAATGTTATGGTTGCTGAGAAAATGGTTTCCATATCCATGCTGATATTCACGGCAGAACATTCCAATGTATATCAATAAAATGAAATGCTTCCCTGCTGCAACTAACATAAATATTCTAAGTAGGTGCAAGATGGAGACATGATAAAGTTGATTAAATCCATGGCTTTGAGGAATGGAGAAATTATGAGAAAATCCAGTTGGGCCATAGTTTCCTCTGTTCAAACAAAATGCGAAAAATTACATTTTTTTGTTAGTTACGATACACAAGGGAAATTGCTCAAACATGACGTATTGAAAGTTATGAAATTCCTGAGAATATGGTTTTGTTAGTGAAAAAGAAATTCAATAACTAATCACAAAGTACCCGTGATATTTATGTTTCATGTTTCTCAAGCAGCTAATAAACCATAGACAGGTAAGTAGGCTGGCCAGATAAATCTCAGATTAATTTTTCTGCAGAGGTATCCATTATGCGAGGAATAATAAGAAGAGGACACTAAATGGCAAAACTTTCAAAAGAATATGGAAGCACAAACTTAGGGATTCAGAAACACCAATCATTAAAAATGGGAGAAAAAATTGATAAAGCTATAGAAAAAAATATGGGACCGAAAATTTTAAAATAGAGGTACAGAGGCTGTGATTTCCTTTACCTGGGCGGGTCTGGGATGGGCAAGGTCGATGGCGGGTCCCAACCTCACTACCGGCTCCAGCCGCAGTCCAAAATGGTTTTCCCCTGATCGGGCTTATTCAAGGAAGTGGGTTTGTCAGCCAATTCAAGGAAGCGGGTCTCATGACGTCATTTGCTAATGCGTCACCAGCCGGTTTCCTTAAAGTGACCATGCAAAAATTAATTTTGACATTTATACTGTAAGTGGTCTACAGCATTGAGGTGCTACAAGCACTGCACAAAGATGCAGGGCTGCTCCCAGGCTCTTCTATGACTCATTCCAAATGCTTATGGAGGGAGTCATAGCACGCAGGGAGGTCTTCTTCCCTTCCAATGGGTGGAAGAGACCTCACCAGGAGATCAATGCAGCCTGGTTGCACATTGCACAAGGGGACACAAGCAGGGATGTCGTCCGGAGGACCAGGCTGCAGTGGCACAAACCTTTCAATGATCTAAGTGGATCTCAAAACGTTACTGCAAAACTACACTCCACCTCATCCTGCTGTGCCACTCATCACATCCCCAACACTCTTCCCTCCCCTACTCCTGTTACATATCTCATACCAACTTACCTTGCATCTCCACCCATCGCACTCTATCTACATTATCACTTAACCATTTCACTAGCCACCCATCACACTCATCCTCATTCTAGTCCAATCACACCAACTTACAACACACAAGGGTAGGAACGTGGGTGTTTTATGCAATGTTCCTGAAAAGTTTCTGTTAATGTGGTGCCAAACATTGACATCTTTATTTTGAACACTTTGCATTCTTGGACAGATCAGGGTGCACCTTTGGAAGTGGCTTAGTGAGTTGCAATGAATGGTGAGACATAATGGTATCCCCACAATGGTGATGAGTATGAAAGGAATAGCTTGGGCATTATTGGGATGCTTTATGATGTTGGTGTGGGGTGGTGCCAACCTGATGCATCATGTGGCAGCCAAGATGTACAACATCAAGTGAATTAAATCTGGCCATCCCTGGCATCCTGGATAGCAATGTGGTCAGGTCCAGTGTCCTGTGTCCTGTGCAGCACCAGTTGATTGCGGAGAAGGTTGGTGTTGTTGTTGGTGCTGCTGGTGTGCCTGGTACAACTGATGTTGAGGCTGATCGTGGTGGGATTCTGAGGACTAAGCTGAGACAGTTTCAGGGGCACCGATGCTGATATAATAGATGGCAGGGAACTTGAGATGACAGAAGCAATTTGTCATTGGTGAGAGAGGTTGATTCAATGAGGTGACACTGGATAGAGAGTTTGCTCCAAACACTTGAAACCTGCATAAAGCTCAAGCTGTCTTCCAAATGCAGTAAGTAAAGGCTTCTGAGCTTGGAACATGAACAGCTGTGAGATGGGAACTTTTATAACACATTTGCAGCTATCAAGTAAAGAGATGATTCCATCGCCATCCTACTCCTGCCCTGCTTACCTGTCGTGATCCCCGAGCAGCATGGACTTCGTGGCCAACCTCGTAAACTCTGAAGGTGAGCTCAAAATAGTTCTTAATAGTCTGTTAACATGGTCATTATGACTTGAATTGCTCCCCCTGCTGTTGCATCTCGGGTCTGCTCAACACTGACAGACATGACATTTGGGAAAAGTGCATGGTGATGGGTTCACAGCGAGGTCCTGATCACTGTGTAAAAAAAAAAACATTTTCTCACCCGACCCACCACCTATCACGCCCACTGACCCCCTGCAAAATTCTCCCCAGAGTAGAAATGCAAATCTGTGTAAATAATTGGACAGGCTACAGTTAGAATATTGGCATAGAAATTCCACAAGGTGAGTTTCATTGCTTTTATACCATTGGAAAATAAATCTGGATAGGTACTTATACGAGAATTCTTTGGGTCATATCATTTGCGTTTCCATTGGCATAGTGATTGGCGTAAAACTAATGTAAAATGGAATAATCTGCTGATGTGCATGGAAAGTAGGGTCCAGCCTTTAAAAAGTCAGTGCTGGCTGAAGATTGTAACAGCAGACTGGTGAGCACAAGGTAAATAGGTTAGCTTGACTAGATATTTCATGACTGCTTTTTGTGCCACTCTTCAAAAATATCTGGCACCAGAGCAGCAAAAGAAGGCAAACAAGAGGCAGAAGTAGAGAAGATGCTGAGGAATGGAATATCATATGGAGAATTGACGAGAGAAACACAAGACAGAATGGTTTGGAGAAGGGAGAATTGGTCAGAACCTGTCTTAGGCAGACCACTGATGACGAAGATGATGGTATTTCTCAGTCAAACTTACCCTGAATGCTTTGCAAACGTAAAAGCAGGAAACATAGAGTCACAATACTACTGGCCCACATTATAAGATATTTAAATTAAGTCACTTGGGATCTGGTTAGCAGACGGCAGGAAGGGACAAATAGCTCAAATGAATTCAGGGGGATCGATTTACGGCCAGAAAGCTGTACTAAACTGCTCTGCCCCATTTCCTGTCAAAATATTTACCTGCCCTGATGAAACACTGAACTTATACTGAAAAGAGTATGGAAATTCTAGACCATTACATATAATTTTGTATAATTAGACCATTATGTATAATTATTTGAGGAAGGATATCAAAGAAAAACTTGGATTTATATAGCGCCTTTCACGAACACTGGACATTTCAAAGCGCTTTACAGACAACGAAATACTTTTGAAGTGTAGTCACTGTTGTAATGTGGCAGCCACCTTGCGCACAGCAAGCTCCCACAAACAGCAATGTGATAATGATCAGATAATCTGTTTTTGTCATGTTGATTGAGGGATGAATATTGGCCAGGACACCAGGGATAACTCTTCTTCGAAATAGTACCATGGGATCTTTTAAGTCCACCTGAGAGGGCAGATGGTTTAACATCTCATCCGAAAGTCGGCACCTCCAACAATGCAGCACTCCCTCAGCACTGCACTGGAGTGTGAGCCTAGATTTAGGGAATTGAACCCACAATCTTCTGTCTCAAAGACGAGTGTGCTCCCCACAGAGTCACAGCTGACAGTGGAGAGTGTGCACTAAAGTGATACCAGCATATGAGAGACTTTGGTTATGAGGAGAGACTTGAGAAACTGGGGCTCTTTTCGTTAGAATAAAGAAGGTTAAGGGGAGAGCTGGTAAAGGTAAAACATTTTTGAAGAGTTTGAATAAAGTAACTAGGGTACAAATATTTCCATTGATTGGTGAGTCAGTAACAAGAGGCATAAATTTAATATCATAACCAAAAGAACAAATGAAGAGTTTAGAAGATTTATTTTACATGTAGAATTATTAACATGGACTATCAGAAACAGGAAGGAAGTATTCATAATAGCCTATAAAAGGGATAAATATTTGAAGAAGAAAAACATAACATACAGGATGAGAGCAGGGGAAATACATTAATTGGACAGTTCTTTCATAAAACTGGCACAGTTGTAATGGGCTAGAGGGCCTCCTTCTGTGTTATAAAGTTATATTATTTTATGACTAAATGACCACAAAAATAACGCACAAATATTGTTATAAAGGAACTAAGCAGAACACAAAAGAGGATAGAAAAAATAATAGTAATTATAAAGATACAACCACAAATTGTGCATTGACATAAAAATGTTAGAAAATTTATAATATGTAATTATTATAGAGAAACTCTAGAGATGTATAAGAAATGCAGGGGTGAAATTAAAAAAGATATCAGAAAAGCAAAGAGAGAGCATGAAATAATGTTGGCAAGTAAAATCAGGGAAAACCCAAAGGTGTTTTATAAATACTTTAAGAGCAAGAGGATAACGAGAGAAAGAGTAGAGCCTATTAGAAACCATGGGCTAGACTTTACATTATTGTGCAGATCGCCCAAAAATGGGCATTATTTCCAGCGTTGGCATTTATTATGGGTATTCAGATCGCTGGATTATCGTCAATTTTCAAAACCCCAACTTGCCACTTTATAAAATGGGCGTTACTGGGAGCAATGTGAAATGGACGTTAGTGGTAATTATTTTGCCCTTCAGCCATAAAATGTCGGCGTCCATAGCAACGCCATCGCAATGGCTGTTTCCCGCGTTTCAGAAGGTCAGGGGTCATCAATACATGCGCAGAAGAGGAGAGAGAGAGAGAGAGAGAGAGCACAGAGGAAGTGAAAGCATGTGTGGGTGTGTTGTCTGGTTGTTTGGCTGCTGTGGGAGGTAGGAAAGAGATTTAGCAGCAGTAAAAAGAATTGAGAGCACAAGTTACTTAGTTTGAACGGAGATTTTGGGAAAAAACATATTATTTACATGGAAGGCATGGAGGCGGCGAGACAGCATGATTGGAGGGGAGAACACTGGCGAGAGCAGTGAAGTTGGAGAGGAATTTGAAGTGGGAGGACGAAAACGAGCTTGGAGATTCTCCGACGAGGCAAATGCCTTTCTCCTGCAGGAGGTGGAGTCACGCTGGGTCAATTGACCCAGGGTGGGAAGACCACCCCAAAGGTTTACCAGAAAATTTGGGCCGACATAGCCGAGGTGGTCTCATCGGTGACGCACGAGGTGCATGAGGGCAACCAGTGCTGCAAGCGCTGGAACGACCTTGTCGGAGCCGCCAGAGTAAGTATTACATTTATTTAAATTTACTTATATATTTTTATATAATTGGAATTGTAAGTGTAATGAATGATTGAATTCAGATGTGACATCTTGTACTTATACCGGGAATGTTTTACTCAAAGCCTGCATTTACGGTGTACGTCTTTAGGTTAGAAATTATAATTATCATAATAATAATGATTACATCTGTCGGTTGTGTGTTGTATCAGTCTCTGTGACAGTACCTAGCAATGATCTTATGCAATGATCTCATGCCATGTTGTGCTGTTGTTACCTTTTGCAGAAGAAGCTGTTGAAGAATAGGGCCGAGCAGCGGCGCACGGATGGCGGGCCACCAGTCATCAGTGAGCTGACAGACATCAAGGAGCGGGTGTTGTCACTACTGCGTAGCCACCCCGATCAGCCACGCAAGCAGCAGCAGAAACTGATGTGATGCCACATGAGTAAAGTATACACCATTGCGTGATGTAAAGTCAATAGATGCCACACCCACTCATATCCGAACAATAATATATGATAGATGGTTGATGAAAGTGTTATCTAAATAATGATGGCCTCATGAAAAATGATTGTAATGCAGAATTTGGTCATGTTCATGAAACGTGATGTCTGTGATGATTTTGATAATGGTAGTGCTTTTGTCATGCATCTGCTGTGTTTAGCATTTGAATCACCTTGTAAGCCTAGCATCCCCTTCTCCTCTAATAACCTCATTTATATTGTGTAGCTCAGCCTACAGCGCAGCCCCATGCAACACCACCGAGGCAAGAAGCTGCGGATCCGGCGGCGGCCTCGGCGGGGGATCATCATTCTGGTGCTGAAGAGCCCCGAATCTCACCCGTGGAGCTGCAGGGTGCCTTCCACACTGATGACAGTGCCGACTTTGAGGAGCCTGCATCGACAAGCTCCACCATCTATGCAACCCTGATGACATCTAGTGCTTCTGCGGCCATGTCCTCCTCCACTGTGGAGGTAGCGGTCCCAAGCACTTTGCCGCAGGGCACCCCAAGTGTCTCCATGCCGGTGCTGACCCCGCGGAGGTTGGTTCTACGCAGCAGGCAGATCTAAGCGTGAACATAGTACACTTGTCCAGGAGGAGTGTTGAAATAAGTCAGTAGATCCTCCAGACAATGGGGGGGCATATCCCAACAGCTGGTCATCTTGCCCACCACTATGACCGAGTATGTGCCGCGGATGGCGGAAGCCCTGGAGGTGATAGCCAGGAACACTGGTGTCAGAGGGCTACCAGTGGTCCCGGAGTGTGGCACTGAACCCCAAGGTGCCGCATCCCCATTGCCAACGACACATGCGAGCTAGGAGGAAGCTCTTGCTTCTGGCTCGGATACTGTTCCCTCCTTGGGACCGTCCTCTCCAGTATCCGGCCAACCAGCGGATCTGCCATCATCCCCCCCAATGAAGCAGCGCCTGAGGAGCACTTCGGCAAAGCGCTTGGAGTCGAGAGGGGAAAGGGTAGAGGTTGGGAGGAGAAGCATGGGGAGGGGTGGGGGAAAGGAAAGTGAGGTGCATGGCCGCAGGAGTTGTATTGGTGACTGTATTTTGATGTTGTTGTTGCTATTTTGTTGGGAGGTAAGGGGGGGAAGGGGGTAACTTGTTTTTTTGCATTTGTGTTCTTTTGAAGTGTTGTTGGGAGTGTAAAAAATGTTACAGATGATATAAATGTTTTAATTTTGTTGTGGGGTGGGGTAGGGATGGGGAGAGGTGTTTTGTACAGTTCTCAGTATTACTTAATACAGATATTACATTTATTTTATTCAACATAACATTGTTGCGCATTTTCTCAGATAAGACCGCTTCGCCCGGTAAGTGCATTGGGTGTATGATCTCGTCCTTCTCCTCCTCAGTCTGCCACCTCTTTGATTGGGCACATGATGCTCTTCAATAAACCTTCTGCCAGCTCTAGTCTGCAGCATGTGTGTAGTCATCAAGATAGGCTGAGAAGTTACAGGCCCCATTACAATAACTATCAGTATTGGACCTATTGTTCACAAACAATAAATTTCCCCACTAAAACAAATAAAATAAATTCAATTCGTCCACATTATGATAAGTTGTTTGTTCAGATATTCAAATCATCTTAAAATAACTCCAGATTACATCAAAACTCCCCAGAAGTTGAAGAAGCCTTTTTTATGAAAACTCCTCCGATTTATATGATGGCGCCCATACCGCTGGGTTTAGTTCAGGTGAGAGCAACCTTTTCTCAGCATTTGTTTCGGTGAGCGATATTTTTGGCGATATGTATTCGATATGCCGAAAGTAACGCTCGGCGATATTGTGGGCATTAGTCTCCATTTTTCTGACATTTACGGCAGAAAAAATGGGCGGGCGGTATTATTAATTCTCGGAGTTAACGAAATGCCGAAAGTAACGCTGGGCGATAAGTGAGTGATAAATGGGCGATAGTTTCCATTTTTTAGCGAAATAGGCGATATCTGGGCAGTATACATCTCAGTGTTAAAATGGACGTTAAGTAGGTGGAAGCAATGCAGAACTAATGGAAAGTCTAACCCCATAAAGGAAATCTATGTGTGAAGGCAGAAGACATGGGTATGATTCCTAATGAATATTTTGCATCTGTTTTCACAAAAGAGAGGGGCGATGCAGACTTTGCAATGAGGGAGGAGCATGAAATATTATACGAGATAAACATAATGAGAGTGGAGGTATTAAGGGGCTTAGCAGCTTTGAAAGTGGATAAATCCCCAGGCACAGATGAAATGTATCCCAGGCTGTTAAGAGAAGCAAAAGAGGAAATAGCAGAGGCTCTGACCATCATTTTCCAGTCCTCTCTAGCTACAGGTGTGATGCCAGAGGACTGGAGGATTGCTAATGTTGTACCTTTTGTTTAAAAAGGGAGAAAGGGATAAACCGAGTAATTACAGGCCAGTCAGCCTAACCTCAGTGGTGGGAAAATTATTGGAAAAATTCCTGAGGGACAGGATAAATCTTCATTTTGAAAGACATGGATTAATCAAGGACAGTCAGCATGGATTTGTTAAGGGAAGTTCGTGTCTGACTAACTTGATTGAATTTTTCGAGGATGTAACCTGGAGGGTTGATGAGGGCATTGCGTATGATATAGTGTATATGGATTTTAGCAAAGCTTTTGATAAGGTCCCACACAGCTAACTGGTCACAAAAGTAAAAGCCCATGGGATCCAGGGCAAATTGGCAAGTTGGATCCAAAATTGTCTTGAAGGCAGGAAGCAAAGTGTAATGGTTGATGGGTGTTTTTGAGACTGGAAGGCTGCAACCAGTGGGATTCCACAGGGCTCAATGCTAGGTACCTTGCTTTTTGTGATATATATATCAATGACTTGGACTTGAATGTTGGGGGTATGATTAAGAAGTTTGCAGGTGACACTAAAATAGGTTCCGTGGTTGATAATGAAGAAGAAAGCTGTGGATTGCAGGAAACATTGAAACATAGAAAATAGGTGCAGGAGCAGGCCATTCGGCCCTTCGAGCCTGCACCACCATTCAATATGATCATGGCTGATCATGCAACTTCAGTACCCCATTCCTGCCTTCTCTCCATACCCTCTGATCCCTTTAGCCGTAAGGGCCTCATCTAACTCCCTTTTGAATATATCCAACAAACTTTCTGTGGTAGAGAAGTCAATAGGTTCACAATTCTCTGGGTGAAAAAGTTTCTACTCATTTCTGTCCTAGATGGCTTACCCCTTATCCTTAGACTGTGATCTCTGGTTCTGGACTTCCCCAACATCGGGAACATTCTTCTTCCATCTAACCTGTCCAATCCCGTCAGAATTTTATATGCTTCTATGAGATCCCCTCTCATTCTTCTAAATTCCAGTGAATATAAGCCTCGTCGATTCAGTCTTTCTTGATATGTCAGTCTTGCCATCCCGGGAATCAGTCTAGTGAACCTTCGCTGCACTCCCTCAATAGCAAGAATGTCCTTCATCAGATTGGGAGACCAAAACTGCACACAATACTCAAGGTGTTGTCTCACCAAGGCCCTGTACAATTGCAGCAAGACCTCCCTGTTCCTATACTCAAGTCCTCTCGCTATGAAGGCCAACATGCCATTTGTTTTCTTTACGGCCTGCTGCACCTGTATGCCTACTTTCAATAACTGATGTACCATGACACCCAAGTCTCATTACACCTCCCCTTTTCCAAATCTGTCACCATTCAGATAATAATCTGCCCTCCGGTTTTTGCCACCAAAGTGAATAACCTCACACTTATTCACATTATACTGCATCTGCCATGCATTTTCTTACTCACCTAACCTGTCCAATTCACCATGCAGCCTCTTAGCATCCTCCTCACAGCTCACACTGCCACCCAGCTTAGTGTAATCTTCAAACTTGGAGATATTACATTCAATTCCTTCGTCTAAATCATTAATATATATTGTAAATAGCTGGGGGCCCAGCATTGAACCTTGTGGTACCCCACTAGTCACTGCCTGCCATTCTGAAAAGGACCCGTTTATTCCTACTCTTTGCTTCCTGTCTGCCAACCAGTTCTCTATCCACGTCAACACATTACCCCCAATCCCATGTGCCTTAATTTTGCACACTAATCTCTTGTGTGGAACCTTGTCAAAAGCCTTTTGAAAGTCCAAATACACCACATCCACTGGTTCTCTCTTATCCACTCAACTAGTTACATCCTCAAAAAAATTCTAGAGGATTTGTCAAGCATGTTTTCTCTGTCATAAATCCATGCTGACTTGGACCGATCCTATCACTGCTTTCCAAATGCGCTGCTATTACATCTTTAATAATTGATTCCAGCATTTTCCCCACTACTGATGTCAGGCTAACCGGTCTATAATTCCGTTTTCTCTCTCCCTCCTGTTTTAAAAAGTGAGGTTACCTTAGCTACCCTCCAATCCATAAGAACTGATCCAGAATCCATGGAAAGTTGGAAAATGACCACAAATGCATCCACTATTTCTAGGGCTACTTCCTTAAGTTCTCTGGGATGCAGACTATCAGGCCCTGGGGATTTATCAGCCTTCAATCCCATCAATTTCCCGAACACCATTTCATGACCAATAAGGATTTCCCTCAGTTCCCTCAGTTCCTCCTCCTCGCTAGACCCTCAGTCCTCTAGTATTTTCGGGAGGTTATTCTTGATATCAATATACTGGTCAGGTGGGCGGGACAGTAGCAAATGGAATTCAACCCGGATAAGTGTGAGGTAATGCATTTGGGGAGGTTTATCATCATCATCATCATCATCATAGGCAGTCCCTCGGAATCGAGGAAGACTTGCTTCCACTCTTAATATGAGTTGTTAGGTGGCTGTACAGTCCAATACGAGAACCATAGGCTCTTTCACAAGTGGGACAAATAATCGTTGAGGGAAGGGGTGGGTGGGGCTGGTTGCTGCAGGCTCTTTTCGCTGCCTGCGCTTGATTTCTGCATGCTCTCGGCGACGAGACTCGAGAAACTCAGCACCTTCCCGGATGCACTCTCTCCAGTTAGGGCGGTCTTTGGTCAGATGTCAGTAGGGATGTCGCACTTTATTAGGGAGGCTTTGAGGGCATCCTTGTAATGTTTCCGCTGCTCACTTTTGGCTCGTTGGCCATGAAGGAGTTCCAAGTAGAGCACTTGCTTTGGGAATCTGGTGCCTGGCATGCAAATGATGTGGTCTGTCCAGCAGAGCTGAGCAAGTGTGGTCAGTGCTTCAGTGCTGGGGATGTTGGCCTGGATGAGGACGCTAACGTTCGTACGTCTGCCCTCCCAAGGGATTTGTAGGATCTTGCAGAGACATCGTTGGTGGTATTTCTCCAGCGACTTGAGGTGTCTGCTGTACATGGTCCATGTTTCTGAGCCATACAGGAGGGCTGGTATTACTACGGCCCTGTAGACCATGAACTTGGTGACAGTTTTGAGGGCCTGGTTTTCAAACACTCTTTTCCTCAGGCGGCCGAAGGCTGCACTGGCGCACTGGAGGCGGTATTGGATCTCGTCGTCAATGCTTGCTCTTGTTGATTGGAGGCTCCCGAGATAAGGGAAGTGGTCCATGTCTTCCCTGTTTTCCAGGGCCGTGCCGTGGATCTCGATGACTGGGAGGGCAGTGCTGTGCAGCGAGGACAGGCTGGTGGAGGACTTTTGTCTGACTGTTGTTTAGCATAAGGCCCATGCTTTCTTACGCCTCAGTAAATGCGTCAACTATATCCTGGAGTTCAGCCTCTGTATGTGCAGGGCAAGGAAATACATATTAAATTGTATGACAGTGAAAAGTGCAGAGGAACAAAGGGACCTTGGAGCGCAGGTGCACAGATCCCTAAAGATAGCAGGCCAAGTGGATAAGGTGGTTAAGAAAGCATATGGAATACTTGCCTTTATTAGTCGAGGCATAGAATACAAGAGCAGGGAGGTTATGCTTGAACTGTATAAAATACTGGTTAGACCGCAGCTAGAGTACTGTTGCAGTTTTGGTCACCACATTACAAGATGTGATTGCACTGCAGAGGAGATTTACAAGAATGTTACCTGGACTGGAGAATTTTGTCTATGAGAAAAGATTGGAGTTGGTGGATCTGTTTTCTTCGGAACAAAGGAGGCTGAAGGGAGTCCTGATTGAGGTGTATAAAATTATGAGAGGCCTGGATAGAGTGGATAGGAAGAACCTGTTTCCCTTGGCAGAGGGGTCAACAATCAGGGGGCATAGATTTAAAGTGATTGGGGGGAGGTATAGAGGAGATATGAGGGGAAATTTCTTCACCCAGAGGGTAGTGGAGGTCTGGAACTCACTGCCTAAAAAGGTAGTAAAGGCAGAAATCCTCACCACATTTGCAAAATACTTGGATGTGCACTTAAAGTGCCATAACATACAGGGCTACAGACCAAGAGCTGAAAAGTGGGATGAGGCTGGATAGCTCTTGGTTGGCCGACGCGGACACGATGGGCCGAAATGGCCTCCTTTCATGCTGTAAATTTCTATGAAAATGTATAAGTGAAAATTGCAGGAGTGTACAAATTGCAACATGCATATCAAGATGGAAGTGATGTACAACCTGAAGGAATTTCCATGGGTTAATTCATCTCAGTTCAATCCTAACTACTCTTACGTTTAAAAGATATACCTGCACACAATTGGAGGTGCCAATATGGAACTAATGATGGAGTCACCTGTAAAACATTTCACTTATTCTAAGCTAGTAATTGTGAATTAATTTGGGAGGGTCATATCGGAAGGTATGGAATCCTCAAAGATAGAAGGAGAATGCAAAATAATAGTGGTGTACTTACAATGAAGTATACAAATAGATACCTGTGCTTATTGTCTCATAATGTACCATCTGCTGCTTTCATAGACGAAAAAGAACTCAAAGCAGCAAATCCTGATGTAACATTCACAGGAACATCAATCATCATGACCCACAAATGAAGCAGGCATCAGCACAAATGCACTCACTGAGCATTGGTGAAGATAGAATAATAGTGATTATTGGGGAGTTGGCAGCTGGTACAAAGCAGAGACACAACTTGTGAGTGCATCTCCTGAGACACATGAAATGATGCACCTTAGTGAGTCTGGTTACTAATGGAAACTTGTATAGCTCTCGAATCCTAATGAGGAGTCACTTACATCCTTGCATGTTGGACGGTGGTATGGATAGTGTGAATGGATCCTACACCTGATTATGGGTTGCCAGATCCACGCATGATTAATGTCATGAAGCAATGCTCATCTTCACTGCAGTCTGGCACTGAGCATAGAAACTTACAGCACAGAAGGAGGCCATTTGGCCCATAATGCCTGTGCCGGCTCTTTGACCATTTCCTGTTACTAATATGTTTAAAAATTAAAACCATCAAGCGTTTAACAAAACAGTTCACTCTTTAGCACATCAGCATTCTCATGTGCACATTAGGCCCATGCAGCAGACCTAGCTCTGTCAAGCCCGTGTGGTGGCTGGTGTGCAACGGCCACCACACATTAAAAAAAATCCACGCACAGGCATCTTCAACCCTTGACGTTGTTGTACGGGTCCTTCTTTGAAACACTTGTGAACTCATCCTTTTTTGGCGTGGAAGCAAGTCATCCTCGTTTCGAGGGACCGCCTATGATGATGATTATGATGCTGAATCCCATGCCATACTCGGATATGTAGCTGCAAACAAAATGCTCTTAACTTCCCATTTTAGAGTATTGTGAGATTTGTATGCTATGCCACATAACTATTAAGGGAGTAAAATATAGACAAATCTCCATTAATGCTGTGCCAAAAAAAATAACGACATTAGCATATGCGTACAATTAAACTCTGCTACCGAAAGTACCATTTTGAAGCAGCATAATCATTATATTCCAGAAAACCTATAACATAACTACAATGAGGCATGGTTTTGAAGTGGAAAGAAGGGTGATAGTCACTTTAACACTATGTACCATTACTAGAAATATATTCAAATGATAATTTATGCATTCACATTGTAGCAATAAAACATATTGGTCACCAAATAAAAATGCTTTTTAATGCTATGAAATGAACTAAAATGCATTTAGCACTGACATTCATGCTAGCACAAACAGCATGAATAAAATTTAGCCTGTGGTGCTCAAGAATAAATTTGAAGGCTCATTCAAGGTTTTGCCAGAAGCCATTAGAATAAATAATGAATAAGAAATATGATAACTGACAGAAAGTTGCAGACATTCTTTCTCTTGGGTGAATGACTATCATAACACTCACATTTGTCATGTTTGACAGTTATGCAACTTTAATACTCATGAAGAAACCGCTGTAATAATGTTTCCAATGTGTCTATTGCTTAAAATAAATCTCAAACATAAATGATTTACATTGTAGGATATTTGCACAATGTTGACAGCCACAGGATTTCGCTAATTAGAACTTGAAGCTGAGTTGGAGATACTGACACTTTAGGGAGAATAAGCAGAGGTAACACAGAGCAGGACAAGCGGCTGAAAGAGGGAAGAAGTGTTGGGGGGAGAAGGACTCCCACCAGGAGGCCATATCTGCCGAGGCAGCGAAGGTCATGGTGGCCAAGAACTTTTATGCGTCAGGCTTCTTCCAGGCTGGAGCAAGAGATATTTGCAATATCTCCCAGTCTGGAGTTCACTGTTCCATCAGGGAGGTAACTGAGGCTCTGTAATCCAAGAAAGCTTAATACATTTCCTTCTCTCTGGCCAGAGAACAGCAGACAGAGTGAGCATGTAGCTTTGGGAGGATTGCAGGTTTTCCCATGGTGCAGGGTGTCATTGACTGCATGCATGTTGCTTTTTGGGCGGCGTTTGTAAACTCTGAGATGTACAGCAACCAGAAGAGATTCCATTTCCTCAACATCCAGCTGGTGTGCAACCATACTCAGTGAACCACGCAGGTATCATGGCAGCAGTCATGATACCTTCCTTCTGCAGCAGTCTGCCGTGCCATCTTCAGTTGAGCCACCATGACAAACCAAAGGGTGGCTACTGGGCGACAAAGGCTATCCGTTAACAACATGGCTCATGACTCCGGTGGCAACCCACCCGCATGTGGGCAGCATTCATACAACGAAAGTCATGGTGCCACATGAAATATCATCGAGCAGACCATTAGCGTGCTGAAGCAACGCTTCCGCTGCCTGGACCACTCTGGAGGAGCTCTGCAGTACTTAGCAGAGTGGGTGTCACGATTCATGGTGATTTGCTAGATGCTGCACAATCTTGCCATCATGAGGGCACAGCCCTTGCTACCAGCTTTAAGCCAGCCAGCTCAGGAGGAGGAGGAGGAAGAGGAGGGGAGGAGGCAACTCATACAGCCCCTTTCTGGCTGGGCTGTCTGTGACTGACTAATCCAGCTGCAATACCAGTATACGCAACCCTAATTCCACATTCACCAATAGTCCCACACCCTACCTTCCCTGTTAACGACCATCATATGGGCACAATGCAAAAATAAAAACTATTTAAAATAAACATTCCAAACAAAATGTATAAATCAAAGCATGCCATAATACATACAAATGTGAACTAATCACCCTTGTGCATTCCATTAGTGCCTATCTTCTGTGTGCCTTTGCCTGTCCTTGTGCTCCTCCGCAGTGTGACCCCAGTGGCTGCAGCTTGGCTGGTGGAAGACTGCCGACTTTCAGTAGGGGAGACTGCTACTGGCCTTGGAGGTTGACCTCAAGCAGCTCTGAGCCTAGAAGGCCCGGTTTCGGACTGCACCATTTTGTCATGGGTGACAGCAGCCTGAACTAGCTGGCTGACAGGTAACAGTAAGGGCACTGGCAGAGTGGCAGGGGTGGGAGGATGAATGCGACCTTTCTGAGAGAGGACAGCAGGTTTGTGCTCCATAGAAACACTGCCAGTCCCCTGGGCTGGCGTCTCAGCAATCCTAGTAATCTGTTGGAGGACTGCAAGAAAAGTGACTAATAGTGCAACAGGGGAGAAAGCGGCTCCAATGAAATGCTCAATGCATTGATAGGCATGCCAGAAAGTCTACGTGCAATGATAAGCAGTATGGAGGAGTCTGGCACCAATCTGGCACAGGGCTTTGCGCAATGCTTGGAGCCCATCCTTTCCAGCATGGAAGTGGCAGCCAACTCCGTTAGCACACTTGTGGACCCAATCATGATGCAGTGTGATGGCCGATATTTCAGCGTCCACTGCAGCGAAAGCAGAAGCAGCCCACCATTCTGTAGCGCTTCCCATCGAAGTGCGTATCTGAGTCCTCTGCAGCAGAACCCATGTGCGCCTTCACCCTCCAGCGAGCTACCCTTGTCCCCTGGCCTGGCTGCAGGCCATTCGTGCCTGGTGCCTCACCACATGCAGATCCTGAGTTTAAGCTATCCTCTAAATTATGCCGCGTGTCAGTATCTGAGCTGGTGTCTGCGAGTGAGAAATCGAGTGATGGTGCTGTGTCTTCAGCAACACTGCCTTCTTGCTCTTCCACCTGTTGCTGTTCCACCACTACCCGGCCAGGTTGCAGTTCTTGGGTACCTGAAAGGAGAAAGGCATAAGGGTACATTTGTGGTGAGGGGGGGGGAACCAGGAGGTGGCTTAACCATCTGCAGATTGTAAATCAGAAGCGATTGTGGGATAAGGGGGAAGTGGGATGTAAGGAGGATTAGGTATGAGGATACTGTCATCTTCGAATTTTTCAACCCAGTCACTGGCCACGGGCTCAACGATGGCCGCTCCAATGATGGCGACCACCATCCCCTCCACTGTGGTAAGGTCATGCAGGCGCGCCTGTCCCCCACTGGTTCACTCTTGCTGCCTTGCAGCAACTTGTGCTGCAACAGAGAGCGGAAGTGTGTCAGTGAGTGTAGTGCATTGTGTTTGGATGATGTGCCTGTCATGATTGAATAGCTGGCAGTGTGTGCGAGCTGTGAGAAGTGGGTGTGTGGCTTGCAATAGTGGTAAGTGTGTGAGGGTGAGGTGAAGCAATGGATGCACGGTATTTGATAAAGATTGTTGATAGATGAGCGATGGGGGTGCAGTGCATTGAGCATTGTGAGAGGCTAGTGGTGCGGTTGGTGGGATATGGCATTTGATGATGAATTCACTGACTATAACCACTCTTGTGTGGTCAGTGAACTTCTTGCGATACTGTATCCAGGTCCTCCGGGCTTGACTCCTGGCCTTGACCCTCATGGCTACCAGCTCCCACTGCCTTCACAGAGTTTGTCTGGAGGGCCTCCTGGCCCACTGTGGATAGACACCCTCTCTTCTCCTGTTCACCTCCTCCATCACAGCCTCCAGTGCAGCATCTGAGAACCTTGGAGCTGCTTTCTCCCCGGTTGCACCATTAGTTACTATTTTTGCAGGTCAGACTCTCTTGCTCAGTCATTTCCAGCACCTGCTCCAGCCAGAATGCACCTCCTCCTCAAGAGTTGCAGGCTGGCTTTAAGTGATGCTAGCCTCACACAAACTTGGGCCCTGTGCTGAGGTGTGCAGCCACTCAACTGTGCATTTAGCACTGGGCTGCATGCTGCAATCGTTTAAATTATCAGACAGCATGCAGAACCAAAGGACACGCATCTTGATCCCCGGTAGATATGAAGATTAGGAGCTCAATGCATAGCTAAAGGGATTATGTAAGAAAGTCTTAGATACATTCTAGGGAAAATGGGGACTATTCTGCAAGAGTAGGCGACATCTGAACAGGAAGGGAGCAAATGAGCTGGCAAAATAGCTGGCCAGAATGGCCTCCTTCTGCGCTGTAAGTTTCTATGTTTCTATAGCAATGTGAATTGTCTTTAAACAAGGAAACATAGAAACATAGAAAATAGGTGCAGGAGTAGGCTATTTGGCCCTTCGAGCCTGCACCACCATTCAATATGATCATGGCTGATCGTGCAACTTTAGTAGCCCATTTCTAATTTCTCTCCATACCCCTTGATCTCTTTAGCCGTAAGGGCCACATCTAATTCCCTTTTGAATATATCTGACGAACTGGCCTCAACAACTTTCTGTGGTAGAGAATTCCACATGCCCACAACTCTCTGAGTGAAGAAAAGAAGGTGACAAGAAAAATAAGATCCGAGAGAGCAAGTAGAGAAGGTAGAAATTTATTACACAAATAAAAAAGAATTTAGGAAAAAGGAGAGTATGCAGAAGGAATAAAGAAATTAAAGGAGGAAAATAAAATTGGCCAGTTCTAAACACGGCAAACACTAAGTAAAGGAACAAGGCATTTGTTTGAACAAAAAAAATCAAGGAGTGGTATTAAATACAAGCAAAGGAAAACATAAAGCACATGTAATGCAATGCTTTGTGTGGAAGTGAGGAAATTAGAAGCAATTTTGTTACAGGCAGATATATATTTAATAGCATTAGCAGAAACCTGGCTACAAACTAGGCAGGGGTGGTAAATAATATTTGTGCGAAGGACAGAATTGGTTAAAAAAAAGTGACAATATTGGCAAAGAAAGGAATACATCCTGTCAGTGAGGACTGATGTACATAATATTGGTTCAAACAGAATCAATGCGCTGAATTATCTGAGGTGGTAGCGGGCGTGATAGGTGGGAAAGTAGGTTTTTTGACAGCGGGTAGGAAACCTGCTGTCAACTTGCTCCCATGAGCCTTTCCCACAAACGCATCTGTCAGCGTGGAGCTGACCCGACCTGCAGTGGCGGGGGGACCCAATTGAAATCATTATGGGTAGTTTAAAGGCACTTAAGAGCCTTCCCCCCTGCCCTACTTGTTAAATTTCCCTGCAACTCTTTTGGAGTAAACAAATAAACATTAAATCTTGGGGACACTCCAAACAATTCCCAAGGCCCGCATTTTTTTTTTGTTTTTTGGGTTTTTTTTTTGTATTTTTGTAGGGTTTTTTTTGTGTTTTTTTTAAGGCATTAAAATTCCATATTTTACAAGTGCCCCCTATAAAAGGGGAGGGGGACACTAAAAAAACCCCAGCAATTAAAATAAATTAAACTTCAAAACATATAAAATCAAATTAAAATTTGGTTGCCGGGGGTGATAATGCACTCCAGTCCCTCCGGCGCCCACCTCTCGCGGAAGGCCGCGAGTGTACCGGTGGACACCGCGTGCTCCATCTCTAGGGACACCCTGGCCCGGATGTAAGCACGGAAGAGAGGGAGGCAGTCAGGCTGAACGACCCCCTCGACCGCCCGCTGCCTGGACCGGCTGATGGCACCCTTGGCCGTGCCCAGGAGCAGTCCTACAAGGAGGCCCTCGGACCTACCCGCTCCCCTCCGCACAGGGTGCCCAAAGATCAGGAGTGTGGGACTGAAGTGCAGCCAGAAATTGAGGAGCAGCCCCTTTAAATAATGGAACAGGGGCTGCAACCTCGTGAAGTCAATAAAAACATGGAACACGGACTCTTCCAGACCGCAGAAATTGCAGGCAGCCTGGGAGCCCATGAACCGGCTTAAAAATTTATTGCACAGGACTGCTCCGTGCACCACCCTCCAGGCCAAGTCCCTGATAAATAGTGGGAGGACTCCCGCGTAGAGTGCACTCCATCGGGGACCCCCGCCTCCTCTGGATGGCAAGATGGTACGCCATGGCGTGGCTACCAACATACACACATCTTTTATTTGTACAGGTGCAACGTCCCAAATCTGGAACTCTGAAAATCGGAATTGACCCAAAACCGGACATTTTTCCCATAACTAATGGAGTCGTCTGGAATCCGGAATTGTTTTCCGAAAACCGGACATTTTTGAGGTGGCCAAATGGTGACATCGAGCAGTGAGGGATGAGGAAACCAGCAAAAAGCACAGCACCAGGGAGCCGCGGGCAGTGGGACTCGGCGAGCGGCGAGGTCCGAAATCTGGCACGGATTCGGTCGAGGATTCCAGATTTCAGACAAGAAAATCTATAGTCTGAAATTCGGAATCCTTGACCGGATCCGTGCCGGATTACGGGTTTTGCCGGATTTCGGACCTCGCCGCTCAAAACCCGGCACGAAGATTACGGATTTCTACCTATATTGATTTTCTTGTCTGAAATCCGGAAAAATCCAAAAACCAGCACGGACTCAATACCGAGGATTCCGGATTTCGGACACTGTACCTGTACCAGTTAATGGGCCCAAGTTTCGGCCTCAGTTGCTCCTGATTTTTTGGAGCAACTGGTGTGGAACGGAATATCTTAGAAATTCAAATTCTCGGCATTTAGTTTGCTCCAGTTCTAGTCAGTTAGAACAGTTTCACTTTGGAACAGAATTTTTTTTTTAAAAGGGTCGTGTCCGGCCACTTACGCCTGTTTTCAAAGTTTCGGCAGTGAAATCTTACTCCAAACTAACTTAGAATGGAGTAAGTGAAGATTTTTGTACGCTCGAAAAATCCTTGTCTACACTTTAGAAAATCAGGCGTAGGTTACAAATCAGGTGTAGGGAATGGGGGGGAGGGGGGTTTAAAGGGAAGTTTACAAACATTAAACACTTCAGTTTTACAAATAAGGAGCCATCATCAATAATAAATGATAAAAGCATCAATAAAATCAAAAAAAATTAATAAGAAATAATTTAAAAAAAAAATCAATATATAAAACATTTTCTACTTAACGACTGCAGCACCGGGAGCCCTCCAACAGCGTGCTGGGATGCCCCCCCCCCCAGGGTGTCTCTGTCAGTGTCTCTATCTCTCTGTCTGTCTGTGTGTGTCTCTCACTCTCTGTCTGTCAGTGTCTGTGTTTCTGACAGCGAGGGGTGGAGGGGAGGGGGAGGATGGGGAGGGGGGGGGTGGAGGGTTGGAGGGGAGGGGGAGGAGGGGTGGTGTAGTGGGGGAGGGGGGGTGTAGTGGGGGAGGGGGTGAGAAGGGAGGGGAGGGGGCTGAGAAAGGAGGGGGGGTGAGAAGGGAGGGAGGGGAGGGGGGGTGAGAAAGGAGGGAGGGGAGGGGGGAGAGAAGGGAGGGAGGGGAAGGGAGAGGGGGAGAGAAGGGAGGGAGGGAAAGGGGGGAAGAGAGAGAGAGAGAGAAGGGAGAGAGAGAGAGAGAGAGAAAAAAAAAAGAGAGGGAGGCTGAACGGGCGGGCCCAAGACTTTGAGCTTAGACTTACCGGATTGACAGGTAGGTGGCGTCGGGTCCGGGGTCCGGGGACTGGGGGGGTCGGGAGCACGGATCGGGGGTGGAGATCGGTCGGGGGGGGGGCGGAGAGATCGGTCGAGAGCGGAGGTTGGTCGGGGAGGGGGGGGAAGGTCGGGAGCGGGGGAAGCGGAGGTCGGGTCGGGGGGGGGGGTGGCGCGGTCCGGTGGGGGGTGGGGGGGTGGGAGCGGGAGTCAAGTCGGGTCCGGTCCGGAGGAAGCAGGAGCTGGGCGTGGGAGGCAGCCTTACGCACGCAGCCCCAATGAGGCCATTCGGCCAGGGCTAGGGGGCTGCATGCTTCAGGCCCCTCCCACACAGTTTTGGGCGCCTGGAGCTACTGCATATATGCGCCCACTGTAGCACGCATGTGCAGAGGTCCCGGCATTGTTTTCAGCGCAGGGACCTAGCTCCGCCCCCTACAGTTCGTGCTGCGCCGCGCAGAGCAGCAAACGACCAGCAGGGAGCCAGAGAATAGGGACGTTTTTTTTAGGCGCACTTTGTGGCGCAAAAAACGGGCGTCCAGGTCGGGGCTGCGCTTTTCTAGGTGTGGCCCGAAACTTGGGCCCAATGATACAAAAGTCTGTAGATTTGTAACTAAAACACTAATAACTTCACAATTAATATACTTTTTAAATTATGTTCTTGATTGTATTTGTAGCTGGAGTCATATTAATGATAATTTTATTTAAATATTTCTTTGTCACTCATATATAACTAGATTGAACTTAAATCTTAACGTGGCCAGGATTCCTTTAAGGATCCCGGCTTAAATCACATAATGAATGATGTCACCAGACCCGTTCCATCAATTTGGGCCGGGTAACACGCTGGGCAGGCTTAATAGGCCCCAGTAAGGTACGTTCATCTGTATAGTGGGATGGAGCCAGCAGTGGGGTCCGGACCCACCAGGGTCACAGCCCGCACTGCATCCGCCAAGGTAAGGAAAATTCCGGCTAATATGATTAGAGACCATTGTTATAGATGCCCTAATTGCAGGAGGGAAATGGAAGAGGAAATGTGTAGACAGATCAGAGAGTAGGAATAAAGAAGGCCGAGATTTTGCTCACCTTGGTGGGTCGCGGACCCGCTGCTGGCTCCATCCCGCTGCTTAAAATGAACTTACCTTAATGGGGTTTGCTAAGCCCGCCCAGCACGTTTCCTGGCCCAATTAGATGGAGCGGGTCTGGTGACATTATTCATGATGCACCTTGAGCCAGTTCCCTTAAAGGGACCAAGGCCACCTCACTTTTGACGTTTGTGCTGTCAGTGTTCTACAGCATTGAAATGCTGCAAACACTGATAATCACTGCACAGTGGAGTATTTATGGAGAGAGTCACAGCACACAGGGAGGTCCTCTTCCAAGCTGAAGGGCAGAAGAGACCTACCCAGGAGACCAAGTCAGCCTGGATGCGCATTGCACAGGAGGATACAAGCAGGGATATTGTCAGGAAGACCTGGGTGCAGTGCCGCAAACCTTTCAATGATACCATTCGATCAGGAAATGTGAATACAAAGCCACACTCACCTTCATCCTGCTGTGCCACTCATCACATCTCTCTGCCTTCCCAATCCTACTCCAGCACATCCTTACTCACACCAACTTAATTTGCATCTCCAACCATCCCGCTCTATCTACATTATCACTTCCCCATCTCACTAGCCACACCTCACACTCACCCTCAGCCTAGCACAATCAAACCAACTAACAACACACAACGGTAGCCAATTGGGTGTTTTAACCAATGCTCATGTAAAGTTTCTGTTAATATGCAATCAAACATTAAAACTTTATTTTCAACACATTGCGTTCTTAGACAAATTTGCATGCACCGTTGGAAGTGGTTTAGTGAGTCACAGTAAAAAATGGTGAGGCATAACGGTACCTCCGTAATGGGGATGAACATGAAAGGAATGGTTTGGACATTGTAGGGGTGCTTTATGGTGTTGGTGTGGGGTAGTGCCAACCTGGCGCATCATGTAGCAGCCAGTGTGTACAGCATCAAGTGAAGTAAATTTGGCCATAGTGAGGCCATCCCTGGCATCCCAGGCAGCAATGTGACCGGTGCTGATGCCCTCTGTGCTGTGCAGCATCAGTTGTTGCGGATTGCTTAGTGAGATGGGAAAGTGATAATCTAGATCGAGTGGGATGGTTGGAGGTGCAAGTTAAGTTGGTGTTGCTGGTGTTGGGGCTGATCATGGTCAGATTCTGAGGACCAAAGTGAGATAGTAGAAACGGCATCCATGCTGATGGAATAGATGGCAGGTGCAGTATAGATAACAGAAGCAATCTGTCAATGGTGAGAGATGTTGTTCCAAAGAGGTGACACTGGATAGAGAGTGTACTGCAAACATTTGCAACCTGCATAAAGCTCAATCTATCTTCCGAATGCAGTAAGCAACAGCTTCTGTGCTTGGAAAGTGAGCAGCTGTGAGGTGGTAGCTTTTATAGTACATTTCAAGCTGTCAACTAATCAGCTGATTCAATGGCCAATCAACTAAAGATAACAGATGTGGTCCATGAGCAGTATGGACCCCGTGGCCAAGCAGTTAAAGGTAAAAGGTAATGTTAAAACCATTATTAAGGGTCTGTCAACAAGCCAATAATTGCTTTAATTGGGTCAACCGCCTCTGCGGGTCGGGTCCGATCCAAGATCACAGAGGTGCCATTGATTTGTTGTCAAAAAAAAAAATCAAATTTCCCACCTGACCTGCCACCGAATCTGCCTGCTAACCCCCTGGAAAATTCCTGCCAAAATCATTGTTTTAAGTGATTTTAATTACCCAGCCATTAATTGAGTCAGGAAAGAAATAAACAGAGGAAAAGTAATGGTGTTTTCTGCTAATAACAATTCTTTGGAAGACACATATTAACCAAACAATATGTTAACATAGCACAAGTTTCTGGATTAAATAATTTTAAGCTGCAAATACTGTGGCAGAGCATATTAGAATACATGAAAGAATCCCTACCTTGTTGTACAAATGATCCATACACAAGCCACGCAGCATTGTACAATGTTGTTGATGTCACAGATCCTATTTGTAGTGGTGATGGCTTTACCCAGCTAAGCATGCAGACAAGCAGGCCTATTATAAACAGAGTACCAATAATACATGCCCACACTGTCAGATCAAACGGTTCTAGGCAGGTAAACATATCCACTTTGTGTTCTGGCTTCTTAAGTAGAAATCCTAAGGTGTAGTCCATGAATCGACCAGTGAAGTCCACTGCATTCTCTCTCTCTGGGGTAATTGTCAAGGCTGAAACCGCTATATCAGCTCTCTACAGAGTAAATTTAAAACAAACATACACAAATTATGCATGGGTTTTTCATATTACCAAGAATGTAAACTGAGAATCATCTGATTGTAATGATGTACCAATTTTCCAAGTGTCAAAATTAGGCAGCTAGATATTTATCTTCTCTCTACCTTGATAATACAGCATCATTATAGATCTGTCATAATGCATGAGGCATTAATGTGCAATATTAATATTGGTTAATGGTATTGAGGTCAAGACTTCAAACTGCATCTTGATGCAGTAAATATATACACTTAGAATGGAGACAATACAAATATCAAATATTTCAAAGCTCTCAATGCTTCATTTACAATATGTATTTGTGCTTTCAGCACTGTTATATAATAATTCAATATAAAAAATACAGTTTGTTACTATGTGTAGAAAGGTATTCATTTGAAATTTTAGACAACATAAAAAGTTATTTCCATTTATCTGATAAGCAATGCAACATGTTTTATAGGCTCGGTCAAGGCCAGAGTGTAAGATGAAGGTTTGAATATTTGTTAAAAAGCACCAAATACTGATTTAGAAATTAAAATTAAAATAGTTTACTTACTGTATCTTAACTTTAAATTACTTTTTATTTAGTCTGGTTAAAGGGCATATATTTATAAAATAATCAAGAAAGTAAAATCAAGGATCGAAATGCGTTTATCTCCAATTCTCCTATTCCAGTATTAATGTGAGGCATTCTAGTGACATAAAAATGCAACATCATCCATTGCAAAAAATAAAGTCTGTAAATTATGCTGTGTGATATTACTGTATGCATGTTAAACCATTCAGAAGAAATTTCATTGCCTGCTACCTTAATGGAGACATTAAAGTAAATGATTGAATGACTCTGCTAAATAAGTGAACAATGAAATGCATTATGCATTCACGTAACAATGTAAATTCCAAGCTCAATCTTTTTTTTGGACCAATTATTCATACATTAATACTTTAGCTCTGACTGCTACTTTTTGATGTGTGTATAAACTGTGCAAAGTTGTGCATTACTTCACAGGGACAAAATTATATATTTTTCCTCAGTATTGTTCAACTTTGAAAATATGTGCAAATTCAAAATGTTTAATGTATTACTACCAGAGGAGTTATCCTGGTGTTAAGCCAACATTTATCTCTCAACCAACTATCAGAAATAGATTAACTGGTCAACATCTCATTGCTGCTTGTGGGATCATGCTATGTGTATAGTCTTCAGGGCAGTAGTGATACCTGCCCTCCTGTATGGCTCAGAAACGTGGACCATATTCAGTAGACACCTCAAAGCGCTGGAGAAGTACCACCAGCGCTGCCTCTGCAAGATCCTGCTGGGAGGATAGATGCACCAACGTCAGTGTTCTCACTCATACAACATCTCCAGCATCAAAGCACTGACCATACGCGACCAGCTCCGTTGTGTGGGCCACATCGTCCACATGCCCGACATGAGACTCCCTAAGCAAGTGCTCTACTCGGAACTCCTACACGGCAAGCGAGTCCCAGTTGAGCGAAGGAAACGTTTCAAGGACACCCTCAAAGGCTCCTGGATAAAGTGTAACATCCCCACTGGCACCTGGGAATCCCTGGCCAAAGACCCCTCAAAGTGGAGGAAGAGCATCCAGGAGGGCGTTGAGCACCTCGAGTCTCGTCGCCAGAGCATGCAGAAATCAAGCACAGACAGCAGAAGGATCGTGCGGCAAACCAGACTCTCTGACACCCCTTTCCTTCAACCACTGTCTGCCCCACCTGTTACAGAGACTGTAATTCTCGCATTGGACTGTACAGCCATCTGAGAACTCACTTTTAGAGTGGAAGCAAGTCTTCCTCTATTTCGAGGGATTGCCTATGATAATGATTGGCTACGTGTGAAAAGACAACAGTAACTACACTTAAAATTAGTCCATTGTCTGTAAAGCATTTTTGAGACATCCTTAGGATGTGAAATACGCTAAATAATATGTTGCCCAATCAAATCACTTGGGGCTAGACTTTCCACTAGGTGGCTAAGGCCCCAAAAAATGGGCCTTGTTCAAGTGATGTGGGATGTATCGCCCGTGCTGATCGCCGGCACAAGGCTCATTTTTTTTGTTGCGATTTTCCACTTGGCCTTACCCCGGCGATGTCAAATGGGCAATCTGATTTTTCGGCAATCTCACGACCGCTCAAAGAAAATGCAAATGAATGAAAAAAAAAGTTTCCCTCGAGCCGCTATATTGCGCATGTGTAGCTTGATTTTTCTTTTAGGTTGATTTTCTTTGCTGCGTTTTGAGAGGTCACACATGCTCAGAAGCTCTGTGAGGGTCGGGGAGAGAGAGAGAGAGAGGAGAAAGAAGAAAAGAGAAAGGAAAAATCAGTTACTGGATTGTTTGAATTAATATGATAATATTACCCATATTTCGAAAATGGATGGATCAATGGAAAGGCGAAAGGCCAAGCCCTTCAGCGAGGAGGCCAATGAGGCCCTCGTGAATATAGTCAGCACGAGGTTGGAGGATCTGACACGGGGTAGGCATGGGAAACCTCCACCCCGTGCATATCGGAGGATTTGCCGTGGTCATGTCGGCATCAAATGAAGCGCGGACGACGGACCAGTGCTGCAAAAGATGGAACAGCCTACTGGCGGCTGCCAGAGCAAGTTGAAATTTATATTTGAAATCATCTATATGTATTATTTAATGATGTATGGAAATTGTAACTAGAATCTGCAATATTATTTCTTAATTTTTAAACATAACTAAATTATGAATACATTTATGCACCCCAGCATAAAGTTGAATGTTATAGTATGAAATATTTTATTCCTATGTAATGCAAATTTGTAATTGAACATATAAACCTGTCAGTCTTAAATGTTTATTGCCAAATCCATTTGCTTATGCCGTGCAATGTTATCTTATCATTTACAGAAGAAGATATTTATAAACCACCGCGAGCAACGCAGGATGGGCGGGGGCTCTGCCATGTTGCAGTCGCTAAGTGCTTACGAAGAGCATGCGGTGGCCTTGGTGGGGCCAGAAAGCCGTTCGATCACAACCCGTGGTGTGATTGAACCCACCCTTGAGTCACGAGAGTAATGAGAACTGTGCATTGTGCAATGTGTGAATCAATACTACATACATCTTAGTTACGCATGTAATGTTATGCAATTATAATGTAATTTGATATATAATTGAGATGTACTATTGATCTTCGAATGAGGTCATGTTAGGCCTGGTGATCGCTTGTGCATATGGAATAATGGAAAGCATTGTAATGTTTTGAGTTCTTGAAAAATTGAGATGTATTGATTTGAATTGTGAAACATTGTTTATAAATTTCATTTGTCTTTCAAAGGTCAACAAGTGGACATGTCCACTGAACCTTCTGGAACTTTGCAGGAGGAAGAGCCAGAGGAGGAGCCACTGCAGACTCCTGCTGCTGTGCATGAGCAGGAGGAGGAGGAGGAAGAACAGGAGATTTTTTTTGTGGGGGGAGGGAACAACCTGCGGCCATCTCTTTTGAGACAGATGAGGCACCGAGACCAAGCGGTGTGCAGGTGGTGATGCCAAGGCGCGTGACATTGCACACGTCGACCCCACGGAGATCCGGTCAGCGTGCTATGCAATCGCTTACCACGGAGGACCAGACGGAGAGCTTACTATCCTTGTGCAGGGAGACGGTCGCGATCGGTCACGACCTTATCCAGGGGTTCGCGGGTTTCTCATCAAATTGGAGCCAGTTCTCCACAACCTGGAGCGAGTTCTGCACGCGCTTCTCCAGCTGGTGTTCTGAGCAGTCACAGACTACTCGGGAGACATTGGAGGCAATTAGGGAGCAGACAGCCGCAACAAATGCCCTACGGCATGCGTTGCTGGCTGGACACGGCGCTGCACGCCAAGATGTCGTATCCACTCGCAGCGAGACCACAAGCACGCACACGAGTACAGAAGACAAAGTTCCTCCTGACTCGGAAGTGGAGCCTGAGGCTTCTGCTTCCTCTCCGTCACCTCCACCACAGCAGGAAGTCTTGCCGTCACAAACTGCACTAATGCGTTCATGTCGGTTTGCGTAGACCAAAATGGGCGGGTGGAGTGTGAACACTGGGTGGTACAGGATCTGGAGGGAAATGTGGCCGCAGCTAGGGAGAGGAGAGTGTTTTTCAATAGTTCCATAAATGTTATTTTTACTTAAATATTCACTTGTTATTATTACTAAAATGTTCACTTATTATTATTACTTAAATGTTCACTTGGTATTATTACTTAAATGTTCAATTTCTTCATGTTATAATATTTTGGGGATTTGAGGGAAGGGTGGGTTGGTGCGGGGGGTGGGGGGTTGGAGGGAGGGTGTTGTTCATTAGTTAATAAAAAAAAATTCTATCTTTGTTAATAAAAAAAATGTATTCAACAACTTTTGTGCCTTCTCTCTTAGTTACATTAGTTTTCAAACGTACAGTTTTTCATGCATATTTGTTTATTCTGTTATTATATCAGTACTTTAACTTTGCCAGTACTTTAAACTTTACTTAAACTAATTAAGATGATAGGCCAGTGCAGGAAGGACAACAAGGAAACCCCACACAAATGAAACTTTTGATTAACCCTAACTGTAATTGAACATTTGAATATCCACAATTAATAGTTCATGTAATGCGTTCATTAATGAGCTGCTGACGCAAAAGCTGAGCGGCTGTGTAACTGCCACTGACTACTGGTCTTCACGAAAGGTGTGGTGGTACCGGTGCTAGATCGCCAGACTGATTAAGTTCCTCTATGTCCTCGCCCGCGTCCTCTCCCGCCTGTTCCTCCTCTTCATCCTCGCCGGCTGCCTTTTCTGTCTCATCTCCTTCTGGAGGTGGACCTGCAGCATGATCTGGCATTATTTGTCCTCTCTTTATAGCTCGGTTATGCAGCATGCAACACACCACAATAAACTCTGCTACCTGATCAGGGTGGTACTACAGGCTGCCTCCAGAATGATCCAGGCATCTGAAGCGCTGCTTTAGGACTCCAATTGTCTTTTCAACAATGTTGCAAATCGCTATGTGACTTTCATTATACCGTTTCTGTGCTTCAGTGACAGGATTACGCAGAGGGGTCATCAGCCAACTGGCAAGGCCATATCCTTTTTCCTCCAGCATCCAACCGTGACCTTCTGGCTGATTGACAAACAGGTCAGGGATAGCACTTTCACGTAAGATGTGCGCATCATGGATGCTGCCAGGAAATGTAGCATTCACTGTTAATATTGTTTGATTGCGGTCAACAACAAACTGCACATTTAGTGAGTGGAACCCCTTTCTGTTACGAAACACCTCTGCATTCTTTAAGGGTGCTTTCAGGGCAATGTGCGTGCAGTCTATTGCTCCCTGCACCTTGGGGAAGTCTTCTATTATCGAGAAACCCAAAGCCCTCTCGGTCTGTGCCTGCATGATCATTGTGAAGCTTATGAAGTCCATCCTGCGAGCGTAAAGGGCTTCAGTCACCTGTTGAATGCAGCAGTGTGTAGCGTGCTGAGAGATATGTCAGATGTCACCAGCTGAAGCCTGAAAAGATCCCAATGCATAAAAGGCTAGGGCAGCAGTAACCTTCATCTCAACGGACAGTGCGGTTCTGATGGTGCTGGAAGGCTGCAGATCATCCTTGACGAGTTGACATATCTCATCGATGACCTCCTTCTAGAATCGCAGCCTCCTAAGACAAGCATTTTCAGACAAATTCAGGTAAGACTGCTTTTCCAAGTACCTTCGTTGGCTATACGGTCTCCTCCTCTGTCTTCGTCTTCATCTACGCATTTCTCTGCCACCTCTTCGATTGATCCTTTCAGTAACCAGTGTGTGAGCAGTTGCAATTAAAGGCAGGGAAAGCATGGACCCATAATCACTATCAATAATTTTAATAATCTCTCTACTCTATACGCTCTAATCACTGTAGTCCGCCCTCTCTGTACCAGTCAGTTTGATAGGCCCCAACAATATCAGTAAATAACTTCACTATGTAAAAGCTATTTACTAAATAATTTCAATATATAAAAACTATTTACCAAAAATAACTTGATAATACCTATTTATCTTCCCTGTCCCAATATTCTGAGTACAATTATCTTCAACTTAACTCTCTAAATAACTCACAACTAATTCTCCACCCTTCCTCCGAAGTTCAAAATGACATCCGTAGTGCCCATTTCCTTCTCTTAGGCCCAGAAAAAGCAACTATTTCTCAGCACTCTTTTGGGCCTTGCATTGGCCCAGCGAAATGCATGCTAGGTGCCGAAACTTGGGATGGGCCTTGTGTGGGCGATCATTTGGGCGATCATCTCGGCGATCAAAGTGGAAACTTAGGGGCCTGTTTTTCCGGCGATATTTTGGGCCGAGTTTCCACTTCTTGCTCAAAATGGGCGATGGAGGTCCATTTTGGGTGATAGATGGGCCATAGATGGGTGATGTGAAGTGGAAAGTCTAGCCCTTGATTTTTTACCCAAACCTACCATTCACAAACCACAAATACCACAAACTGATCAATCACAGCCCTCAAAAAATATTGCTTCAAGTTCATTAACCAATAATTTTGCTTTTCAAGCTATTGATTATATGGGGTAAATCCTGCATGACCCTGCTCAGGGCAAAAGCACCTCGTATGCAATGGGTCTGGGTCAGAAAATAGAGTGCTTGACCTTGCATACCTGATTCGCAGTGAGACCAATTTTATGAAGTGTGTTTTGGCTGAAATAATGAGGCTGAGCTACCAGTAGGTGACCGTATTTAAATATTAAAATCCAGTTATTTCTGGTCCCTTGACAAACTGTACAGGCAGGGCACGTGTCTCGGCCATTAAAAAGTGGGTACACTGGAAGCACTGGGAACCCAGCTGCTGAAAAATGTTTCTTAAAGGGACAAGGTAACTTTTTCTTTGTTTGCCTCGACTCACCGACATGAGATCCGGGCCATTTTAACTCATGGAGCTCATTAACATACTTCAGGAAAGACTCTCGCCTGAATGCTGCATGACTGACATGGAGCCGACAGGTGGGACCGGGCCAAACACAACAGGAACTAATATTAGGAAGTTGATATTCACACAATGATTGATCGATACATGGAATAGCCTTCCAAAAAGAGTGGTGCAGTGAAAAGCCTTAAATGTTTTACTAAATACTTGGGTCCTGAAATGAGGGATCCCTTTAATGGATGAATTAAGATGGGCCAAATTCCTTTCCTTATCTGTAATTATCTTCTGATCTTAATTCTTCAGCAACCTTGCTGCCTACTGGCTTTCAGTTCCAACTCAGCTCTGAACTGGCTGCTTGTTGGCCTCAGCTTCCTTCAGGTGACACCACTGACCTCACTGCTGTAATGTCTGTAAGCTTGTAATGTTGTAGTTCCATGCTGTGGATGTGGACGTATTGTATCACTGCAACAAAAGGTGAATAAATGAGTCAGCTGACCAGAAGCTTCCGGAATTTCTGAGATGCTGTCTGCCATTATAGAAAGCTGTGTGTGCTGTGTTCTGTGAATATATCACATGTGGCAATGAGATGGGATTTTTCGGATGATATAAAGCTGAAATTTTGTTGGTGAAGGATTCAGCCAGCCGACAGAGAGACTTTGCAAGCTTCTCTGTCTTTGGAAATAGCTACAAAATCTGAGGTAAAAAAAAACCGAGCACACTGTCTGCACTGCAGAGACAAAATAGCGGCATCCATAGCAGTAATGGGACATTTAGGTGAATATAAACATGACCAGGAAAGGTTTAAGGCGTATGTGGACCGGCTAGAAATGTATTTCACTGCAAATAATATAATCAAAGTTCCAGAGAATGCTGATCAGAACCGGACTGTGTTGGAACGTAAGAACAATTTTCTTATCTGAAGCAGGTCTGGAATTGTATGAAACGCTGATAAATCTGATTGTGCCTGATGAGCCAAAGGATACAATGCTTAAAAAGATTTTAACGAAGCTGGAGCAGCACTACAACCCCAAACCATTAGAAATTGCTTAAATATATTGTTTTGGTATACGAAATCAAAAGACTGATGAAAATATCAGTGAGTACATTATAGCATTAAAAAGGCTATCTATTCACTGCAATTTCTGAAACTTTAAAAACCGAGCATTATGGGACCCTTTTGTTTGTGGGATGAAAAATGATGCGATCAGAAGCAAGTTATTGACGACAGATGACTTGACTTTTGAGATTGCTTGTCAGACAGCGAGGTCGATGGGCATGGTCGATCAATATTCCTGAGAATTTTATAATAATTACGGTTGTCAGACAACCGAGGTGAACCGCCTGCAGGTTCAAAGTAAAAGGCAGTGGGTCCCAAAGTCTCAGAAATTGGAAATTCTAACAGAGCATCAAAGTTGTGCTATCGGTGCCTGGGACAACACATTGCTCAAAGTTGTCCATATGTGAAGGCAGAGTGTTTCTTCTGCAGAAAGACCGGGCATCTTGCGAAGGCATGCTGACTGAAGGGTAAACCAGCTTTTAAAGCTATCAGTAGAAATCCCCAGAGACTACATAGCATGGAAGAACAACAACAGGACGAGGAGACGTTAGAGTTACACGTCATCAGGTGCACGAGGTTAACGGACAGCGATTCAAAAAGTATCAAAATCCATATAGATGTTGCAGGATTCAAGATACCAATGGAAATCGACACGGGTGCATCCGTGAGTGTAGTACCGGAGTCGCTACACCTCGAAAATTGCGTGATTTCCCATTGGAGAAATCCAAAATGGAGCTGCGAGGCTACTAAAGAGGGAACAATCCTGTGGTAGGTCGTATCACCGTACCGGTGAAATATAAGGATCAATTTCAGAACTTACCTCTAATAGTAGTGAAAGGAGACAAGCCTCTTACTAGGAAGAAATTGGTTAAGATCACTGAAGCTGGATTGGAGTGAGATTTTTCATGTTGAAACGAGATTTGCATCAACGGATGATGTTATCAAGAGTTATTCAAAGGTGTTCTGCGAAACGGACAGCCCGATCCAAGGCTTCAAGTCGAGTGTCAGGGTACAGAAGGACGCTCGATCGGTTTACTACGAGCCACGTTCCATACCATATGCACTCAAGGAGAAAGTTGAACAAAAACTCAAACGACTAGAGACTGAGAACATTATTTCTAAAATAGATCGATGTAATTGGGCTACACCCATTATTGTTGTACCTATGTCCGATGGTAAGGTAAGATTGTGTGGTGATTATAAGGTAACCATAAAACAGGTTCTAGAGGGTAATGTCCCCAATACATTGCCAAATATAGAAGCTTTGTTCACAACGCTGACAGGTGGTCAGATCTTCTCAAAACTAGATCTTACGAATGCCTACTTACAGCTTGAACTAGAAGAGGAGTCCAAGTTATGCTTGGCTATAAATACTCATCTAGGCCTATCTCAATTTTATTGGCTACCGTTTGGAGTGTCTTCCGCCCCTGCCATATTCCAAGGGGTGATGAACCAGATTTTGCAAGGTATTGAAGGGGTAGTATGTTATTTAAATGACATACTAAATTCAGCACCAAATAGGCAAATTCATAATAACATATTGAATGAAGTCCTCAAATGGCTAGAGAAGCACAGAGTACGAGTGTCTGCTCATAAGTGTGAGTTATTTCAAAACTCAGTGGAGTACTTAGGGTACAGAATAGATAAAGGTGGTTTACATCCAAACATGGGAAAACTGGATGCAATTAGAAATGCACCCACTCCCAGGAATGTCACTGAACTTCGTTCATTCTTGGGTCTTTTGAACTATTATGGGAAGTTCCTACCAAATTTGGCTACAGTATTACATCCACTGAATGAACTATTGAAAAACAGATCCATTGGAAGTGGTCAAAAGAATGCCATACAGCATTCAAGGAGTGTAAAAGCAAATTGGTAGAGAGCACCATGTTAGTTCACTATGACATATCTAAGGAGATTAAGCTAGCATGTGATGCCTCTCCATATGGAGTTGGGACAGTGATCTCTCATGTATCAAGTAGTGGGGAGGAGAGACCAATAGCGCTTGCTTCACGTATTCCCAGTGCTAGTGAGAGTAATTATGCGCAAATTGAAAGGGAAGCTTTGGCATTAATTTTTGGGGTCAAGAAGTTCCACAAATACTTGTATGGTCGTAAGTTTACCATCGTTACGGATCATAAGACCCTAACAGCAATCCTCCATCCAAAGTCCTCAGTTCCAACATTAGCTGCAGCCCAAATGCAGAGATGGGCTTTGATTTTGTCATATACTTATGATATTGAATACAGATGATCAGCTGATCACAGTAATGCTGATGCTATGTCTAGATTGCCTTCCCCATCACAAGTTACATCCGATAGGGAAGAAGTGTTTTATTTTTCATACATTGATGAACTGCCAGTCACAGCTGAAGAGATTGGTAGAGCAACCAAACGTGACCCAGTGATGTCAAAGGTGTATGATTATATTGCAAATGGATGGCCAAACCAGGTAATAGACAAAGATATTCATCCATTCTTCATTCATAGGAATGAATTATCAGTCGATAAAGATTGTATCATGTGGGGTGCAAGAGTGGTTATACCAAATAAATTCAGGTCCAAATTATTAGGAGCTCTCTATGACCAGCACCTGGGAATGTACTTGACCAAAAGTTTTGCACGTAGTTATTTATGGTGGTCAGGTCTTGATAAAGATATAGAGTACATCGTCAGTCAGTGTATGACATGTCAATCCGTAAGCAAGCAACCACCATCAGTACCATTAAATCCATGGAGATGGCCTCCCAGGGTATAGCAAAGGCTACATATTGATTTTGCTGAGCTAGAAGGACAACAATTGTTCATTGTGATTGCCAGCCATTCGAAGTGGGTCGAGATGTTTCCAATGTGGAAAATAACAACAAGTAAAACATTAGACATTTTGCGAATTTTTTTTTTCTTCATTTGGCCTCCCAGAAGAAATCATTTCTGATAATGGACCACAATTCCTTTCAGAAGATTTTGCACAGTTCACGAGCAAAAATGGTGTGTAATAGTAGGGGATTTTAACTATCCAAATATTGATTGGGACAAATTTAGTGTGAAGGGTATAGAGGGTGCGGAATTCTTGAAATGGATTCAAGAGAACTTTTTTAGTCAGTATGTAGCAAGCCCAACATGAGAGGGGGTGGTCTTGGATTTATTTTTTGGGAATGAAACTGGGCTGGAATGGATAATCTTTGTTATGAGGACAGATTGGATAGCTGGGTTTGGTCTCATTGGAACAGAGGAGGTTGAGAGGAGACCTCATCGAAGTGTACAAAATATTGAGGGGCCTGGACATAGTGGATAGTAAAGGTCTATTTCCATTGGTAGAGTGGGCTATTACGAGGGGGTGGTTGTTTTAGGTAGGTGGTGGAAGGTTTAGAGGGGCTTTGATGGGGGGTTTCTTTACACAGAGGGTTGTGGGGATCTGGAACTCACTGCCTGTAAGAGTGGTGAATGTAGAAACCCTCACCACTTTTAAGAGATGGTTGGATGGGCACTTAAAGTGCCGTAACCTGCAGGGTTATGGACCTAGAGCTGGTAATTGGGATTAGACTAGATGACCTTTTATTGGTCGGTGCAGGTATAATGGTAAGTACTGCAGGGAATAGAATATTGCCAGGGTGATCTCCTGGACTAGTTTCGATTGCCTCGATTGGTCGGAGAGGAATTTTGCCAGATTTTTTCTCCCTAAATTGGCCTGGGTTTTTATCTGTTTTTTGCCTCTCTCAGGAAATCACATGGCTCCAGTTGGGGTGAAGTGTAGATGTTTTTAGTATAAGGGGTGTTGCAGTGGTGTGGGGCGGACTGGTTGGGCTGGGTGCTCTTTGCCTTTCCGTCATTGTTCATGGGTTTGTATGTAACCTTTAGGGCTGCTGACGAAGGGCCGTGCGGCTCTTTGTCGGCCGGCGCAGACACGATGGGCCAAAATGGCTTCCTTCTGCGCTGTAAATTTCTATGTTTCTATGAAACATACCAAGATTCAACCATACCGCCCTGCTTCGAATGGTGCAGCAGAGCGCACTGTACAAATTGTAAAACGTGCCCTCATAAAACAAATGTTAGATCCAAATCCAAAGAAACGACAGCTGTCATTGGATCACAAAGTGGCTAATTTTCTAATTACGTATCGTAATACTCCTCATACAACTACTAGTAGAACACCAGCAGAGTTGTTTCTCAAACAACAACCACGAACCAGATTCTTGTTGTTAAAGCCAAATTTGGCACAGTCCGTAGAAGAGACACAAATAAGACAGAAAGAGAATCATGATAGAGGTAGAGTAAAAGAGAGAAGTGTGAAATTAAATCAGAAGGTGAGAGTGAAGAACCATCACCATAAATGGTTAAAGTGGTTACTAGGAAGTGAAGATATGTGGTCCTCATACATATTTTGTCAAGATGTTTGATAATGGACAGGTCAGGTTTGTTCACATTGATCATATTTTACCTACAGACATGGAAGGAATTGAAGGTGGGAATGATTCCACTATTTCTGACTCATCAGATAGTTTTGATACACCAGTAGCAAATCCTAAATCCAATCTACTGGAAACAAATCCAAGAGAAAATCAGAATTTAAGTCTGAGTCCGAGTCAGGAAAACAAATAGACTGAAGTTAGAGTGAGTTCAAATGAAAATCAAGGAAATCCCTTGGAGGAAAACATTTCTCAGGATGAGCCTTGAATGAGTTTAAATTCGACACCATGTTTGGAAAGTTCTGTTCGAGATCGAAGGTATCCTCTTCAAAACAGAAAACAAGTGGTTAAGCTTAATTTGTAAATATGGCAAAATAAGTCCATATCCTTTGTTATATATAAACATGCAAGTTATGTATGATGTTTGTTATAATAACTTCTTCATTAAAGAAGGAGAAGTGTAATGTCTGTAAGCTTGTAATGTTTGTCGCTCCACACTGTGGATGTATTGTGTTACTGCAACTAAAGGTGAATAAATGAGTTAGCGGACCAGAAGCTTCCAGAACTTCTGAGATGCTGTCTGCCAATATGGAAAGCTGTGTGTGCTGTGCTCTGTGAATATATCAAAACTGCCTCGCAGTTTCTAGCTCTGAACTCCTCCCAATCGCCCAGCCCTGAGACTATGCCTCAAGTTACATCATGTATACAGCACAGATTCTGGCCAGTCAGCCCAACTGGTCTGTGCTGATGTTTATGCTCCACATGAGCTTCCTGTCATCCTTCCTCATCTAACCCTATCAGTATATCCTTCTATTCCTTTCTCCCTCATGTACTTATCGAGGTTCCCCTTAGCATAATGCTCCTATCATTATAAAATAATGAATAATTTGATGTATTATGAACAATGGCAGTTCGTTATTGTTTCTGCTTTTGATACTTTTATCAAAGTACATCCTCTCTCCCCCTTAAGAAAATATGAACTTCTGCTGAAAGCGAAATGAGCAGATGTATTGTTGTGCTTAAATGATAATTGTTTTTACCCATGTACAAGTCAAATGTTCACTCTGCACCAAACCAAGATTTTTATGGCATTTGAACATTCATGTGGGGAAGAGGTAATGCTAACGGGACGGAAGAGAGGTTTTGCTCGGGGGGTGGGGGGATAAAGGCTCCAGGGAAATTGCCCTGGAGTTTGCAGAGGCGCTGTCGTGCACAGCAACCCCTCACCACACCACGCTGACGCCTTACCGACCCGTGGGGGAAATTGCCCCACAGACTGCGAGGCTAGCGCGAGTGGATGTCAACGCCTGCTTTGCGGGTCACGAAGCTGGCTGACATCTGCTCTCGGGGCGCTCCTTAAAGGGGAGGGCACCAGTGACCTGCGCCGCCATCTTTACTGATTTGCCGACTCTAGCGTGGTCCGGGCCGGAATCGTGTAGCCCGGTATTCTGTTTTGGGTGCTGACTGCATGCCCGGTCCCCCACTGCCCTAGTGGCCTAGTGGCGGCCATCAGAGGCCTTGCATAGTGAGCAGCGGCTTTCCCCTTGAAGTGAAGGGGAAGGATGTTGAAGCGCGTCAATGCTATGCAGCGCATCCACATAGCGCTTCACTCCCCTCTCTAGTAGTGTCCCGGGAACCGCCCCTAAAGGAAGTAGAGGGTGTGAGTTTGCGTTCCACTTCTTTTGAGGGGTGGTAAGCACAATTCAGCGGCAGAGGCGGGACTTTTGCACTGGGCGCAGAAAGTCTCGACCCCAGCTGGTTACCGCCCCCAATCGGGGTGCAGGGCAATTTCGCTCTCAGTCGCTCGAACCACATAATGCATTAAACTAAGATTGGAGTAGGTAAAGATGAGAGCATTTTTAAGTGGAAAAAATATAAAGCATAAAATATCAGCAGACACTTGAATCTGAAGTACAGTCTTACATTTTCGTTAACATAGATACTCAAATTTCAAATATATACATTTAAGTCAAAAATTGTCTGTAGCACACCCTACCCCCATATACAGACAGTTACATCTCAAACACAAAAATTAATAAACACAAAAATGATTCCCTCTTCTGTTACTGAACAGCACTTTCACTTGTGTTTGAAAATATTGCAATATGTCTGCATGTTTTGTTGAACTAACGAAGATGTTTATTGTATAACAATTTATTTAGGCACATGTTAAGAAAATTAAGCACACAAAAACTACTACAGGATAGATGAATATGGTGATTAATAATGCAAAAGGACCAATTTAAATCAAAAAGATGATTAATAAATCTAAAATGAACATATTTCAGAAGTAAAACACAAATATGTCACTGAAAGGAAATTTTAATTCCAAAAAAGCATAAAGAAAGCTGGTGTTCTTCGCAACATCAGCCTCTGCACACTGCCCCCCCGCCCCCCCGCCCCCCTGACCCCGCAAAAAAAAACATTTTTGCTCTTCGCTTAAAAGTTGACCTGTGGTGTGGAATGGAACATAGGAGCCTCTGGTATCTTGACCCCATTACTATTCGTCATGTGAGAGCAGATACACTAAATATATGTAGTTTACTTGACAATGCACTCATCGAATGGTTACAGCACAGAAGGAGACCATTTGGCCCATCGAGCCCGTGCCAGATCTCCGTAAGAACACTTCAGCCAGTCCCACTCGCCTGTCCATGTTGTTTTATGTGATGTCTACACACTAACACTTTCCAGTGACATCAATAAGGATAGGAACTGTGACTTATCTCCCTAGCATAGAGTCACTTAAATCGACCATAGTTATTCCACTATCATCCAGCTGTGATCAGCTACCTCATCACAGAAAAGGAATGAATCCTGGAATCTTTTGCTCTCCTTAGCTCTGTATCTTGTCACACGGTACATGGTGGAAGGGGTGGTCCTTGATTGTCTTATAAAGTTTCATGACATGGACATAGGATCCTGGTTATCTCCTAACAGCAATTTCCTCCTCTGTTATACCAGCACTGAGAAGAATCCATCCATTCTGCTTAACTTTTAAAATAGGCTTTCAAGATGGTACATCATGATCTGTGCTTGTCCTTTTAGAGCTTTTTGTGCATCTGAATGAAAGTGTGAGGTTTATTTTATGCTCAGATCTTTCAGAAAATTTACTCATATGGTTTTTTAATTCATTTAAGTAATTTCCATGTGTATCTAGACAATCTATCTGTGCATAGGGTTACTGCTATATGCACATGCTCGCACTGATGTATCTAATTAATGTAAATGTTTAAATTTATTTGTGTACTTGATACAAATGCATTGATTTGCTCTATTATGTATTTGTCTGAACGTGAATGGCGAATGAAAAGGTAAAAAATAGAAAATCACTGAATAGATGGATAAATATGAAGGGTGCGTACAGCAATAACCTGAGCACAAATACATTGACTGGATACACACTGAAATTAGATTTGAAAATATATGTTCACATTTTAACTGCTGAAAGATCTTAAATGTAATATAAATAGTAAAATAATGAAATTGTTTGGCTTACAAAAAAAAGTTGTAATATGTATTTATCTTTAACAAGGTCAGATGCATATAGAATATTTAAATAACATATGAAGAGCAGTGAAACATTTTATTACCATTCATCAGACAGAACATGACTCACTTGTGAAAATAAAATTCATAATCCACCCTCCATTGCTTCTTTCCAACATATTAAATCTGATGTATTATATCAATCTTTACTGCATTGCAGATGAATTTATTCATTATGGATGCAATTGAGTTCAGTGAATTCTATCATTGGGTGCAGTACTTCCTGCTTTGATACGGTATTTCGCTTGAAAAATCTTGTAATATGAATACAAACAACTCTTGAAGCCAATTGTTTTTAGAAGTTGGATGGTGGGAGTCAGGAGGAAAATAAAACAGGTGTGTTAAATGTTTTAAAGTTTTTTTATAGGTAGTAGAGTTAGAAGATAGATTACGTTAAATTAAGATTAGATAGAAAAAAGTAAAATTAAAGTTAAAGTAAAAATTTAAGAGAGAAAATATTAGGAACAGTGATTAATTAAAAAGAATCCAGAGTGAGTGGTCGTAGTATTAATTAATGTATCGTGGGCCACCCCGACCTGCGAGAGGATACCACCGCAGGTCGGGAGTATAAAGAGCTGGAGCATGCCTCTACAGCTTCCAGCGCGAGTCGTCCAAGTGTGCGATGACTTTGAGGTGCACGACTGGGTGACATCATCAAGGCCCAGGTCACCGGTTAGAGCATGGGCTTGGACATCGGCGGGGCCCAGGCACAGTGGAGGAGCAGTAAGGTTGCAGCGGAGGTGCGCCAAATGAGGGTACGGGGCCCAGAAGAGCCGAGGGCCCAGGGGCAGCAGGGGCCTGCCCACACTGCGATATGTGTGCGCACTAGGGCCGTGCAGCAGAGCAGGTCTTCTGTCATCTTGGTTAACCCTTGCCACTGGATAGAGGCCGAGCTCTGTCAAGCCTGTGTGGTGGCTGATGTGCAACGGTCACCACACATTAAAAAAAATTCATGCACAGGCATCGTCCACCCCTCAAGTTCAGGACTGGAATATCGGGCCCTTCATTGAAACATCTATAAACTCATCCCTATTGGTGTGGAAGCAAGTCATCCTTGTTCGAGGGACCATCTATGATAATGATGATTTAATGTATTTATAACTAAGATTTATATTTTAAATTTACCTTTTAACTGTCAAAATGAACGGTCGCAAAATTCAGACTCAGTAGCGGCCACTGTTAGGGAATTACGAGTGTCATTTTGGTTCCAAAATAGTGTCCATGGTGCGCACACTTCTGGTCCGGACTGTGCTGGACTCCATCTTGGTTAGGGCGTTTGCGCGGGTGCAGGGAACGGGCACCGGAAGTATGCAGAGTAGGCAGATCATGATGTCAATCAACGTGCAATGCTGATTTGATGCCAGCATTGCCATTTTGGAGCTCAACCCTCAAGCTAACGTGCTCTCTTAAGAACATAAGAAACATAAGAACATGAAATAGGAGCAGGAGTAGGCCATACGGCCCCTCGATCCTGCTCCGACATTTAATACGATCATGGCTGATCCGATCATGGACTCAGGTCCACTCCCTGCCCGCTCCCCATAACCCTTTACTCCCTAATTGGTTAAGAAACTGTCTATCTCTGTCTTAAATTTATTCAATGTCCTGGCTTCCACAGCTCTCTGAGGCAGCAAATTCCACAGATTTACAACCCTCTGAGAGAAGAAATTCCTCCTCATCTCAGTTTTAAATGGGCGGCCCCCTATTCTAAGATTATGCCCCCTAGTTTTAGTCTCCCCTATCAGTGGGAACATCGTCTCTGCATCCACCTTGTTAAGCCCCCTCATAATCTTATACGTTTCGATAAGATCACCTCTCATTCTTCTGAATTCCATTGATAGAGGCCCAACCTACTCAAACCTTTCCTCATAAATTAACCCCTCATCTGCGGAATCAACCTAGTGAACCTTCTCTGAACTGCCTCCAAAGCAACTATATCCTTTCGTAAATATGGAAACCAAAACTGCATGCAATATTCCAGGTGTGCCCTCACCAATACCCTATATAGCTGTAGCAAGACTTCTCTGCTTTTATACTCCATCCGCTTTGCAATAAAGACCAAGATTCCATTGGCCTTCCTGATCACTTGCTGTACCTGCAGACTAACCTTTTGTGTTTCATGCAAAAGTACCCCAGGTCCCACTGTACTGCAGCACTTTGTGCAATTTTTCTCCATTTAAATAATAACTTGCTCTTTGAATTTTTTCTACCAAAGTGCATGACCTCACACTTTCCAATATTATACTCCATCTGCCAAAATTTTGCCCACTCACTTAGCCTGTCTATGTCCTTTTGCAGATGTTTGTGTCATCCTCACACATTGCTTTTCCTCCCATCTTTGTACCAGCAGCAAACTTGGCTACGTTGCACTCAGTCCCTTCTTTCAAGTCGTTAATATAGATTGCAAATAGTTGGGGTCCCAGCATTGATCCCTGCGGCACACACTAGTTACTGATTGCCAACCCAAGAATGAACCATTTATCCCAACTCTCTGTTTTCTGTTCATTAGCCAATCCTCTATCCATGCTAATATATTACCCCCGACCCCGTGAACTTTTATCTTGTGCAGTAACCTTTTATGTGGCACCTTGTCAAATGCCTTCTGGAAGTCCAAATACACCATATCCACTGGTTCCCCTTTATCCACCCTGTTCGTTACATCCTCAAAGAATTTCAGCAAATTTTGTCAAACATGACTTCCCCTTGAAAATTTCATGCTGACTCTGCCTGACCGAATTATGCTTTTCCAAATGCCCTGCTATTGCTTTTTTAATAATGGACTACAACATTTTACCAACCACAAATATTAGGCTAACTGGTCTATAGCTTCCTGCGTTTTGTCTCCCTCCTTTTTTAAATAGAGCATTACATTTGCAGTTTTCCAATCTGTTGGGACCTCCCCAGAATCCAGGGAATTTTGGTAAATTACAACCAATGCCTCCACTATCCCTACTCTTAAGACCCTAGGATGCAAGCCATCAGGTCCAGGGGATTTATCCGCCTTTAGTCCTATTATCTTACTGAGTATCACCTCCTCAGCGATTGTGATTGTGTTAAGTTCCTCCCCGCTATAGCCCCTTGACTATCCACTGTTGGGATATTGTACTATAAAGACTGATACAAAATATTTGTTCAGAGTTTCTGCCATCTCCATGTTCCCCATTACTAATTCCCCAATCTTGTCCTCTAAGGGACTAAATCTTTTAGCCACTCTTTTCCTTTTTATATACCTATAGAAACTCTTGCTATCTGTTTTTATATTTCATGCTAATTTACTTTCATAGTCTATCTTCCCTTTCTTAATCATTTTTTTAGTCGTTCTTTGCTGGCTTTTAAAAGCTTCCCAATCTTCTGTCCTCCCACTAGTTTTGGCCACTTTGTATGCCTTGTTTTTAATTGGATACCATCCTTTATTTCTTTAGTTAGCCACGAATGGCTATCTTTTCTTTTACACACTTTTCTCCTCACTGGAATATATTTTTCTTGAGAGTTGTGAAATATCTCCTTAAATGTACGCCACTGTTCATCAACTGTCCTACACTTTAATCTATTTTTCCAGTCCACTTTAGCAACTCCGTCCTCATACCTTCATAGTCTCCTTTATTTAAGTTTAGTATGCTGGTTAGATATCCATCTTTCTCACCCTCAATCTGAATTTGAAATTCAACCATGCCATGATCACTTATTCCAAGGGGATCCTTTACTACAAGATTGTTTATTAATCCTGTCTCATTATACAGGACCAGGTCTAGGATAACCTGCCCCCTGGTTGGTTCTGTTACATACTGCTCAAGGAATCCGTCACTTGTGTACTCTATGAACTCTTCCTCAAGGCTACCCTGACCAATTTGATTTGTCCAATCAATATGGAGGTTAAAATCACCCATGATTATTGCTGTTCCCTTTTTACAAAACCTCACTATTTCCTGGTTTATACTCCGACCAACAGAGTTGTTACTGTTCGGGGGCCTATAGACTATGCCCACCAGTGACTTTTTCTCCTTATTATTCCTTATCTCCACCAAACTGTTTCAACATCCTGATCATTTGAACCAATATCGTTTCTCACTATTGCAGTGATTCCATCCTTTATCAAGAGAGCTACCCCACCTCCTTTTCCTTTCTGTCTGGTCTGTCCTTCCGGATTGTCAAGTACCCCTGAATATTTAATTCCCAGTCCTGGTCACCTTGCAACCACGTGTCTGTGATGGCTATCAGATCATACCCATTTGTATCTATTTGTGCCGTCAACCCATCTGTTTAGTTATGAATGCTACGTGCATTTAGACAAGGTGCCTTTAAATTTGTTTTTTTTACCTTTTCTCCTGCTTGTTTTCTCTCTCCTTCAAACTCACTTTCTTTATTTTTGTTTTCTAATTCCAGCTTTACTCCCTTCCCTACCGAATCTATTTTCAGGTTCCCATCCTCCTGCCAAACTAGCTGAAACCCTCCCCAACAGCACTAGCAAACCCCTCTGCGAGGATATTAGTCCCGGCTCCGTTGAGGCACAACCTGTCTGGCTTGTTGTTATATATGTAAACTTGTAATTACTCTGTACAGCCACCAGAGGGCTCATCCCCTGGAGTCCCAAGGGATCCCATAGTCCCTTGGGAGCACAGGTATTTAAGGAGACCTCATAGGTTGGAGAGGCACTCTGGAGACCTGCAAAAAAAAAGGGCACACTTTACTTTGAGCTCACAGTGTTCAGTCTGACTCTTTCTCCATACATAACAACTGGAAATGAGACACAGATAGCGAACCCAAAGATGCAGAGAACAGTGGGCATCCTGGAGAAATTCTCAGAGGGAAATGATTGGGAAACTTTTGTGGAGCGACTCGACCAATACTTCGTGGCCAATGAGCTAGATGGAGAAGAGAACACTGCCAAACGAAGGGTGATCCTCCTCACTGTCTGTGGGGCACCAACTTATGACCTCATGAAGAATCTGCTCACTACAGCGAAACCCATGGAGAAATCATATGATGATTTGTGCACACTAGTCCGAGAGCATTTGAACCTGAAGGAAAGCGTTCTGATGGCGAGGTATCGGTTCTACACCTACAAAAGTTCTGAAGGCCAGGAAGTGGCGAGTTATGTCACCGAACTAAGACGCCTTGCAGGACATTGCAAATTTGAAGGACATTTGGAGCACATGCTCAGATACTTTTTCGTACTTGGCATTGGCCACGAAACCATACTTCGCAAACTTTTGACTGTAGAGACCCCAACCTTGAGTAAGGCCACAGCGATAGCCCAGGCATTCATTGCCACCAGTGACAATACTAAGCAAATCTCTCAGCACACAAGTGCTGTCACAAGTACTGTGAACAAAGTGATGTTGTTTTCGAATCGCAACGTACAGGGCAGGTCACACATGTCTGCAGCTGCACATCCGCAGATGTCTCAGAGTCCACCATCAAGGGTGATGAATGCAAGGCCATTAGCACCTTGTTGGCGCTGCGGGGGTGATCATCGTTTCCATTCATGCCGATTCAAAAGGTATGTTTGCAAGGGCTGTGGAACAATGGGACACTTCCAGTTTATGTGCAGGTGAGCTGCTAATACTGTTAATCATGCAAACCACCATGTTACAGAGAAGGACAGATCCATATAGGATCATGACGAATCAGAGCCTCAGACTGAGGAGGCAGAGGTACATAGGGTGCACACATTCACCATGAATTGTCCCCCGATAATGCTGAATGTTGAACTAAATGGACTCCTGGTGTCACTGGAACTGGACACAGGCGCGAGCCAGTCCATCATGGGCAAAAAAACTTTCAAAAGATTGTAGTGCAACAAGGCCTCAAGGCCAGTCTTAACTCCAATTCGTATGAATCAAAGAACTTACACGAAAGAACTGATTCCCATAATCGACAGTGCTACTGTAAAAGTCTCCTACGATGGAGCGGTGCACAAGCTACCACTCTGGGTGGTACCGGGCGATGGTCCCACGCTGCTCGGCAGGAGCTGGCTGGGAAAGATACGCTGGAACTGGGATGAAGTCCGAGCGCTATCGCCCGCTGACGACACTTTGTGTGCCCAGGATTAAACACTGTTTGAACCAGGCATCGGGAAATTCCAAGGAGCAAAAGTGCAGATCCACCAATTCCGGGAGCGCGATCCATCCATCACAAGGCGACAGCAGTTCCGTACATGATGGGAGAAAGGGTAGAGATCGAGCTAGACCAGCTGCAAAGAGAGGGCATCATTTCACCGATCGAGTTCAACGAGTGGGCCAGCACGTTTATTCCTGTCCTCAAGGGAGACGGCACCATCAGAATCTGTGGCGATTACAAAGTAACTATCAATTGTTTCTACCTGCAGGACCAATACCCACTACCAAAGGCCGACGACCTCTATGCAACGCTGGTGGGAGGGAAAACGTTCACGAAGCTGGATCTGATTTCAGCCTACATGACCCAGTAACTGAAGGAAGCATCGAAGGGCCTCACCTGCATCAACTCGCACAAAGATCTTTTTATTTATAACAGATGCCCATTTGGAATTTGATCAGCGGCGGCGATATTCCAGAGAAACTTGGAAAGCATACTGAAGTCGGTCCTGCACATCGTGGTCTTCCAGGACGACATCTTGGTCACAGGACGGAATACAGTCGATCACCTGCAGAACCTGAAGGAGCTACTTCGTCGACTCAGCCACATGGGGTTCAGGTTAAAACGCTCAAAGTACGTTTTCCTGGCGCCTGAAGTGGAGTTCTTGGGAAGGAGGATTGCGGCGGACAGCATCAGACCCACCAATACGAAGATGGAAGCTATCGAGAACGCACCGAGGCCACAGCACGTGACAGAGCTGCGGTCATTTCTGGGACTCCTGAATGACTTTGGTAACTTCTTACCGGGTCTCAGCACCCTGCTAGAACCACTACATGTCTTACTGCGAAAAGGGGGTGAATGGGTTTGGGGCAAAAGCCAAGAAAATGCCTTTGTAAAAGTGAGAAAATTGTTCTGCTCAAACAAATTGCTTGTGCTGTATGATCCATGTAAGCATTTGGTACTAGCTTGTGATGCATCGTCATATGGCATTGGGTGTGCATTGCAACAAGCTAATGATTTTGGGAACCTGTAACCGGTTGCTTATGCATCCAGGAGTCTGTCTAAGGCTGAGAGAGCCTACAACATGATTGAGAAAGAAGCGTTAGCGTGTGTCTATGGGGTAAGGAAAATGCATCAATACCTGTTTGGGCTAAAATTCGAATTGGAAACTGACCATAAGCCACTTATATCCCTGTTTTCCGAGAGTAAAAGGATAAATACCAACGCATCGGCCTGAATCCAGAGATGGGCGCTCACGTTGTCCGCACACAACTGCGCCATCCGTCATAGACCAGGCAAAGAAAACTGTGCCGATGCTCTCAGTAGGCTGCCATTGCCCACCACGGGGGTGGAAATGGTGCAGCCCGCAGATTTAGCCATGGTTATGGAAGCATTTGAGAGTGAGCAATCACCCGTCACTGCCCAGCAGATTAAAACTTGGATGAGCCAGGACCACTTATTATCCCTCGTCAAAAGCTATGTGCTTCACGGGAGCTGGTCCAGTGTCCCAGTGGAAATGCAGGAAGAGATCAAGCTGTTCCAGCGGCGCAAAAATGAAATGTCTATACAGGCAGATTGCCTTCTGTGGGGCAATTGTGTAGTGGTTCCCAAGGAGGGCAGAGACACCTTCATCAATGACCTCCACAGTACCCACCCAGGCATCATAATGATGAAAGCGATAACCAGATCCCACGTGTGCTGGCCCGGTATTGATGCGTCCTGCATTCACAGATGTAATACATGCTTGCAGTTAAGCAATGTACCCAGGGAGTCGCCGCTAAGTTTATGGTCTTGGCCCTCCAAACCGTGGTCTAGGGTACACGTCGACTATGCAGGCGCATCCTGGGTAAAATATTCCTTGTGGTTGTAGACGCGTAGTCCAAGTGGATTGAATGTGAGATAATGTCAGCTAGCACGTCCGCTGCCACTACTGAAAGCCTGCAAGCCATGTTTGCCACACACACATCCTACCCGATGTCCTGGTGAACGACAACGGGCCATGTTTGAAGCGGGAGGGTGAACAGCCAGTTGTCGTAATGCATATAGGTACCAACTATATAGGTAAAAAATGGGATGAGGTCCTACAAGCTGAATTTAGGAAGCTAGGAGTTAAATTAAAACATTGGGCCTCAAAGGTAGTAATCTCAGGATTGCTACCAGTGCCATGTGCTAGTCAGAGTAGGAATCGCAGGATAGCTCAGATGAATACATGGCTTGAGGAGTAGTGCAGAAGGGAGGGATTCAAATTCCTGGGACATTGGAACCGGTTCTGGGGGAGGTGGGACCAGTACAAACCGGACGGTCTACACCTGGGCAGGATCGGAACCAATGTCCTAGGGGGAGTATTTGCTAGTGCTATTGGGGAGGGGTTAAACTAATATGGCAGGGGGATGGGAACTTATGCAGGGAGACAGAGGGAAGTAAAATAGGGGCAGAAGCAAAAAATGGAAAGAAGAAAAGTAAAAGTGGAGGGTAGAGAAACCCAAGGCAAAAATCAAAAAGGGACATATTACAGCAAAATTCTAAAAGAACAAAGTGTGTTAAAAAGATAACCCTGAAGGCTCTGTGCCTCAATACGAGGACTATTCGTAATAAGGTGGATGAATTAACTGCACAGGCAGCAATGAATGAATATGAGATCATTGGTATCACGGAGACATGGTTCCATGGTGACCAAGGCTGTGAACTCAACATCCAGGGGTATTCAACATTCAGGAAGGATAGACAGAAAGAAAAAGGAGGTGGGGTAGCGTAGCTGGTTAAAGAGGAAATTAACGCAAATGTAAGGAAGGACATTAGCTTGGATGATGTGGAATCTGTATGGGTAGAGCTGCGGAATACCAAAGGGCAGAAAACGCTAGTGGGAGTTGTGTACAGACCATCAAACAGTAGTAGTGAGGTTGGTGATAGCATCAAACAAGAAATTAGGGATGCGTGCAATAAAGGTACAGCAGTTATCATGGGCAACTTTAATCTACATATAGATTGGGCTAACCAAACTGGTACCAATATGATGGAGGAGGATTTCCTGGAGTGTATTATGGATGGTTTTCTGGACCAACATGTTGAGGAAACAACTAACGGGCTGGCCATCCTACACTGGGTGAAGTGTAATGAGAAAGGACTAATTAGCAACCTTGTTGTGCGAGGCCCCTTGGGGAAGAGTGACCATAGTATGGTAGAATTCTTTATTAAGATGGAGTGTGACACAGTTAATTCAGAGACTAGTGTCCTGAACTTAAGGAAAGGTAACTTCGATGGTATGAGACGTGAATTGGCTAGAATAGACTGGCAAATGATACTTAAAGGGTTGACGGTGGATAGGCAATGGCAAACATTTAAAGTTCACATGGATGAACTTCAATAATTGTACATCCCTGTCTGGAGTAAAAATAAAATAGGGAAGGTGGCTCAACCGTGGCTAACGAGGGAAATTAATGATCGTATTAAATCCAAGGAAGAGGCATATAAATTGGCCAGAAAAAGCAGCAAACCTAAGGACTGGGAGAAATTGCGAATTCAGCAGAGGAGGACAAAGGGTTTAATTAGGAGGGGGAAAATAGAGTATGAGAGGAAGCTTGCTGGGAACATAAAAACTGACTGCAAAAGCGTCAATAGATATGTGAAGAAAAAAATATTAGTGAAGACAAACGTAGGTCCCTTGCAGTCAGAATCAGGTGAATTTATAATAGAGAACAAAGAAATAGCAGACCAGTTGAACAAATACTTTGGTTCTGTCTTCACGAAGGAAGTACTCGGAGACCGAGGGGCTAATGAGAAGGAGGAACTGAAGGATATCCTTATTCGGCGGGAAATTGTGTTAGGGCAATTGATGGGATTGAAGGCCGATAAATCAGCGGGGCCTGATAGTCTGCATCCTAGAGTACTTAAGGAAGTGGCCCTCGAAATAGTGGATGCATTGGTGATCATTTTCCAACAGTCTATCAACTCTGGATCAGTTCCTATGGATTGGAGGGTAGCTAATGTAACACCACTTTTTAAAAAAGGAGGGAGAGAGAAAACGGTTAATTATAGACCGGTTAGCCTGACATCATTAGTTGGGAAAATGTTAGAATCAATTATTAAAGATGAAATAACAGCGCATTTGGAAAGCAGTGACAGGATCGGTCCAAGTCAGCATGGATTTATGAACAGAAATCATGCTTGACAAATCTTCTGGAATTTTTTGAGGATGTAACTAGTAGAGTGGACAAGGGAGAACCAGTGGATGTGGTGTATTTGGACTTCAAAAGGCTTTTGACAAGGTCCCACACAAGATATTGGTGCGCAAAATTGAAGCACATGGTATTGGGGGTAATGTACTGATGTGGATAGAGAACTGGTTGGCAGACAGGAAGCAGAGAATCGGGATAAACGGGTCCTTTTCAGAATGGCAGGCAGTGATTAGTGGGGTGCCGCAGGGCTCAGTGCTGGGACCCCAGCTATTTACAATATACATTAATGATTTGGACGAAAGAATTGATTGTAATATCTCCAAGTTTGCAGATGACACTAAATTGGGTGGCGGTGTGAGCTGTGAGGAGGACGCTAAGAGGCTGCAGGGTGACTTGGACAGGTTAGGTGAGTGGCCAAATGCATGGCAGAATCAGTATAATGTGGATAAATGTGAGGTTATCCACTTTGGGGGCAGAAACACGAAGGCAGAATATTATCTGAATGGCGGCAGATTAGGAAAAGGCGAGGTGCAACGAGACCTGGGTGTCATTTATTGAAAGTTGGCATGCAGGTACAGCAGGCGGTAAAGGCAGCAAATGGCATGTTGGCCTTCATAGCTAAGGGATTTGAGTATAGGAGCAGGGAGGTCTTACTACAGTTATACAGGGCCTTGGTGAGTTCTCACCTCGAATATTGTGTTCAGTTTTGGTCTCCGAATCTGAAGAAGGATGTTCTTGTTATTGAGGGAGTGCAGCGAAGATTCACCAGACTGATTCCCGGGATGACAGGACTGACATATGAGGAGAGACTGGATCGACTGGGCCTTTATTCACTAGAGTTTAGAAGGATGAGAGGGGATCTCATAGAAACATATAAAATTCTGATGGGACTGGATAGGTTAGATGCAGGAAGAATGTTCCCGATGTTGGGGAAGTCCAGAACCAGGGGACACAGTCTAAGGATAAGGGGTAAGCCATTTAGGACTGAGATGAGGAGAACTTCTTCACTCAGAGTTGTTAACCAGTAGAATTCCCTACCGCAGAGAGTTGTTGATGTCAGTTCATTGGATATATTCAAGAGAGAGTTAGACATGGCCCTTACGGCTAAAGGGATCAAGGGGTATGGAGAGCAAGCAGGAACGGGGTACTGAGGTGAATGATCAGCCATGATCTTATTCAATCGTGTTGCAGGCTCGAAGGGCCAAATGCCTGCTCCTGCACGTGTTTTCTATGTTTCTATGTTTCTATGTTTTATCAGTGCTGAGTTTAAAGAATTCGTTACTCGTAACGGGATCAACCAAAGCACATCTGCCTCGTTTCAACCAGCGTCCAATGGTCAGGCAGAGAAAGCAGTGCAAACCATCAAACAAGGCTTGAAGAGGGTAACTGAAGGTTCACTACAGACTCGCCTATCCCGAGTCCTGCTTAGCTACCACACGAGACCCCACTCGCTCACTGGGATCCTACCAGCTGAACTGCTCATGAAAAGAGCACTTAAGATAAGGCTTTCATTAGTTCACCTTAATCTACATGAACAGGTAGAGAGCAGGCGGCTTCAACAAAGTACATACCATGATAGTACAAATGCGAGATTGAAATCAATGATCCTGTATTTGTATTGAATTATGGACAAAGTTCCAATTGGTTTCCCCGCACTGTCGTGGCCAAAGAGGGGAGCAGAGTGTTTCGGGTCAAACTTTCAAATGGACTCATTCACCGGAAACACTTGGACCAAATCAAACTCAGATTCACGGACTATCCTGAGCAACCCACCTTGGACCCTACCTTCTTTGATCCACCAACCTACACACCAGTGGCAACTGGCACCACAGTTGACCACGAAGCAGAACCCATCATCCACAGCAGCCCAGCAGGACCCAACACACCAGGCAGCCCAGCAAGGCCAGCTGCACAGCAGCCCAGCGAGGGCCTAACAAATGATCCAACAATATCAGCTTTCACACCGAGACGATCAACCAGGGCAAGAAGGGCCCCAGATTGACTCATATTGTAAATAGTTATACTATTGACTTTGGCGGGGGGAGTGTTGTTAAATATGTATACTTGTATTTACTCTGTACAGCCACCAGAGGGCTCATCCCCTGGAGTCCTTAGGGATCCCATAATCCCTTGGGAGCACAGGTATTTAAGGAGGCTTCACAGGTTGGAGAGGCACTCTGGAGACCTACAATAAAAGACTAAGGTCACACTTTACTTTGAGCTCACTGTGTTCAGTCTGACATTTTCTCCATACATAACAGGCCCCAACTCCCCCAGAAGCGGTCCCAATGCCTCAGGAAACTAAAGCTCTCCCGCCTGCACCATCTCTCCAGCCACGTATTCATTTGCTCTATCCTCCTATTTATGTACTCACTTGCTCGTGGCACCGGGAGTAATCCGGAAATTACTACCTATGAGGTCCTGCTTTTTAATCTCTCTCCTAGCTCCCTAAACTCTGCCTGCAGGACCTCATTCCTCTTTCTACTTATGTCATTGGTCCCGATATGGACCACGTCCTCTGGCTGTTTACCCTCTCTCCCCAGAATGCCCTGCAGCTGGTCAGTGATATCCTTGATCCTGGCACCAGGGAGGCAACATACCATCCTGGGGTCAGGTCTGCGGCCACAAAAACGCCTGTCTGCTCCTCTGACTATTGAATCCCCTACTACGATAGCTCTTCCATTCTTCTTCCTCCCGCCCTGTGCAGCTGAGCTTCCCGTGGTACCGTAGATTTGGTTCTGGCTGCACTCCTCAGAACAGAGTACCGGTTGGAGAGCGAGATGGACTCAGGGGACTCCTGCCCTACCTGCCTGGTCCTCTTAAGCTCGCACAGCTGATCACACGTTCAGCAGCAGGAAGGACCTCCACCAATGTTATTTGAATGGATCATCAACGTTGCAGATTAATTGCCGATTGATTTCTATAGGTTATTGCTGAGTTTGAAGAAGTATTTGGTGGTTTGTACAGTTATTTGAAGTTGCTAAATTCTACAGGGAGTGGTGAGGTAGGTGCCGAAGGATTTGTCCTGATTTCAAGGATTCTGCACAGACCACTTGCTCGAAGACATGGGTGCGGTAGTAGGCATTCCGCTTGGTCTACATCATAACAGGGAAAATGAGTAGAATTGGCACAAACTGCTGAGAGAGGGAGGAGAAGAAGGGGGAGAAGAGCTCTCAGCAGTAAGCCATATCCACTCAGGTTATTCAGGGAGCATTACCCCTACCTGAACCTCAGTGAGGAACAGTGTGTCAGACGTCTGTGCTTCATCAAGGACGTCCTGACTGAAATCTGCCAGCTGCTGCAGCCATAGCTGTAACCTCAGAGCAGGGTTTGGATGGCAATGCCACAGGCTGTGAAGGTCAGGGTGGCCATGAACTTTTATGCGTCAGGCTCCTTCCAGGCTGGAGTGGGAGATATTTGCAACATCTCCCAGTTTGCTGTTCACTGTTGCATCAGAGAGGTAACTGAAGCGCTGTACTCCAAGAGAGCTGAACACATTTACTTATTTACTTCTCCCCGGCCAGATAGCAGCAGGTGGAGTGAGCACGTATCGTCATGAGGATTGCAGGCTTCCCCATTTTGCAAGGTGCCATTGACTACACGCAAGTTGCATTGTGGGTGCTGCATGTCAACACTGTGATATACCGCAATCGAAAGGGATTCCAGTCCCTCAATTTCCAGCTGGTGTATCACCACACTCAGCGAAGCATGCAGGTCAATGCTCAATATCCTGGCAACAGTCATGATGCCTGCATTCTGCAGCAGTCCGCGATCCGATCTGTATTTGAGCTACCACGGGAAACTAGAGGGTGGCCACTGGATGACAAGTGCTATTCGTTAACAACATGGCTCATGACTCTGGTGCGCAACCCACGCCCACGTTGGCAGCATTCATACAAATATTATCAAGCAGGCCACTGGCATGCTGAAGCAATGCTTCCACTGCCTGGACCACTCTGGAAAACCCTGCAGTACTCGGCATTAACTCTCCCGGGGTGTCGACTCAGCATTCCTGATCATCTGTTGCAGGACAGATTGCACCCTGCAAGCCCCTATGAATACTGGTAAATGTGATATATTCGCAGAGCACAGCACACACAGCTTCCTAACATGGCAGGCAGCTCTCTCGGAAGTCTCCGGAAAGGTGCCTGGTTCTGTTTATTATTAACCCTGCACTTGCAGTACACAATACGTCCATATCCACAGTGTGGAGCTACAAACATTACAAGCTTACCAGACATTACACTTCTCCCTCCTCAATGAAGAAGCCATCATAACAAACATCATACATAACTTTCATGTTTATACAATACACAGGAGATAAAACATTTTTTTTCCACATTTACAAATTTAACTTTATCACTTGTTTTCTGTTTCGAAGAGGATACCTTCACTCTCGAACAGAACCTTCCAAACCGGGTGTCGATTTCACACTCATTCGTGGCTCATCCTGAGGAACGTTTTCCTCCACGGAATTTCCTTGATTTTCATTTGAACTCACTCTAACTTCAGGCTCTTTGTTTTCCTGACTCGGACTCAAATTTTCATTTTGATTCTCTCCTGGATTTGTTTCCAGTACATTGGATTTAGGATTTGCTACTGGTAAATTAAAACTATCTGATGAGTCAGAAATAATTGAATCATTCCCACCTTCAACTCCTTCCATGTCTGTAGGTAAAATATGATCAATATGAACAAACCTAACCTGTCCATTATCAAACATCTTTAACAAATATGTGCGAGGACCACATATCTTCACCAGTCTTCCTGGTAACCACTTTAACTATTTATGGTGATGGTTCTTCACTCTCACCTTCTGGTTTAATTTCACACTTCTCTCTTTTACTCTACCTCTATCATGATTCCTTTTCTGTCTTAATTATGTCTCTTCTACGGACTGTGCCAAATTTGGCTTTAACAACGAGAATCTGGTTCATGGCTGTCGTTTGAGAAACAACTCTGCTGGTGTTCTACCAGTAGTTGTAAGAGGAGTATTTCGATATGTATTCAAAAAATTAGCCAATTTGTGATCCAATGACAACTGTCGTTTCCTTGGATTTGGATCTAACATTTGTTTTATGAGGGCACGTTTTACAATTTGTACAGTGCGCTCTGCTGCACCATTCGAAGCAGGATGGTATGGTGGAACCTTGGTATGTATCACACCATTTTTGCTCGTGAATTGTGCAAATTCTTCTGAGTGAAATTGTGGTCCATTATCTGAAACAATTTCTTCTGGGAGGCCAAATGAAGAAAATAATTTTCGTAAAAATTCCAATGTTTTACTTGTTGTTATTTTCCACATTGGAAACACCTCAACCCACTTCGAATGGCTATCAATCACAATGAACAATTGTTGTCCTTCTAATTCAGTAAAATCAATATGTAGCCTTTGCCACACCCTGGGAGGCCATTTCCATGGCTGTAATGGTGGTTGCTTGCTTACCGATTGACATGTCGTACACTGACTCACGATCTACTCTATATCTTTATCAAGACATGGCCACCATAAATAACTGCATGCAAAACTCTTGGTCAAGCACATTCCCAGGTGCTGGTCATGGAGGTCTCCTAATAATTTGGACCTGAATTTATTTGGTATAACCACTCTTGCACCCCACATGATACAATCTTTATCTACTGATAATTCATTCCTATGAATGAAGAATGGATGTGTATCTTTGTCTGTTACCTGGTTTGGCCATCCATTTGTAATATACTCATACACCTTTGACATCACTGGGTCACGTTTGGTTGCTCTACCAATCTCTTCAGCTGTGACTGGCAGTTCATCAATGTATGAAAAATAAAACACTTCTTCCCTATCGGGTGTAACTTGTGATGGGGAAGGCAATCTAGACATTGCACCAGCATTACTGTGATCAGCTGATCATCTGTATTCAATATCATATGTATATGCTGACAAAATCAAAGCCCATCTCTGCATTCGGGCTACAGCTAATGTTGGAACTGGGGACTTTGGATGGAGGATTGCTGTTCGGGGCTTATGGTCCATAACGATGGTAAACTTATTTGTGAAACTTCTTGACCCCAAAAATTAATGCCAAAGCTTCCCTTTCAATTTGCGCATAATTACTCTCACTGGCACTGAGATTGCATGAAGCAAAAGCAATTGGTCTCTCCTCCCCACTACTTAATACATGAAAGATTACTGCCCCAACTCCATACAGAGAGGCATCACATGCTAGCTTAATCTCCTTAGATATGTCATAGTGAACTAAAATGGTGCTCTCTACCAATTTGCTTTTATACTCTTTGAATGCTGTATCGCATTCTTTTGACCACTTCCAATGGACCTGTTTTTTCAAAAGTTAATTCAGTGAATGTAATACTGTAGCCAAATTTGGTAGGAACTTCCCATAATAGTTCAAAAGACCCAAGAATGAACGAAGTTCAGTGACATTCTTGGGAGTGGGTGCATTTCTGATTGCATCCAATTTTTCCATGGTTGGATGTAAACCATCTTTGTCTACTCTGTACCCTAAGTACTCCACTGAGTTTTTAAATAACTCACACTTATTTGCAGACACTCGTACTCTGTGCTTCTCTAGCCGTTTGAGGACTTCATTCAATATGTTATTATGAATTTGCCTATTTGGTGCTGAAATTAGTATGTCATCCAAATAACATACTTCCCCTTCAATACCTTGCAAAATCTGATTCATCACCCCTTGAAATATGGCAGGGGCGGAAGACACTCCAAACGGTAGCCTATTAAATTGATATAGGCCGAGATGAGTATTTATAGCCAAGCATAACTTGGACTCCTCTTCTAGTTCAAGCTGTAAGTAGGCATTCGTAAGATCCAGTTTTGAGAAGATCTGACCACCTGTCAGTGTTGTGAACAAATCTTCTATATTTGGCAATGTATTGGGGACATTACCCTCTAGAACCTGGTTTACGGTTACTTTATAATTAGCAAACAATCTTACCTTACCATCGGACTTAGGTACAACAACAATGGGTGTAGCCCAATTACATCGATCTAACTTACAAATAATGTTCTCAGTCTCTAGTCTTTTGAGTTCTTGCTCAACTTTCTCCTTGAGTGCATATGGTATGGAACGTGGCTTATAGTAAACCGATCTAGCGTCCTTCTGTACCCTGACACTTGCCTTGAAGCCTTGGATCGGACTGCCCGTTTTGCAGAACACCTTCGGATACTTCTTGATAACCTCATCCGTTGATGAAAATCTCGCTTCCACATGGAAAATCTTACTCCAATCCAGCTTCAAAGAGCTCAACCAATTTCTTCCTCGTAAGGCTGACTGTCTCCTTTCACTACTATTAGAGGCAAGTTCTGAAATTGATTTTTATATTTCACCGGTACAGTGATACGACCTACCACAGGAATTTTCTCTCCTGAGTAGCCTCGCAGCTCTATCTTGGATTACTCCAGTTGAAACTCACACAATTTGTTGCGATATAGTGACTCCGGTATTACACTCACGGATGCACCCGTGTCAATTTCCATTGGTATCTTGAATCCCGCAAAATCTATGTGGATTTTGATGCTTTCCGAATCACTGTCCATTAACCTCGTGCTCCTGATGATGTGTAACTCTAACATCTCCTCATCCTGTTATTGTTCTTCCATGCTATGTAGTCTCTTGGGATTTCTACTCATAGCTTTGAACGCTGGACTCATAGCTTAAAAAGCTGGTTTACCCTTCAATCGGCATGCCTTCGCAAGATGCCCAGTCTTTCTGCAGAAGAAACACTCTGCCTTCACGTATGGACAACTTTGAGCAATGTGTTGTTCCAGGTACCTATAGCACGACTTCGATGCTCTGTTGGAATTTCCAGTTTCTGAGACTTTGGGCCCCCACCATCTTTTACTTTGAACCTGCAGGTGATTTACCTCGGTTGACTGATGACCGTAATTATTATTAAATCTCAGGAATATTGTTCGGTCATGCCCATCGACCTCGCTGTCTGACAAGCAATCTCAAAAGTCAAGTCATCCGTCGTCAATAACTTCCTTCTTATCGCATAATTTTTCATGCCACAAACAAAACGATCCCATAATGCTCGGTTTTGAAAGTTTCCAAAATTACAGTGCATCGATAGCTTTTTTAATGTTACGATGTAATCACTGATAATTTCATCAGCCTTTTGATTCCGAGTCCCGAAACGATAGCTTTCAGCAATTTCTAATGGTTTGGGGTTATAGTCCTGCTCCAGCTTAGTTAAAATCTCTTTAAGCATTGTGTCCTTTGGCTCATCAGGCACAAGCAGATTTACAAGGGTTTCGTACAATGCCAGACCTGCCACCGATAAGAAGATCGCTCTCTTACGTTCCAACACAGCCTGGTTCTGGACTGCATTGTCTGGAACTTCGATTATGTTATTTGCAATGAAATACATTTCTAGCCGATCCACATACACTTTAAAACGTTCTCGGTCATATCTATATTCTCCCAAATGTCCCAATACACCTGCCATTTTAATCTCTAGCTGTTCACACCGTGTGTTGTATTTTATCTCGGATTTTTATTGCTTTTTCCAAAGACAGAAACTTCCAAAGTCCCTCTGTCGGCTGGCTGAATCCTTCACCAACAAAATTTAAGCTTTAAATCATCCGAAAAATCCCATCTCAGTCGCCAAATGTGATATATCCACAGAGCACAAGCACACACAGCTTCCTAACATGGCAGGCAGCTCTCTCGGAAGTCTCCAGAAAGGTGCCTGGTTCTGTTTATTATTAACCCTGCACTTGCAGTACACAATACGTCCACGTCCACAGTGTGGAGCTACAAACATTACAAGCTTACAGACATTAGAGTAACCAGGGCCACAATGGCAGCAGTCTGACCTTGTGTGGCAGCACTCAGACATTGGGTGGTTTCTGCTTGTGCTGCAATGGAAGCTGAGACATCGTGGTTAGGTCCGCAAATGTGCTAATGGAGTTGGCCATCAGTTCCATGCTGGAAAGGATAGGCTCCAAGCTCTGAGCAAAGTCCTGTGTCAAGTTGGTGCAGGCTCTTCCATGCTCCTTGATATTGCACGCAGATTTTCTGGCAGGCCTGCCAGTGCACCAAGCATTTTATTGTGCATACCTATCAGCCTTCTTCTGTAGCCTGCCCCATCGAAGTGCTCACCTGAGTCCTCTGCAGCAGAACTCATCTTTGACCTCGCCCTCTAGGGAGTTGGCACCTGTGCTTCCCTTGTCCCCTGCCCTGGCTGCAGCCCACTCATGCCCGGTGTCTCACCACGTGCAGATCCCTCCTCTATGAAATGCTATAAATTACGCGCAGTGCCAGTATCTGAGCTGGTGGCTGCGAGTGTGAAATCGAGTGATGGTGCTGTGTCTTCAACATCACGACCTTTTTGTTTAGCTCTGCTTCAATGCTGCGATCATTTAAATTAGCAGGCAGCACGTTTGGCGTGCTGCCTTCATCGGAAGCGAGGGGCATGGGTTAATTGCACATTGCGATCCCTGCGCCTGTTTTTGGGGTTTCGGTGTCAACAAAACAAGCCTGAAGGCTTTGTGTCTTAATGCAAGGAGTATCCGCAATAAAGTGGATGAATTAACTGTGCAAATAGATGTTAACAAATATGATGTGATTGGGATTACGGAGACGTGGCTGCAGGATGATCAGGGCTGGGAACTCAACATCCAGGGATATTCAACATTCAGGAAGGATAGAATAAAAGGAAAAGGAGGTGGGGTAGCATTGTTGGTTAAAGAGGAGATTAATGCAATAGTTAGGAAAGACATTAGCTTGGATGATGTGGAATCTATATGGATAGAGCTGCAGAACACCAAAGGGCAAAAAACGTTAGTGGGAGTTGTGTACAGACCTCCAAACAGTAGTAGTGATGTTGGGGAGGGTAACAAACAGGAAATTAGGGGTGCATGCAATAAAGGTGCAGCAGTTATAATGGGTGACTTTAATGTGCACATAGATTGGGCGAGCCAAACTGGAAGCAATACGGTGGAGGAGGATTTCCTGGAGTACATAAGGGATGGTTTTCTAGACCAATATGTCGAGGAACTAACTAGGGGGGAGGCCATCTTAGACTGGGTGTTGTATAATGAGAGAGGATTAATTAGCAATCTCATTGTGCGAGGCCCCTTGGGGAAGAGTGACCATAATATGGTGGAATTCTGCATTAGGATGGAGAATGAAACAGTTAATTCAGAGACCATGGTCCAGAACTTAAAGAAGGGTGACTTTGAAGGTATGAGGCATGAATTGGCTAGGATAGATTGGCGAATGATACTTAAGGGGTTGACTGTGGATGGGCAATGGCAGACATTTAGAGACCGCATGGATGAACTACAACAATTGTACATTCCTGTCTGGCGTAAAAATAAAAAAGGGAAGGTGGCTCAACCGTGGCTATCAAGGGAAATCAGGGATAGTATTAAAGCCAAGGAAGTGGCATACAAATTGGCCAGAAATAGCAGCGAACCCAGGGGCTGGGAGAAATTTAGAACTCAGCAGAGGAGGACAAAGGGTTTGATTAGGGCAGGGAAAATTAAGTACGAGAAGAAGCTTGCAGGGAACATTAAGGCGGATTGCAAAAGTTGCTATAGGTATGTAAAGAGAAAAAGGTTAGTAAAGACAAACGTAACTCCCCTGCAGTCAGAATCAGGGGACGTCATAACGGGGAACAAAGAAATGGCAGACCAATTGAACAAGTACTTTGGTTCGGTATTCACTAAGGAGGACACCAACAACCTTCCGGATATAAAAGCGGTCAGAGGGTCTAGTAAGGAGGAGGAACTGAGGGAAATCTTTATTAGTCGGGAAATTGTGTTGGGGAAATTGATGGGATTGAAGGCCGATAAATCCCCAGGGCCTGATGGACTGCATCCCAGAGTACTTAAAGGAGGTGGCCTTGGAAATAGTGGATGCATTGACAGTCATTTTCCAACATTCCATTGACTCTGGATCAGTTCCTATCGAGTGGAGGGTAGCCAATGTAACCCCACTTTTTAAAAAAGGAGTAGAGAGAAAACAGGGAATTATAGACGGGTCAGCCTGACATCAGTAGTGGGTAAAATGATGGAATCAATTATTAAGGATGTCATAGCAGCGCATTTGGCAAGAGGTGACATGATAGGTCCAAGTCAGCATGGATTTGTGAAAGGGAAATCATGCTTGACAAACCTTCTGGAATTTTCTGAGGATGTTTCCAGTAAAGTGGACAAGGGAGAACCAGTTGATGTGGTATATTTGGACTTTCAGAAGGCTTTCGACAAGGTCCCACACAAGAGATTAATGTGCAAAGTTAAAGCACATGGAATTGGGGGTAGTGTGCTGACATGGATTGAGAACTGGTTGTCAGACAGGAAGCAAAGAGTAGGAGTAAATGGAGACTTTTCAGAATGGCAGGCAGTGACTAGTGGGGTACCGCAAGGTTCTGTGCTGGGGCCCCAGCTGTTTACACTGTACATTAATGATTTAGACGAGGGGATTAAATGTAGTATCTCCAAATTTGCGGATGACACTAAGTTGGGTGGCAGTGTGAGCTGCGAGGAGGATGCTATGAGGCTGCAGAGTGACTTGGATAGGTTAGGTGAGTGGGCAAATGCATGGCAGATGAAGTATAATGTGGATAAATGTGAGGTTATCCACTTTGGTGGTAAAAACAGAGAGACAGACTATTATCTGAATGGTGACAGATTAGGAAAAGGGGAGGTGCAACGAGACCTGGGTGTCATGGTACATCAGTCATTGAAGGTTGGCATGCAGATACAGCAGGCGGTTAAGAAAACAAATGGCATGTTGGCCTTCATAGCGAGGGGATTTGAGTCCAGGGGCAGGGAGGTGTTGCTACAGTTGTACAGGGCCTTGGTGAGGCCACACTTGGAGTATTGTGTACAGTTTTGGTCTCCTAACTTGAGGAAGGACATTCTTGCTATTGAGGGAGTGCAGCGAAGATTCACCAGACTGATTCCCGGGATGGTAGGACTGACCTATCAAGAAAGACTGGATCAACTGAGCTTGTATTCACTGGAGTTCAGAAGAATGAGAAGGGACCTCATAGAAACGTTTAAAATTCTGACGGGTTTAGACAGGTTAGATGCATGAAGAATGTTCCCAATGTTGGGGAAGTCCAGAACCAGGGGTCACAGTCTAAGGATAAGGGGTAAGCCATTTAGGACCGAGATGAGGAGAAACTTCTTCACCCAGAGAGTGGTGAACCTGTGGAATTCTCTACCACAGAAATTAGTTGAGGCCAAGTCACTAAATATATTCAAAAAGGAGTTAGATGAAGTCCTTCCTACTCGGGGGATCAAGGGGTATGGTGAGAAAGCAGGAAGGGGATACTGAAGTTGCATGTTCAGCCATGAACTCATTGAATGGCGGTGCAGGCTAGAAGGGCTGAATGGCCTACTCCTGCACCTATTTTCTATGTTTCTATGTCTCTATGTTTCTATGTTTATCGATTGTAGCCCCCAGTATTTGAGTATTACAGCTATATGAGCAGTTTAATTTTTGGAGAACTAGTCATAGTTTCAGCATCATGGTATGTGAGCTAAAATCTTCAAATAAACTGGACAGGGAGATTATCATTTCCCTTCGGTGAGAGTAAATTAAGGGTTAATGTGCAAAATATGGTACGTTTTAGTCATCATGATATCATAGGCAGTCCCTCGGAATTGAGGAAGACTTGCTTCCACTCTTAAAGTGAGTTCTTTGGTGGCTGAACAGTCCAAAACGAGAGCCACAAACCCTGTCACAGGTGGGATAGACATTCGTCGGGGGAATGGTGGGGTGGGACTGATTTGCCGCACGCTCCTTCCGCTTTCTGCGCCAGACCTCTTCACACTCGCGGCGTTGAGATTCGAAGAGGTCAATGCCCTCCCGGATGCACTTTCTCCACCTCGTGTGGTCTTCGGCCAGGGACTCCCAGGTGTCAGCGGGGATGTCGCACTTTAGCAGGGGAGGCTTTGAGGGTGTCCTTGTAACGTTTCCGCTGTCCACCTTTGGCTCATTTGCCATGAAGGAGCTCCGCATTGAGCAATTGCTTAGGGAGTCTCGCGCCAGTGCAGCTTTCGGCCGCCTGAGGAAAAGAGTGTTCGAAGACCAGGCCCTCAAATCTACCACCAAGCTCATGGTCTACAGGGCTGTAGTAATACCAGCCCTCCTGTATGGATCAGAGGCATAGACGATGTACAGAAGACACCTCAAGTCGCTGGAGATATATCACCAACAATGTCTCCGCAAGATCCTGCAAATCCCCTGGGAGGATAGGTGAACCAACCCCAGTGTCCTCACCCAGGCTAACCACCCCAGCATTGAAGCACTGACCACACTCAATCAGCTTCGCTGGGCAGGCCGCTTTTTAGCATATTCTTTGTCAATGTACTATTAATCATCTTTATGTAATATATATACACTCCTTCTTTGTTTGTCAATTAAGATGTATGCCAAACTTCACGATGGCAAGAAACCACCTCTGCCATAGACTTATAAACAAGTCACTTTACATCACGATAATAAAATATATATATAATATAGAACATAAGGACATAAGAATTAGGAACAGGAGTAGGCCATCTAGCCCCTCGAGCCTGTTCCGCCATTCAACAAGATCATGGCTGATCTGGCCGTGGACTCAGCTCCACTTACCCGCCCGCTCCCCATAACCCTTAATTCCCTTATTGGTTAAAAATCTATCTATCTGTGATTTGAATACATTCAAAGAGCTCGCCTCAACTGCTTCCTTGGGCAGAGAATTCCACAGATTCACAACCCTCTGGGAGAAGAAATTCCTTCTCAACTCGGTTTTAAATTGGCTCCCCCGTATTTTGAGGCTGTGCCCCCTAGTTCTAGTCTCCCCGACCAGTGGAAACAACTTCACTGCCTCTATCTTGTCTATCACTTTCATTATTTTAAATGTTTCTATAAGATCACCCCTCATCCTTCTGAACTCCAACGAGTAAAGACCCAGTCTACTCAATCTATCATCATAAGGTAACCCCCTCATCTCCAGAATCAGCCTAGTGAATCGTCTCTGTACCCCCTCCAAAGCTAGTA